>NC_084484.1:57713810-58031310 GCF_030035675.1 Rhineura floridana | reverse complement strand
AAGAGGCTGTATGTTGGGGATTCTATGTCTTCCTGATCCCCTGACACCGCCCCAAACCCAGGAGCTGGCGTAATGTATTTCCTCCCCATCAATGGTGGCTAAAAACCTTTTGTTGCCTTAAGCAAAGAATAAGATACACACACACACGCACTTCCTTATAGAATCCACCCAGACTGTTTAATCTTACTCCAGTGCTGGCAACAGGATAATGTCCTCGTGAGGTCAGCAGGCTATCTTAGGGGGTGCAGGGCAAGCAGCCTGGCATACAGAGCTCTGTCCTCCCAACACCTCACTGGAACCCTGTCACCACATCCACCACATACATTTAAAGGGCTTTACTTCCCCAAAGAATCCTGGAAACTGTACTTTGAGGGTAGCCATGTGCTTTAAACATATGATGTGGATGTGACCCCATCATCTGTTCCCTAAGGCAGCTGCCTCACTCTGTGATAGGACTGGTCCTGCCTCCTGTTGCCAGTGGAAGGAAAGTTGTAATATTTTAAATAATCAGAAAAGGACAAAGGAGTGGGATCTGGCCAGTGGCTTTTGCTTTGGATGGGCGGTTCCATTACCTTCATTTCTCCCTCCCACCCTACCATACAACTGGAACCTAAAACTCAATTGAGTAAATCTGCATATGAATAAAATACTTCTTTTTTACAAAAAGGGGCATAGTATATTTCTTTTAAATGGTGTGTGTATATGTTGCAACACTTGAGAAAAGACCCGATCTCTTTGTATGGATGTGAAAGTTGGACCGTGAAAAAAGTGGACAAGAGAAATATCAACTCATTTGAAATGTGTTGGAGGAGAGGTTTGCGAATACCATGGACCGCAAAAAAGACAAATAATTGGGTGTTAGAACAAATTAAACCAGAACTATCACTAGAAGCTAAAATGATGAAACGAGGTTATCATACTTTGGACACATAAGGAGAAGACATGATTCACTAGAAAAGACAATAATGCTGGGAAAACAGAAGGGAGTAGAAAAAGAGGAATACCAAACAAGAGATGGATTGATTCCATAAAGGAAACCACAGACCTGAACTTACAAGATCTGAACAGGGTGGTTTATAACAGGTGCTACTGGAGGTCACTGATTCACAGGGTCAACATAAGTTGTAATCAACTTGAAGGCACACACGCACCCCCCATGTGAATTCCTTAAAGATGGTACTACCTATTGATATATACCTATATTAAAAATAATGAACTTTTACAAAAACCCTATCTAGCTGTGAATGTGATTTATTTTAAACTGTTTTTAATAATATATTTGATACTGTTGTGCCCTGACCTGGGACCTGGTGAAGGGTGGACAACAATTGTTTTTAAAAGGGTTACCTGATTAATTGCAGTGTCTTTTAGTCAATCAAAGGTTTTTAAAACCTTTGCATTGGTTAACAGGGCAATCCTGTGCATGTCTACTTAGAACGAAGCCTTACTGAGTTCAATGGGACTTACTCCCAGGTAGGTGTGTATAGGATTGCAGCCTAAAAATAGCAATCCTGATATTAAGACATGTAAATACATGGAGCTTGGGAAATGTTCCTTATATTATTGAGTTTGAACTAGAAGAAAACGTGGGATAAATCATTTCCCCCACACAAAAACAAATGTTTTAAAACCAAGTGCCAACTAAGGATCACCCCATTTCAAAAATGCACTGATGGTGTTTTTCAAGCTGTGTTCCAAAGAAACTTAGGGGTTCCTCAATTGGATGGATAATGGCAGACAAGCTATTAATAATGCAGACAATTGAGTTATTTGTCTGTTTCTTGAGACTGGAGTAATTTCCCAGCCAGTCCTGTACTGCTTGTGACCAGCAAGCTGAACGTAACCCTGTTCTGGTGTTACTCGCATGTAGAACACCCACATGTTGAAGCAGGTCTGGGGCTGTGATGTTGGGCCCTGCCCCTGACATTGTGGCCCCAGGCTAGCTCTGCTCTAAAATGTCTCTGCATTGAGTGCACATGTTTGCAAAGGACCCACTACACATCAGTAGCTGGTCATGCATAAGAGCTTCATATAATCAGGACATCCAGTTAGGTGGGTTTTCCAACTGCATAGAGCCCTTGAGCATACACAGTTGCTGATGCCTAGGGGCTCCTTGCAGACATATCTTCTCAACAGAAGGAGGGGAGGGGGGCTGGCAGCTTCAACTCACTACACATGAGTAGTGCACAAATAAACTTTGTGTCAATCAACCATGCGCTGTAGCCTGCAGGTTCTGGACAACTCCCAGTTTTTGAAAATCCAGGCTACATGGCAAAATCAGATGCTAAGCCACCATACATGGCTTGTGGGTTGCATGTAGGCCACCAGTTGTACAGGCCTGCCATAGCCTATCATGGAACATACACTTTGCTGGGAAAGTTACATGGGTTTGAAATGGCTGTGCTGACCGGAGACGATCTGAGTACAAAACATCTAGTGGGTACTAGGCTGGGAAAGACTGGCCAAGGAAGTGGATGAGATCTTTTTATCCAGTAGGATGAAATGGAGATAATTAGGGTCTGGAGGCTCATAATTTACATGGATTACATACACAGTTTCTTTTCTCTGTGTACTAATTTAGAGAACTATAAATGTTCATTTCTTTCTGTCCTTGTATGTGTGTGTTTGGATGACAGCTTTTATATTAGTCTTAATAAATAATAAAATAATAATAAAAAAATTTCTTGAAACAAACAGATGATCATTGATTTAGTATGTTGTAAAAATAAGTATCAGAGCCCTGTAGAGGTTACGCTAACCCAAATTAGGGAAAAATGAGTATTTTGGAGGGGAGGGGGAACAAAAACTGGTGAGTTAGTTTGAATTGTAGGATGTTGGGTAAAGGTGCACCCTTCCTTGACCTCTCATCACCCTCCTTCCTGTGTCTGACAGAATCATCTGCAAACAATCCTTGGATGAAATGTTTGTGCAATGGGGCCATCAGTGTGACTCACCACTGGGTCAAGGACTGCTAAAATCATATGTAAAGTCTACCCAGAAGAATGTTTAGTGAACAAAAACAATCCCCCAATTCAGCTTTGTCAACAGACACAGATCGTAAGAATCCTTTCTAAATACATAAATAAATAAATAAGGCAAGCACCGTGATCTGTCAATCTGTAATATAAGTATGCAGCAAAGTAGATAATTAATTCTGTCCAATTCTGGCAGGGGGAAACTTTCTTTAAATTCATATAATATATTTGTAATATAGAGGAGACAGTGAATGAACAAACACTCCCCAAAGGGAAATGACTTAGCCATTTCCATGAGGTCTGGTAACATGATCACTAAACATTTCTTACATACTTTGAAGTTAATATAATATTAGGTATAACTCCCCCTCCCCACAATAGATAATCACATTTAGAAGACATAGCATTGAATCAAATTAAGACATAATCAGAACAGAATTATTCAAATAAATGGCTGTGACTGACTGACTGCAATGGGTCTACTCCTAGTATTTTACAGTTTGGGCCACACAACTACGTCTTACTTCCAAACCATGAACATTCTAAACATTTTGTAACTCATGAGAATGGTTCTGAAATCATGTTGCCAATCAGAACAAGTGATATTGTGGCAACCAAATAGGTAGGTTTGGCTGGTAAGCTCTAGTGCAGGTTTGCACACTTGTGATCGCCATGCAAATAGAGCCCTGTAGTCCATTAGGGGCTTGATAAACCTCTGTCTTCTTGGGACTGCTTAAAACACTTGGCTAGTAACAATATATGGTGGATGTGCTGCATTCTATAGCCTGTTTTAAAAGGAAATTGGATCCAGGAGGACAAAATGTAATAAGGCATTTGCGTTATGAGAACAGAGAAGTAGGAACCACTGTGTGATCCCATAGTTGAGCTGGACTTACTCTCAAAGGCCTGGGTTTAATTTTGGCTCAATCCTCAAAAATAGACAAACAAAAATCACAGACAGGCAAATTATTGTCCCTTGTCATGATGATTCCCATTCTATAAAATTTTAATTATGTACTTAATAGTATTGCAGTGATCATTACAATAAGGATTCTAAAGCACTTGATACATGGAGATGTAGTCCAAAGAACCTTGCTTTGGGAGTGAGACTCACTTCATACAATGGGACTTGCTTCGGAGCAATCATTGTTGCAATCAGGCTGCATTAAGCCCCATGACATAAATGAAACTTAGTGTGCATGGCTGAGTATTAGATTGTGCCCTAAAAGTGCCCTTAGAGGTTTACTAACTTGGTATTTTAAGTCAACCCCATGGTATTTCATAGGCATGCAGAAGTGCAATGTAGGATGTTATTAAACAATGCACAGCTGCTACTCTGGTTGTATGTGTGTGCGTGACAGAGAGAGAAATCCAAATACCTTTCCTCAAATTAGTGCTATGTTGTCTTTATAGCAGGATGTGTTTGTGTGTGTGTGTTTTGTGCGTTATGTGCCTATATTTTTTTCCAGCAGATTGCAATAACGTTCTGCTGGGAGAATGTAATTTCCCTCTTTGCTACCTCTTTCTTTGCTATTATGACTGCTGTGGGGACTGCAGTTGTGCAAGTGTCATGAGTTTGTGACATCACTAGTGACAACTAAGTGACTGCTCAGTGGTAGAGCACACACTTTGCATGCAAAAGGTCCCATGTTCAATCCCTGGCTTCTCTAGAAAAGCTGGGGGGAAATACTGTCTGCAACCCTAAAGAGCCACGGCCAGTCAGCCGCTGAAGAGCATTGAGCTATGGCAGCCTTCACTAACCTGGTGCTCTCCAAATACTGTTGGACTACAACTCCCTTCAGCCCCAGCCGGCACTGTGCTAACTGGGGTCTAACTTAGAATAAAGTATGTTCCTTATTCCTGCTTATATGCTTCTGCTACATACCTGGGTCACAAATCATTCCCACCAATCTGGCTTTTTAAAAAAACCATCTTTGGTGCTCTTTACTGCAATACTCAAGCATTAGTAATCTCATCTGTTCTCCAACACAAAGTGGGAAGAGGACTCCTTTTCTTCTGGTGCATTGGAGAAGCTCCCCTTCTTCTCTTCTCTTCCCATTCCAATATATCTGTGAATATATGAGAGAGAGAGTCAGCCAGCCAGCCAAGTACTTACTGCTTTACAGTAAGCAAAAGCTGTTTAGGTCCCTATATAGCAGGTGTGGGGAACTTTTGGCCCTAAAGATGTTGCTGAACTACAACTCCCATCAGCCCTAGCAAGCATTGCCAATGGCCACGGATGATGGAGGTTGTAGTTCAGCAACATCTGGAGGGCCAAAGGTTTCCCACAGCTGCTGTACAGTAAGTAGAAAATGTAGGTTTTCATAAGCAAAAAATATAGGCCCCTAACACCAAGGATCTTACAATCAAAATTCATCCTTTATTAAGTCTTTGCGTTTCCCATCTCCAGTGCTGTAAGACAGACCTATCCAGAATATAAAAACAGAGTCATGTCAATATTATCACTTACTAAAATCTACAGTAGTATCTTCCCCCTTGCTTACCTATCCAATAGGAAATGTATAATTACCACATTATAAGGGATTTGAGAGAGGAGAAAATGTGGTACAGGATAAAGGACTACCTGCCAAATGCCAAAACAGAATAAGGGGTATGCTTTGAAAGTTCTTTGTATAGATTGTGGATTTCCCTCCCTCCCCCGAGTGGCTGGAAAGGACCAAGACTGCAATACTAATCAAGTATAAGTTGGGTATACATCTGAATAAACATGTTTTGGACTGGAGTGTGAGAATGCTCAGACACCATGGCCTGTGCAGTGCCGAGCAATGTGTAGCTTTAGTCAAAGTGAATCCAGCAAGCTCATTGTGAAAATGCCTCATAGAGATAGTGGATAAAATGGTGCTACTACATCACATGTTAGGCCCATCAGGTTTTCTCAACAGTACCCAGAAACTAAAGTAGCCGGAAACTGTGGCCCTCCAGCAGCTGAAGTGAAAGCAATTACTGATGCACTCAAGTCTGTTGGCATCCTTTTCTGCAGGAAAAATTGTTTGTTGATAAAGGCCTCATGTCATGACTTCTCTTATTTAACTACACACAAATGAAAGCTAAAATTAAATTCTGGGAGAGGCCTTGGAAATGTGTCTGGAAGTTTCTGGCCCCTGCAGCTGCCCAAGTGTCCCCCAAGCAGGTTAATAAAAGGAAAGCCCTAGCTCTAAATTTATTATCATCCTTTACCGGGTTTCCAGAAAAGATGCAGAAGCTCACATTTTTTATTCTGCGAATTAGAGATTCAGACTACTTGTTTGTACGGTTGATTGAGCTCCAGTCAAAAAACATATTAGTCATGAGCCTGATGAGTATGCAAATAAAACCATGCACAACAGCGCTTCGATTAACTTTTCTGAACCGCAGCTTCCTGGTCTGAGCCTGCTGCATCACCCAAACAATGGGGGTGTGTGCCAAAAGCATCTAGCAAGGCAGCATGGAAAGGCTTGCAGTTCAGAGTGAGGCAAAAAGAGAGAGTCTATCTTCTGAAAAAGGCTCACAGCTCTTTTTTTATTAAAGTATAGACTATAATGTAAATTGGATAGAAGGATTACATTAAGCCTGTAGCATAGTGGTTGTGTGAAGCTTGCACCGTGGGCATAGTGTTGATGACCTACACTTTTAGTTGAAACCTGCAGTAGAGATTTGCTAGGAATCCAATTATGGAGAAATAGCAAGTTTGAATGCTCCCCCACATCATAAGCTTCCTATTATTTATTTATTTATTTTATTATCATTATTTTTACCCCGCCCTTTTTCCAAAACTGGAACTCACGGCGGCTTCCAGATAAAAGCACACATATAATTAAAAACATACAAAAGTCTAGATTAAAATCAAATTAAACAATTTACAGTATTAAAACCATTCATACATACAGTTAAAATAATTCAAACTCAGTTTAAAATAATACAGTTAGGCAACAGCAATGCAGCACGCTTCAAGACCTGTCCTTAACAGCTTTCAGTTCCAAAGGCTTGTTGAAATAAAAAAGTCTTTGCTTGCCGATGGAAGGACTGCAAGGAGGGGGCCATTGTTGCCTCCCTAGGAAGAGAGTTCCAAAGTCTCAGGGCAGCCACGGAAAAGTCGCTATCTCGCGTCCCCACTAGTCGTGCTTGTGAGGACATAGGTATTGAGAGAAGGGCCTCTCCTGAGGATCTCAGGGCCCGGGCAGGCTCATATAGGGAGATACGGTCTCACAGATAGTCTGGACCTAAGCCATATAGGGCTTTATAGGTCAAAACCAGCACTTTGAATTGTGTCCGGAAACAGAGTGGCAACCAGTGGAGCTTTTGTAACAGCCAGCCCCAGTTAACATTCTGGCTGCAGCACATTGCACCAACAGTTTTCAGAGGCAGCCCCACGTAGAGCGTGTTACAGTAATCTAAGTGGGATGTAACTAAGGCATGTGTCACCGTGGCCAGATCAGATGGCTCAAGGAACGGGCGCAGTTGGCGCACTAATCTTAATTGTGCAAAAGCACAATTAGTTTTATATGAACATATGTGCTAGCTTTCTGTATGCCGGGTTGTTTCTTGGAGGTTGGGGCAAGCATTCAAACACATAATGCTTTATCTGCAGTCTGAAGTGAGTTTTGAGATATCTATGAATTATGTGATTGCAGCCTTAAGATTGCAGCTGAGTAGTACACAATTGTTCAAACCCTTTTAAATATTTGTGATTGTTTAATTTACTGTGGCCTGAGGTTGTGGTGAAAGTATTCCATGACTACTTTGCTGTGAATAAAATGGAGGCAAAAATACTCCAGTCTGGAAAATAAACATCCCACTACAAGCATAATAGTTGTGATAATCATCCTTAAGAAAATAGCAGATGAGCAAACTCTACATTTGTGTCCTGAGAAAGAATCCTCTGATCCCAAGGCATGCAGGCAAAGGAAAACGATTATGACCTTGTAGACAGGGACCTGCTGACTTTTATTCATATTCATATACAGTATAGCGTTGATGCTTTTGTTTTTATTACAAAATATACAAATGAGACAAAATGAATAAAAATAATTATTTACAATTCACACAAAATTCATCACTGACATTAAATGCAACAATGCATAATAAATTACTGGGGAGCATCTTGAAATGTATTGTTCCAAAATGCCACTAACAAAATTTACTTTATCAGAAATCCATCACTATTTCCCTCCTATTGATTCCTGAAGAAATAAATTGTTTTGTTGCTTCATATTTTCAAATACCAGTGCAAGATTGGGCAAGCATTTTCTCTTTTCCAGTAGCTTGCAGTGCTGATCTTGGTAGGCCACAGTCAAGGAGGTAATCACTAGTTCTAAAACAGTCTCTAGCACCATAAGAATATAAGACCATCTTTGGGTCCACTGGTTAGAAGAATAAATAATTTCTTTAGTTATTTCAATAAGCGTTCTTCAAAACTGATTAATGAACTGACTGAAGGATGCTTGCAGGTGAAGCTGGCAGCACATCATGTCCTGCTTTCTAAATTTGGCACATCCTGTGGGGTGTGAGATACCACTTCTTTTTTGACAAATTTAATACCATTATATATATTTTACTAATAATGTCATGAGAAAATGCCCCTTTATCTCCATTTTTGCAGACTGCTAAGGGTGCAATCCTAACCGCATTTTCCTGCAAGTAAGCCTTATTGAATATAATGTGACTTACTTACTTCAGAGTAGGTTTGGTTAGAACTGCAGCGTAAAGCCATAGCATTATGCCTCAACTGAAGAAATTAAAGGTTTGTGTGTAGTATTGTTCATGTTCTTAATAAAGACCAATATACTATTTGTGTTTTAATACAAGATTTTGATGACAATGATAAAAAGAAAACACCAATTAGGAATAGATAACTAGATACTAGGGTTGTCAGGCTCAGGGCCTGAGTTAGGGTTGCCAGGCTCAGGGCCTGATCCTGATCCTGTATCTTTAGGAGAAAAGAAAGTCAGCCCAGTGCAGGTATTCTTGCAACACTGCAATGGGAAAAAACTCAAGTTGGAATTCTCCCTTCCCCCTAAGTTGTGCAGGGGGAAGGGAGAATTCCAACTTGTGGTTTTTCCCATTATAGTGTTGCAAGAACACCTGCACTTGGCTGACTTTTTCTTCTCCTAAAGATACAGGATCAGTCTCAGGCCCTGAACCTGGCAACCCTACTAGATACAATCCTTGTGACATTATGGTTCAGTGTCAGCTGAAGAGAACTTAATTAACTTGTTAATGAGCTCTGATGTTCAGCTGATTTTTGCCTGCTCCCAATCTTCAGTTTACAGAGAAATATTACAATGGTGGAAGTTTCTTTCAATTTCTCCAAAAAGAAATGGATTATCCTCTAGTGGCTGCCTCTGGGACTCCTATTGCTTGGACAAGCTATCTTTCTGAAACCAAACAAATGCAGGATAAGGCCACATCACACAGGAAGCTGCCTTATACCAAAACTGTTGGTTCATCTAATTCAGTATTTTCTATCTACACTGAAAGGGGGTTTCAGAGAGAAATCTTCCATAACCTTCCCTGATGATGCTGAACCCAGGACCTTCTGCATGCAAAGAATGTGCTCTACCATTGGAGATACAACTCATATCCTCTAAAAGCTTCCCGCATGTGGTAACAATTTTGGAGGTGGTTGTTTGTCTTATGTGGTACCCTATGGATACTGTTGGACTCCAGCTCCCATCTTGGCCAATGGACAGGAATGATGGGAGCTGTAGCCCAAAATGTCTGGAGGGCACCATGTTGGCTACCCCTATTCTAGAGGATCTGTGGTGGACCATGCACTTGCATAGCCTGTCTGTGCTATGATGCTTCAGGGATGGTTGAACTTCGATGCCCCTCATTATTTTTGTTGAAAAAGAGTGCTGTTCATCCCATTACCATTCCACTTGAGTTACAGCTGGAGGGAATTGCACATACAGGAATGATACATTAAAACATTGATGTAAGCTGAAATGTTGACATATTATTAGACTTTCTCCATTTTAACTAGTCTCCACTAGGTGTCTCACCCTAAACCCAAACATGAGCTCTATAACAATTTCATTTACAGTTATCAGAAATAAATAATACAGTGCAAACTGCGCAGATATTGACCCCATCATTCTGGAGCTCATCGATCCTATTTCGGACACAAAATTATATTTTATTATCTTATTATTGCTGTTGTACACCACTGTGGGATCTGTTAAAATAAAGAAAAAATAAACCAATGAAATGATAATGCTGGCCAAAGGCAAGGCAAACTCAACAGACAATTTATGCTATGCAGAATCCATTTGCAATGTGCACTGAAACACATAAACGGACAGATGTCAAAGTATTCTCAAACTCTGGGATAAGGTCTGGTGCGCTCTTGAAACAGAAAATGAGAAAGACAATAGTTGAATATTAGATATATTTAGCGAGATTAGGTGAACTCTTTGGGGGGAGGGGATACTTACTTACCTGTAGTTATGGGTACTTGCCTGTTCATCTGCTTGGATAATTGACATTGCCAATTAGCTGCCGGACTAAGCTCAAGGTGCTGGTTTCAGTGTATGAAGTCCTATGCAGCTTGGGAACAGGAGACCTGAAAGCAAGGCCAGCATCAGGCATGACTGGGCCCTTGGGCACCTGCCTACCCTGGGCAGGCAGCATCATACTCCCCAACACCCTCTCCCAATGCAGGCGGCACAGGGCTTAAATAGGCCGGCCTGCCCCACCCACCTCCCGTGTTGTTGAATCAGCACACTGCACGCACATGCCTACCGTCACCCAAGAATCAACCCTTTAGGAATGCCCCGCCACTATCTTGGCCGGTGGCAGGCATTTGCACTCAGCATACTAACACACTCACGTGGTGACACAGGAGGTATGTGGGGCAGGCAGGCTGGGTCCCACAACCTGATACTTGCACGGATCACAGAGCAGGAGCTCTACCCTCCCAGCCTATGGACAGGCTCTTCAGGGGCCCTTCTGCACCATAGGTGCCCTTGGCCAGGGCTTGACTTGGCCGCCAGTCAGTCGCTGCATTCTGCAGGTGAAGGCCTCCTGCAGATACCATCTTATCTGGAAGTCTGTTTGGCACAACGTAGGGAGCAGACCTTTAGTGTTGTGTCTTTGGAATTCCACCCTTGAAATTAGTTAGGCACCATCTCTGTTGTCTTTTGGCACCTACTGAAGACCTTCATCTTCCAACAGGCCTTTTAAGTAGAGATCTTTCCCAGTCTGCATCTCTACTGGAATTGTTTTTGAGATATTTTTGAGGGTTTTTTTTATTGTTTTGTTGCTTGTTGTTTGCTGCCCTAAGTTCCTCTAGGAGAAAGGACAGGATATACATTTAATAAATAAAATAACATAAAATAACTGAGTGACTAAAATGACTAAATAAAACTTTGGGGACTCGGTTATGTTCCATGAACAATTCAAAACATTACGTAAGATGGGAACCTAATATTTGCCCTTATGATTATTTCTGACTAGCTTTTCATCCTGAAACTTGCTGTACACGCTACCTTTCGCTGGCCCAGAGCTACTCTCACCTTCCTTGTTTTCTGGGTGGGGTCCAGTTAGTCACTCTTAGACCAGAGAGTAATTATCCGGAAGCTCCCCGCAGGGTTCTATCACCAGTTAGCAAGGCGGGGCATCACAGCAGAAACCTGCCAGCTTAATGTAATGTGTTTTCCATTTGGTGAACCACAAATACTTGCATAAGTACATACCTAATGATCTCTCCCTCCAGTGTTCATCATTGAATTCTCTCCCTCATCCCCACCCCATGCTTTCTTTTTCTGGAAGGGTGGGGCAGCTTTCAGATGAAGGAAATCAACTTTTTCAGAGTCAGGAACTATCTTTAGTATGTATTATAGAGGTAATAAATGGGAATTAACACATGTTAATTTTTCTCATAAAAATATGACTGTGTGTGGGTGCTTCAAAGGTTCTATTAATGGGAAGATATTAGCTAGTGCAGTTTGAAATTATGGCA
Organism: Rhineura floridana; assembly: GCF_030035675.1. Lineage (NCBI taxonomy): Eukaryota > Metazoa > Chordata > Lepidosauria > Squamata > Rhineuridae > Rhineura > Rhineura floridana. Next base: position 58,019,376 of record NC_084484.1, on the reverse strand, counting down.
AGTTCATTCCATAAATTGGCTGGTATTTTACTCAAAATCCAGTGTACCTCTGTGTTCTGAAAGGAAAAAACACGCACACAGAAAGTTAGGGTTGTATCCAACATTAGCCATACTCAGACACCTATTGAAATTAATGGACCCAAGTTAGTCATATCCATTCATTTAAATGGGTCTACTCTGAATATGACTAAAGTTGGCTACAACCCCAAGTGACTAGACCTCATTGAATAGATACACAAATAAAACACATGCATATACTGTAATTAAACTGGTTGCCAGTTGAAAATGAGTACATAAGGCAAACATTTTATCTTCTTACAGTTCATGGAATGTCTGTTCTCAGTTATTTTTTTCTGTCCATGGACAATTTGCAAGAAAGAAAAAATAGGATATTGGGGCTGTAATTCTACATATGTGAGTAAGCCCCATTGAACTGAATGGGACTTTTTTTTAGTAGATATCTGAGGCTGCCTCTAGTGTTCCAGCTTGGGACTTCATGGCCTCCATGACAACCATGGGGCTGTCTCAAGTTGTCACTGGCCCGGCACATATGGCAGGGCATACCCTCGACTTAGTTTTTGCTCCAGATGGAAGAAGGATGGTCTTGAGATGGGTGTGATGGATGTCACCCCATAGTCATGGTCTGACTACTTCCTGGTGAAGTTTAGGCTTATGGCTCCAACTCTTCCCTGCAGGAGTGGTGGACAGATTAAGATGGTCCACCCCCAGAGACTAATGGAATCCACAGGATTCCTGAATCCTGGGGGAGTTCCCAGTAGATAGAGCAGGTGATCCTGTTGAAGCCCTTGTCACGCAGTGGAACAGCGAGGTGCATCGGGCTCTTGACACAGTTGCGGAGCCCGGTTTGCCCTTTGGTACACCAGTGAGCTAAGGGAAATTAAACAGGCTGGATGATGGCTAGAGAGCAAGTGGTGAAAGACGTGCTTGTGAGGCTGATCGGGCACGAGTAATACATCGTAATCGTACCTACTGTGTGGCGGTGAGGGCAGTGAATAAGGCCCACTTCTCTGCCTCCATCGCATCCTCAAGTAGCCGTCCAGTGAAGCTTTTCTGTATTGTCAGGGGTCTGTTGACACCAACTCCAGGAAATGGAGTTTTAGACCCTTTGGAGGCCCACTGTGAATTGTTTGCAAGGCACTTTGAGGGTAAAGTTGCTCGCCTCCGTAGCAGTCTTGATGCCCCATCCGTATCTACTGTAGACCCCAATGAGGTGTCCAGTGCATCATCTGCTGCAGCTTCTTGGGAATGGGTTCAGTTGATGCAGCCTGATGACGTAGACAAGGTGCTCGCGTTGATGCTACCAGCAACATGTCCTCTCGACCCTTTCCCTTCTTGGCTTATTAAAGGTTGCCAAGGGAGTTTGACCAAGTGGATCCAGGGTGTGGTCAATGCATCGTTGTGGGAGGGAGTAGTTCCAGCTGCCTTGAAAGAGGCGGTGATCTGACCACTCCTGAAAAAGCCCACTCTGGACCCATTGGTTTGTGACAACTACCGACTGGTTGCAAATACCCCCTTCTTAGGGAAGGTGATTGAGAGGGTTGTGGCGCAGCAACTGCAAGTACTCTTGGATTAAACAGATTATCTTGACCCATCCCAGTCTGAGTTCATGGCTGGTTATGGGACTGAATCGCCCTTGGTCGCCCTGATGGATGACCTTTTTCAGGAGGACAGGGGGAGTGCAACCCTGTTATTCTTACTTGATCTCTCAGTGGCTTTTGATACCATTGACCATGGTATCCTTCTGGGCAGACTTGGTGAGATGGGTATTGGAGGAACTGTTTTAAAGTGGTTCCGATCCTATCTCCAGGGTCATTCTCAGAGAATAGCATTGGGTGACTGTCTTTCAGCCCCCTGGCAGTTGTGCTGTGGTGTGCTGCAGGGTACCATCTTGTCCCCCATGCTGTTTAACATCTATGTGAAGCCCTTGGGAGCGGTCATCAGGAGATTTGGGGTGAGGTGTCAGCAGAAAAGTTCTATTTCTCCATAACATCTGAATTAGGAGAGGCCATGCAAGCCCTTGACCACTGCCTGGACTCGGTGGTGGGTTGGATGAGGGCCAATAAACTGAGTCTGAATCCTAGCAAGACGGATGCACTGTGGGTTGGTGGTTCCCGAGTTCGGATAATTGGTCATTTTCCTGCTTTGGATAAGAACATAAGAACATAAGAAGAGCCTGCTGGATCAGGCCAGTGGCCCATCCAGTCCAGCATCCTGTTCTCACAGTGGCCAACCAGGTGCCTGGGGGAAGCCCGCAAGCAGGACCCAAGTGCAAGAACACTCTCCCCTCCTGAGGCTTCCGGCAACTGGTTTTCAGAAGCCTGCTGCCTCTGACTAGGGTGGCAGAGCACAGCCATCATGGCTAGTAGCCATTGATAGCCCTGTCCTCCATGAATTTGTCTAATCTTCTTTTAAAGCCATCCAAGCTGGTGGCCATTACTGCATCTTGTGGGAGCAAATTCCATAGTTTAACTATGTGCTGATTAAAGAAGTACTTCCTTTTGTCTGTCCTGAATCTTCCAACATTCAGCTTCTTTGAATGTCCACGAGTTCTAGTATTATGAGAGAGGGAGAAGAACTTTTCTCTATCCACTTTCTCAATGCCATGCATAATTTTATACACTTCTATCATGTCTCCTCTGACCCGCCTTTTCTCTAAACTAAAAAGCCCCAAATGCTGCAACCTTTCCTCGTAAGGGAGTCACTCCATCCCCTTGATCATTCTGGTTGCCCTCTTCTGAACCTTTTCCAACTCTATAATATCCTTTTTGAGATGAGGCGACCAGAACTGTACACAGTATTCCAAATGCAACCGCACCATAGATTTATACAACGGCATTATGATATCAGCTGTTTTATTTTCAATACCTTTCCTAATTATGGCTAGCATGGAATTTGCCTTTTTCACAGCTGCCGCACACTGGGTCGACATTTTCATCGTGCTGTCCACTACAACCCTGAGGTCTCTCTCCTGGTCAGTCACCGCCAGTTCAGACCCCATGAGCGTATATGTAAAATTAAGATTTTTTGTTCCAATATGCATAATTTTACACTTGTTTATATTGAATTGCATTTGCCATTTTTCCGCCCATTCACTCAGTTTGGAGAGGTCTTTTTGGAGTTCTTCGCAATCCCTTTTTGTTTTAACAACCCTGAACAATTTAGTATCATCAGCAAACTTGGCCACTTCACTGCTCACTCCTAATTCTAGGTCATTAATGAACAAGTTGAAAAGTACAGGTCCCAATACCGATCCTTGAAGGACTCCACTTTCTACAGCCCTCCATTGGGAGAACTGTCCGTTTATTCCTACTTTCTGCTTTCTGCTTCTTAACCAATTCCTAATCCACAAGAGGAACTTTCCTATTACTCCGTGACTGCTAAGCTTCCTCAGAAGTCTTTGGTGAGGTACCTTGTCAAAAGGTTTTTGAAAGTCTAAGTACACTATGTCCACTGGATCACCTCTATCTATATGCTTGTTGACACTCTCAAATAATCTAATAGGTTACTGAGACAGGACTTTCCCTTGCAGAAGCCATGCTGGCTCTGCTTCAGCAAGGCTTGTTCTTCTATGTGCTTAGTTAATCTAGCTTTAATAATACTTTCTACCAGTTTTCCAGGGACAGAAGTTACGCTAACTGGCTTGTAATTTCTGGGATCCCCCCTGGATCCCTTTTTGAAGATTTTCGTTACATTTGCCACTTTCCAGTCCTCAGGCACAGAGGAGGACCCGAGGGACAAGTTACATATTTTAGTTAGCAGATCAGCAATTTCACCTTTGAGTTCTTGGAGAACTCTCGGGTGGATGCCATCTGGGCCCGGAGATTTGTCAGTTTTTATATTGTCCATTAAGCCTAGAATTTCCTCTCTCGTTAACACTATTTGTCTCAGTTCCTCAGAATCCCTTCCTGCAAATGTCAGTTCAGGTTCAGGGATCTGGCCTAGATCTTCCACTGTGAAGACAGATGCAAAGAATTCATTTCGCTTCTCTGCAATCTCCTTATCGTTCTTTAGTACACCTTTGACTCCCTTATCATCCAAGGGTCCAATCGCCTCCCTAGATGGTCTCCTGCTTTGAATGTATTTATAGAATTTTTTGTTGTTGGTTTTTATGCTCTTAGCAATGTGCTCCTCAAATTCTTTTTTAGCATCCCTTATTGTCTTCTTGCATTTCTTTTGCCAGAGTTTGTGTTCCTTTTTATTTTCCTCATTCGGACAAGACTTCCATTTTCTGAAGGAAGACTTTTTGCCTCTAAGAGCTTCCTTGACTTTGCTCGTTAACCATGCTGGCATCGTCTTGCCCTGGTAGTACCTTTTCTGATCTGCGGTATGCACTCCAGTTGCGCTTCTAATATTGTGTTTTTAAACAACTTCCAAGCATTTTCGAGTGATGTGACCCTCTGGACTTTGTTTTTCAGCTTTCTTTTTACCAATCCCCTCATTTTTGTGAAGTTTCCTCTTTTGAAGTCAAATGTGACCGTGTTGGATTTTCTTGGCAATTGGCCATTTACATGTATGTTTAATTTAATAGCACTATGGTCACTGCTCCCAATCGGTTCGACAACACTTACATCTCGTACCAGGTCCTGGTCCCCACTGAGGATTAAGTCCAGGGTTGCCGTCCCTCTGGTCGGTTCCATGACCAACTGGTCTAGGGCATAGTCATTTAGAGTATCTAGAAATTTTGCTTCTTTGTCGTGACTGGAACACATATGCGGCCAGTCTATGTCCGGGTAGTTGAAGTCACCCATTACTACCACATTTCCTAGTTTGGATGCTTCCTCAATTTCATATCTCATCTCCAGGTCTCCCTGAGCATTTTGATCAGGGGGACGATAGATCATTCCCAGTATTAAATCCCTCCTGGGGCATGGTACCACCACCTACAACAATTCTGTGGAGGAGTCCGCCTCTTTTGGGGTTTTGAGCTTGCTGGATTCAATGCCTTCTTTCACATATAGAGCGACACCGCCACCAATACGTCCTTCCCTGTCCTTCCGATATAGTTTATATCCAGGGATAACCGTATCCCACTGGTTTTCTCCATTCCACCAGGTCTCCATTATGCTCACTATATCAATGCTCTTCTCTAAGACCAAGCACTCCAGTTCTCCCATCTTGGTTCGGAGGCTTCTAGCATTAGCGTACAGGCACTTGTAAGCAGTGTCTCTCTTCAAGTGTCTTTGGCACTTGTGGTTTGGCCTGTGGTAATTTTGCCCTTCTGAATTGATGGTCCTGGCTTTCAGCATCCTACCTAGCAACCTAAATTTGGCTTCCAGGACCTCACGGCTGCATTTCCCCATGTCATTGGTGCCAACGTGCACCATGACCACTGACTTCTCCCCAGCACTGTCTACCAAACTATCTAAATGACGGGCGATATCCGCAACATTCGCACCAGGCAGGCAAAACACCTTGCGGTCTGCACGCCCATCACACACCCCACTGTCTATGTTCCTAATGATCGAATCACCCACTACAAGGATCCCTCCACCCCCTGGAGATATATTCTCTGCACGAGAGGATAGCTGCTCATCCCCCAAGAGATGGGTCCCTTCTAAGGGATCGTTTCCCTCTTCCTCAGCTGGATGCTCTCCTTCCCTGAGACCATCGTTCTCCATGATAGCACAAGAGCTATCATCCTTGGAGTGGGACACAGCTATAGTGTCCCTGAAGGCCTCCTCCACACACCTCTCTGCCTCTCTCATCTTTTCCAGGTCAGCCACCTTGGCCTCAAGGAAATGAAGTCGTTCCCGGAGACCCAGGAGCTCATTGCACCGAGAGCACACCCACGACTTCTGTCCAACAGGCAGATAGTCGTACATGCTGCAGGCAGTGCAAAACACTGGAAAGCCCCTACACCCCTGCTGGCTTCTTACCTGCATAGTTTTGTTTAAGGTTTATTACGTCAATTGGTTGGGGACTGCGGTTTAGTTGAGGTCAGGGAACAGACAGGCAGAGTGGGGGGCCCTGGCCTCCTTGCCCTGCTGCCGAACTCGCTCTGCTGCTTAACTCGCCTTGACGCTTCGTCAGCTCGGGCTCCCTCTAGCTCGATGAGGTCGTACTCCCTCTGAAAGAGCAGGTTCATATTCTGGGGGTGCTCCTGGATCCATCTTTGTCGCTAGAGGCCCAGGTGACCTCAGTGGCTAGGAGTGCCTTTTACCAGCTTTGGCTGGTAAGATAGCTGCAGCCATTTCTGGACTGGGATAGCCTGACCACTGTTGTCCATGCATGGTAACCTCCAGGCTGGATTGCTGTAATGCAGTCTATGTGGGGCTGCTCTTGAGGTTGGTCCGGAAGTTGCAGCTGGTGCAAAATGCGGCGGAGAGACTGCTCACTGGGACAGGCTATCGTCAACATGTCACCCCCCTGCTGAAAGAATTGCACTGGCTGCTCATTTGCTACTGGGCCAAATTCAAGATTCTAGTTTTGGTGTACAAAGCTCTATACACCTTGGGACCAGGATACCTGAAAGGCCGTCTCATCCTTTATATACCCAGTCGATCACTGCACTCCGCAGGTGAGGGCGTCCTGCAGATACCATCTTATCAGGAGGTACATTCTGCACAACATAGGAAACGGACCTTTAGTGTGGCAGCACCTACCCTGTGGAATTCCCTCCTGTTAAATATTAGACAGGTGCCATCTCTGCTATCTTTTCGGCACCTATTGAAGACTTTCCTCTTTCAATAAGCCTTTTAAGTTGAGACCTATCCCAGTCTGCGTCTGTGTTGCAATTGCTTTTTAATATGTTCTTAAACCTTTTAAAAAATGTTTTTAATCTTAGAAGATGTTTGGAAAGCTTTTTTAATAAATGTTTTTAAAGATATTTTTGTTTTAATGTGTTTTAAAGTTTGTTTTTATGATGTTTTAAATTTTTTGTGCTTTTGTTTGCTGCCCTGGGCTCCTGCCGGGAGGAAGGGCGGGATATAAATCTAATAATAAATAGATATGTATAGGATTCCTCTATAAAATATAAATAACAATGAACATAAAAATAGTTTGTCACAAAGCCAAATACATGTTAATTCAGACAGCTGTAGTGGGGAAGCTTACTGACAAGCTAAGAGAAAGGGGGGAGGGGAAAATATGGGGCCCATTCTGACAGTCAGCAACTACTGTGCCTTTCTTTTTCTCTCTACCCATGATAATCTCTGGGACCAGAGATTCCCGTTTCTGTACATCCCTATCAAACATCACCCCATGCTAAGGTTGTCATCTGATTCACTGTTCCTGACAATTAGAAATTAAACAGGTGAATCTTTTCCTATCAGTTTGTCCTCATGATTGGATATTTGGGCATGCTGGACTGCTATTAAAAGGTACAAAGAGCAGGGCCGAAAAACGAGGTTGACATCTCTATTCCAGTATTCTTGAAAATCCAAATTAATTTCATTTATTTGTTTTTACTGTGTAAGACCCTGCCCCTCAAACAAATACTCAAAGCAGCTTATAGCTAAACCAAAACAAACACAATATCATTTTTTAAAAATTGAGGTCTGATCTGACCAAAACAACATCTTTCTGTGCAATCCTATGCATTTTTACACAGAAATCACATTGTCTTCAGTAGGGCTTATAAACATGCTTAGTTTGGTCCAAGTCTTTGCAACAGAAGAGGACCTCTAAGCCCATAGTGCATAGCAAATCGCAATATTCAAGATTAAGAACTTGTGCTTTAAAAAAACAAACAAACCTGCACAGTGTATAATGGAAGGATTTGGCAGGGGGATTTGGATCCACATTCTGTGAACCAGTCCCCCTCCACTCACACACATTATTCAGATTAGGAAAATTAGCACAATGTTCTAATTTGCAATACTGAAATGTGCTGTTCACCATGGGCACAATTCAGCCAAATTACATTTTTAGAAGTCTCACTGATTTCAGTCAGAACAGTTTATGCATGTGCTTAACTCTCCTATTGAAATCAGTTGGATTTAGAATGTGGATGTTCTTTTTAGTTTACAGATCTAGAACTCCTTTCTGTTTCTGCTTTTGGAGGAAAACAACCATTGATGTTAAGCCTTCTATAGAACCACTCATGGTGGTAATTGCATTACATTCTTATCTGATGCAATAGTTCTCTTGGGACTGATTTAGGACCACTATAGTAACTGTGATGTTCCTATATATTAGTGTATATATGGTAAGTGCTGGTTGTTTAGAGTATACATGGTAAGTAGTGAAAGAGGAGGGGGAGTGAATGGGCAATAGAATGCTTGATGATTGGCTGAATGTGAAAAATGGCTGACAGTATAAATGAAAGGATGACAGGTAAATCTGGGGGAATGTGAGGTGGTGAATTGTGGAATCTGGGGGGAGAAGAGAAAGAGTGGATTGCTTGGTGGGGTTTGAGAGAGTTGTTTGCCAGGAGAGCGTGAAGAAGGAGGGAGGTGGAGTTCGGATTAGTATTGAGTAAAACCATATGCTTATGTGCCTTAAGAAGAAATCTTGTTAATCTTATTAGCTTTGTTATCTTTAATAAATACTTAATTTGGTTTACCAAAGGCCTGATCCTTGGCTGGGGTTTCACAGACCAGAAGGGAGGGTAAGGTAATGACCAAGGCTGAAGGGGAACTGTAACAAATGGTGGCAGCGGTGAAGAGAATAACAATACCAGTATTCAGAGTCTGGGAATACTAGTATTGGGACGTTACTGGTGGTTGCCTAGCAGGGGGATCTGTTGAGATCTGTGCTAGAGCGGATAGGTAAACCATAAGAGAGTGCGGTCCGGACTGGTGGAGTCCCTGGTGGTGCCTAGAGACAGGCAGTAACCACGCACAGGTAGGAACCTGACAGGGAGAGCCAGGGAAGGACCCTTCACATGTGGTGGCAGTAGCGGTGGGATACGAACAACAGAGAATCCGGATACGAATACTAGAGAATCCAGAACAGTGGTGTGGCAAACAGAAATAACAAAACAAGATTTCTTGTGAGAGTGACTGGCAAAGAGTGTGTGGCAAAGAGTGAGTGAACTCAAACACCATGGCTGAATACATAAAAATGAAAAGAGAGGAGCTGGTGGAGAAGTGCATAACATTCAATTTACGTCACGAGGGTAAAGGGGTAGATGAATTGAGGGTAGCACTTATAGGATTTGCTACTGCCCAGCAAAAACAACCTGTCAGGGAAGAGACCCCAGAAGGATATTTAAGCAATCCCGCTTATATAGAGTACTTGAGAGAGAAGTTAAGATGGGAGGCTGAGGAAAAAGACAAGCAGAGGGAGTTGGAAGCTGAGAGATTGAAGATGGAAGCTGAGAGATTGAAGATGGAAGCTGAGAGATTGAGGATGGAAGGTGCAGAGAAGGAAAAACAGAGGGAGTTGGAAATTGAGAGAATGAGATTGGGGTTTGAGGAGAGGGAGAAGCAACGAGCATTGGATGCTGAATTACAAGTAGAAAAGTTAAAATTTGATAGAGAGAAATTTCACTCTGAGGAGACAAGGAAAGACAGAGATGGAGCAAAAATAAAAATTACTCCAAAGGACTTTGCTGCCTATGAGCCTGGTCAAGATCCTCAAATTTACCTCAGCACCTTTGAAAAAACAGCTCAGTTGTGGGGGCTACCTGAAGATAAATACATGCAGTATTTATCAAACCTGATTAAAGGGGAATTGGCTGAGGTATACCAATATTTCCCCTCAGACAGGCCCGTCACCTATGCTGAATTCAAAGAAGCAGTGTTTAAAAGATTCAGACTGGGGCCTGATTATTTTAGAAAGCTTTTCAGAAACTGCCAGATACAGACAGGGAGGTCTTTTGTGGAACTGGGAGCAAAGTTGATGGATATATTTGGAAAGTGGATGAGTAGTGCCAAAGCTCAGTCAGTGGAAGAGGTGAAAAGCCTCATGATACTGGATCAATTATACCATCAGTTACCACCAGAAATAAGGCTCCTGGTCAAAGACCGTTCCCCTACATCTGTGCAGGAGGCTGCAGAGATGGCGGATCACTTCGCCTCCAATAGAACTGGCTGGGTGGGGAAAACATCAAGAGAGTTTAAACCCAGACCATATAGTGCTGGCAAAAGGGATGTGGTACCACAGCGAGTGAGTCCTCCATTAAAATCTGAAAGGCACAGGACACCCCAGAGTGGATCTGTGTACCCTAAAAGTGAGGAGAAATTATGCTACAAATGTGGTAGACCGGGGCACCTACGTTTTCAATGTGAGGTTGCCAACCCCATTAGTAATCCTGCTCAGACAAGGGCAGTGAAAACAGAGCCCAAGGCTTTAGAAGCAGCGAAAAAGGTTCAGTTTTGCCAGATAAACTGGACAGAAGTAACAGACCTTGATTCAAGTCTGAGAGAGGAAGTGAGTGTACAAGGGGCAACTTATTGGGCATTGCTTGACACTGGTGCCGCTCAGACGTTACTGAGGCCAGATTTAATAAAATCTGAAGAAATATTACCTCAGGAAACAGTGACTATCCAAGGAGTGAGGGGTCAACCAGAGAGTTTGCCTGTGGCCCTAGTGAAAATGGAATGGACAGGCCGAAAGGGCCAATATAAAGTTGGTATTAATGCCCAGCAACAAGAACCAGTAATACTGGGAAGAGATGTTATGGGGGCACAGGGGAAAATATATGTAGTGACCAGACAGCAAATTGGCAGAGAAAAAGAAGCCATATTAAGGGGGGCTGAAACAAACAGGGTGGAATCTGTTAACCAGCCTCAGGTCACCATAGCAACCACTAGCAGGCCTGCTGAAGAAGACAAACTGTATCAAGTGGTCTCTGGGGAAGAGACAGAGCATTTCAGAGAAGAATTGAATAAGGATACCAGTTTGAGTCAAATAAAGGAACAGGCTCTGACCCAGCAGATTCCTTTCGCTGACAAGCTGAGGAGTCAAGTTGTGTGTGAGAATGGGATTTTATATAGACTGTGGATGCCTGCTGAGAGAAAGGGTGAATGTGAACCAGTGAAACAAATGATGGAAGTGGTGAAAGAGAATTTGAGTCATGCACAGGAGAAGCAAAGTTACTGGTATGACAGAACAGCCAGAGAACGTGTGTATGATGTGGGAGATATGGTTATGGCGTTCATACCCAGGAAACATGACAAATTACAGGCTAACTGGGAAGGACCATATACCATCAGAGAAAGGCTTGACACAGTGACATATGTAATCACCACAGACCAATTAAACAAAAGCAAAGTGGTTCATGTAAATATGTAAATATCCCTTACCATACCAGGGATGCAAAGGTGTTGCAAGTTACCTTATTCCCTGAAGGAAGTGGGCCTGAACTTCCAGATTTGGTACAGGAAAGCAAAGACAAAGGAGGGGTAGATCAAGTGGAATGGTCAGAGGAGGTGAAGGAGGAAGTAAAAGAGGAGATTCTGAGAGTTTTGAAAACCTATAGGAATCTCTTTAGCAACAAACCTGGCCGAACCAGTATAGTTATACATTCCATTGATACTGGAGATCATGCCCCAATCAGATCTGTTCCGTACCGTGCGAATGGGAAAGTTTTGAATGAGATCAAAAAGGAGGTGGAAGAGATGCTGGAATTAGGAGTGATCAGGGAATCCATCAGTCCCTGGGCCTCAAGTATTGTCCTGGTTCCGAAAAAAGATGGAACGACAAGGTTTTGCATTGATTATCGGCTAATCAATAAAATTACTGTCCCAGATGCGTATCCTATGCCTAGGGTAGACGCTATGTTAGAGTTATTGGGGGCAGCAACCATTATCTCTACACTAGATCTCTGTAAAGGATTTTGGCAAATGGAACTAGACGAGCAATCCAGAGCCAAACCTGCCTTCAGTACACCAGATGGGTTATATGAGTTTGTGACCTTACCCATGGGACTAAGGAACTCACCAAGTTCATTTCAGAGGCTAATCAATACTGTGTTGCGAGGCATGTCAGATTTTGCAGTGGCCTATATCGATGACGTGGCCATTTTTAGCAAGTCGGTGCCTGAGCATGTCCAACACCTGACAACAGTATTGGAGGCCTTAAGAAAAGCAGGCCTCACAATAAAAGCTAAGAAATGCCAGTTTGGACTAAAGGAAGTAATCTATTTAGGACATAAGGTGGGGAGTGGGAAAATCACCCCCTTATGGAGCAAGGTGGAGGCAATACAAGCGTGGCCGATCCCCTTAACCAAAAAACAAGTAAGGGCATTTCTGGGTGTGGCTGGATTTTATAGGAAGTTTGTGAGAAATTTTGGGGAAATAGCAACCCCCTTGCATGAATTAACAAAGAAGAAGTGTTCTGAGCGTGTGGTATGGACGGATGAATGTCAGAAGGCTTTTGATCTACTGAAGCAAGCCTTGTGCCAAGGACCCATATTAATAGCACCAGACTATGAGAAACCATTCATCGTGGCTACAGATGCGTCGGACCTGGCGCTGGGAGTCGTCTTGCTGCAGGAGAGAGAAGGCACCAGACATCCAGTGGCGTACCTGAGTCGCAAGCTGACGCCGGGGGAGAAAAACTATTCATCGGTCCAGAAGGAGTGCCTAGCGGTCGTGTGGGGACTGAACAAGTTGCGCCCATACGTGTGGGGACGAAGATTCACAGTGACTACGGATCATCGGGCCTTGTTATGGTTGCAGACTATGAAAAACCATAACACTATGCTGCAGAGGTGGTCCTGGGCCCTACAGGACTATCAAGTGGACTTCCAGTTCATCAAAGGCAAGGACAATGTACTGGCCGATGGACTTTCCAGGCAAGTGGCTGGGACTGCAGTGACGTGACCAGACAGAGGAACAAAGAAAGACATTTTCCCCATAGAGACTTTTATTTGTTAACGCGACATATAAATCCTGGAACAGGAATAATACTCTGCCGTTGTTTAAGGGGGGGGAAATGTGATGTTCCTATATATTAGTGTATATATGGTAAGTGCTGGTTGTTTAGAGTATACATGGTAAGTAGTGAAAGAGGAGGGGGAGTGAATGGGCAATAGAATGCTTGATGATTGGCTGAATGTGAAAAATGGCTGACAGTATAAATGAAAGGATGACAGGTAAATCTGGGGGAATGTGAGGTGGTGAATTGTGGAATCTGGGGGGAGAAGAGAAAGAGTGGATTGCTTGGTGGGGTTTGAGAGAGTTGTTTGCCAGGAGAGCGTGAAGAAGGAGGGAGGTGGAGTTCGGATTAGTATTGAGTAAAACCATATGCTTATGTGCCTTAAGAAGAAATCTTGTTAATCTTATTAGCTTTGTTATCTTTAATAAATACTTAATTTGGTTTACCAAAGGCCTGATCCTTGGCTGGGGTTTCACAGACCAGAAGGGAGGGTAAGGTAATGACCAAGGCTGAAGGGGAACTGTAACAAATGGTGGCAGCGGTGAAGAGAATAACAATACCAGTATTCAGAGTCTCTGGGAATACTAGTATTGGGACGTTACTGGTGGTTGCCTAGCAGGGGGATCTGTTGAGATCTGTGCTAGAGCGGATAGGTAAACCATAAGAGAGTGCGGTCCGGACTGGTGGAGTCCCTGGTGGTGCCTAGAGACAGGCAGTAACCACGCGCAGGTAGGAACCTGACAGGGAGAGCCAGGGAAGGACGCATCACAGTAACCACAGTTAGAACTAATTGGATTTAAAAAGCAAAACAAAAACAAAACTCCCAGATGTGACATAGCAGTGATACAACCTAATTTCATAAATGTCACATGTGTTTTTCCTGTTTAACCATTTTCTTTTCTTTTCTTTTTGCAGATATAAGAACAGAAAATATGCCTGGTTCAAACAGTCAGACAGCTGATTTCTGCTGTTGGAAAAATCAAGAGAAAGAAAAATGCAAGCTAATAATGGCTGTAATTGTGTGAAGGTAACAGGGCAAAGGTAACGAGCAAAGTCAAGGAAGCTCTTAGAGGCAAAAAGTCTTCCTTCAGAAAATGGAAGTCTTGTCCGAATGAAGAAAATAAAAAAGAACACAAACTCTGGCAAAAGAAATGCAAGAAGACAATAAGGGATGCTAAAAAAGAATTTGAGGAGCACATTGCTAAGAACATAAAAACCAACAACAAAAAATTCTATAAATACATTCAAAGCAGGAGACCATCTAGGGAGACAATCGGACCCTTGGATGATAAGGGAGTCAAAGGTGTACTAAGGAACGATAAGGAGATTGCAGAGAAGCTAAATGAATTCTTTGCATCTGTCTTCACAGTGGAAGATATAGGGCAGATCCCTGAACCTGAACTAACATTTGCAGGAAGGGATTCTGAGGAACTGAGACAAATAGTGGTAATGAGAGAGAAAGTTCTAAGCTTAATGGACAATATAAAAACTGACAAATCACCGGGCCCGGATGGCATCCACCCGAGAGTTCTCAAAGAACTCAAAGGTGAAATTGCTGATCTGCTAACTAAAATATGTAACTTGTCCCTCGGGTCCTCCTCTGTGCCTGAGGACTGGAAAGTGGCAAATGTAACGCCAATCTTCAAAAAGGGATCCAGAGGGGATCCCGGAAATTACAGGCCAGTTAGCTTAACTTCTGTCCCTGGAAAACTGGTAGAAAGTATTATTAAAGCTAGATTAACTAAGCACATAGAAGAACAAGCCTTGCTGAAGCAGAGCCAGCATGGCTTCTGCAAGGGAAAGTCCTGTCTCAGTAACCTATTAAAATTCTTTGAGAGTGTCAACAAGCATATAGATAGAGGTGATCCAGTGGACATAGTGTACTTAGACTTTCAAAAAGCATTTGACAAGGTACCTCACCAAAGACTTCTGAGGAAGCTTAGCAGTCATGGAATAAGAGGAGAGGTTCTCTTGTGGATAAGGAATTGGTTAAGAAGCAGAAAGCAGAGAGTAGGAATAAACGGACAGTTCTCCCAATGGAGGGCTGTAGAAAGTGGAGTCCCTCAAGGATCGGTATTGGGACCTGTACTTTTCAACTTGTTCATTAATGACCTAGAATTAGGAGTGAGCAGTGAAGTGGCCAAGTTTGCTGACGACACTAAATTGTTCAGGGTTGTTAAAACAAAAAGGGATTGCGAAGAGCTCCAAAAAGACCTCTCCAAACTGAGTGAATGGGCAGAAAAATGGCAAATGCAATTCAGTATAAACAAGTGTAAAATTATGCCTATTGGAGCAAAAAATCTTAATTTCACGTATACGCTCATGGGGTCTGAACTGGCGGTGACCGACCAGGAGAGAGACCTCGGGGGACTTCCGGGAAGGGTGACTTCGCTTGTGCCTGCTTTTGAGACGGGCTCCCGCCTCAAAAGAAGCTTATTCAGATATAAATCAGTCAGAACATTTTTTTTTTGACTGATGAAATTTCTCCCGGGCAGGGAGAAACGTAGAGATCAACCTCAAAAGCCTGTTTTTGTTGGGAGGACTGGATTTCATTAATTTATGAGAAAAGGTCCAGCCAGCAATGCCGGACGGACTTCCGAACAAGCTCTATCTGTTTAATGCGATACGTTTATCTTTTCTTCAAAGAGAAAACAGACTAACAGGCAAGCACCCTTCTTTCTATTATTTTTTTTTTACTTGGTTTAAATTGTTGCAGCAAAAAGAGATTTGTCAATTTAATCAGCTTTAAAGAGCTTCTGGGTGAGTTATAACTCTTCTCTGTTATTCACGAAATTAACAGCTTATCTCTGTTTCTATTGCAAAAAGCTGTCCTGGAAGTGCATTCTAAAGATATACACAGAAGAGGGATTTCTATTCCGAGGAACATTATATTGTCTGGGACTATTCTCTTTTTGGTCTATTTTATTTCGACGAATCTGCTTTTTCACGACGCCGCTAATTGTTTTGATGCTGGGAACTAAATTTGTTTTGTATTCTTGAACATAGAGAGATAAGGCAGGCTGCTCTGTTTATACTGTGATGTCATCAAGCCTGGAATATTAACCCAATTGTTGCTGAAATAAGAAGTGGTTCTTCTTTATTTTTGTTTTGCTTTGTTTTCGTGGTTTTAAAAAATGGCAATCAAGAAAGTGGCTGAGAATCTGGAAGTAATTATGTTTCAGAAAATAATGGATGAGATTGAGATAACGAAACAAACCCTGCGACAGGGCAGTAAGGAGCTGAAAATTGAACTGAGCGAAATGACGCAGGAGCTTAAAGAAATAGGGGATCCTGTGAGAGAGGAGAATGAGATCAGAGATGAGAAAAGAAAAAATAAAGGGAAGATACAAGCCCTGGAGATTGGAACAAATGTGGAATTGGAAAAAGATCTGGAGTTTATGGATATTAGAAATAAAATCTACTGTTTGGAATTTAACGTTATCTCTGAAGAAATTAATGAAGATATTAGAGATAAAGTTATCAATGGCTTGGATAATCTTCTGGACTGGAATGACGTGATGGAGCTTGATATAGAGAAAATCTATGGAACTAACAGCAGCCATGTGACAATGGAAAAACTCTCAAGAGATGAACCAGTGCATTTTGTAAAAAAGAAGAACAGAGATATGACTTTACAACAATATTTCAGCAACTTATTCAGAATTGATGGCAAGAAAATATTTGGGAGAGAGGAAATTCCCATCAGACTCTTATTATATGACTATGGCTATGACAGCAAGATTATAATGGAATACTGATAATGGAAGATTGGACACTGAAATTACTGAACTTAACAGGACTATTGAAGATGGAAGATGGAATTAATAGGGATAATGGAATAATGGCTATTGAAATTATTGGACCTAACAGATTTTGATGAGATGGATTAATCGATATGTTTATTTGGACTATGGTTATGACAATAAGATTATTATTATTATTAACAAGATGGATTAATCGACATGTTTATTTGGAGAAAAATTGATAGATATATTTCTTAAAGAATTGAAACCTCTCTTTGACTTTTTGTGGAAAGAATAAAGTAATGTTTATGAGATTTGATAATTAATTAAGATAACTACTGGAGGAAAGTGATTTTATAATATAATTTAAGAGACAGGATTGTTACATATTGTAGACCTATAACTGATTTGATCTGCGACAAATGGGAAGTCAACATTTTATTTTTTTGTTTAATCATTTTTGTTTTGTTTTGTTTTTTGTCTTTGAATGTTTTATGATTTTGTTTTGTATGTTTTATGAAAATTTGAATAAAAATTATTGTAAAAAAAAAAAAAGGAGAGAGACCTCGGGGTTGTAGTGGACAGCACGATGAAAATGTCGACCCAGTGTGCGGCAGCTGTGAAAAAGGCAAATTCCATGCTAGCCATAATTAGGAAAGGTATTGAAAATAAAACAGCCGATATCATAATGCCATTGTATAAATCTATGGTGCGGCCGCATTTGGAATACTGTGTACAGTTCTGGTCGCCTCATCTCAAAAAGGATATTATAGAGTTGGAAAAGGTTCAGAAGAGGGCAACCAGAATGATCAAGGGGATGGAGCGACTCCCTTACGAGGAAAGGTTGCAGCATTTGGGGCTTTTTAGTTTAGAGAAAAGGCGGGTCAGAGGAGACATGATAGAAGTGTATAAAATTATGCATGGCATTGAGAGGGTGGATAGAGAAAGGTTCTTCTCCCTCTCTCATAATACTAGAACTCGTGGACATTCAAAGAAGCTGAATGTTGGAAGATTCAGGACAGACAAAAGGAAGTACTTCTTTACTCAGCGCATAGTTAAACTATGGAATCTGCTCCCACAAGATGCAGTAATGGCCACCAGCTTGGATGGCTTTAAAAGAAGATTAGACAAATTCATGGAGGACAGGGCTATCAATGGCTACTAGCCATGATGGCTGTGCTCTGCCACCCTAGTCAGAGGCAGCATGCTTCTCAAAACCAGTTGCCGGAAGCCTCAGAAGGGGAGAGTGTTCTTGCACTCGGGTCCTGCTTGCGGGCTTCCCCCAGGCACCTGGTTGGCCACTGTGAGAACAGGATGCTGGACTAGATGGGCCACTGGCCTGATCCAGCAGGCTCTTCTTATGTTCTTATGTTCTTATGGGCAACACAAATAGAGGTGGTACCCTTGAACTTATTTCTTCACCTAGCACTTCTTTTAATAATGCCAATGACTGATTCATATTTGGGGATTACAAAGGCAGAAAGAAAACATTTGTCAGGGAGGGGAACAGAAAGGAAAAGAGAGGCCATGGGGGAATAGGGTTGCCAGGTTCATGGCCTGAGACTAAAGCCCCTCATCCCAGCTCAGCCAGAGATATGCTGGCATATGTCTGGCTCAGTCCTGAAAAAGAGGTGTTCTTGGGGGAGTGGTGGGGGCGAGATGGGATAGGGGAGCCTTACCCCTATTCCAAACTCTGTTTAGCTTAATCATGTGACCAAGCAACCCAGCAGAAGTTACACTGAGAAAAAGGGTGATCTGAGTCAAACACTATTTTCAAGGCTGGTGTCCCCTCTGCTAGGTTTGGGCTGCTCAGCAGACAGTAACTCCGCTCCTGAATGGAGATTAGAACAGGGGTAACTCATGTTAGCCTAAGTTACACTGGCTTTCTATAGTTAGGATTGATCTCCCCCCCTCCCACCCCCCTTGGAGGAAGTTCTGGATAAAAATGTAATAATAATGATAATAGGTGACACATGCAGAGGCTAGGCTAGAGGGGCAGGGCTTTGTGTATTGGAGAGTCATTTCTCACTTCCAAAATTAGTATGGATATCAGTAACATGCCCTTCATTCTTTGAAATGTCTACTTTTAACGTAATGTCTAAATTGGGAGATTAGTTTTGTCATGGAGAGATATGTATGTTCAAGATACCTGCAGGTTTGCAGGGTCCCTGGACAAAGCGCCCTCTGCTGGGCCTCCTCATCCCTCTCTGAGTTCAGCTGGGCTTATTTGGTGATAGCAGTGGCAGAGGTAGCATCAGTCTGGGGTACTGTGGGAAATTTAAATAGTGGCTAGACCCAGTCACCCATTCTTGCTTAGAGTAATGGGACAGAATTTTTTTTAAGGGCCCCATGGCAAGTGCCAGTGATTTGCTCTGCCACAATGCCATTGGGCCTAGGCAGCTGCCCAAAGATGCCAGGTGGTGACAGTCGCCCTACTGGACCCTACAGTCTTGCTACATGAGAGATCCATGAGTTCCTGCTTGAAGATATCACAGGGTATTTCTAAAGGAACTTGTGGAACACCTAAGGAAGCATCCCTTGAAATGCAAATAGTAGTTTTAAAGGGGCTTTTTGGCTGGACAATGGCAGCGAGATAATTAAACCTCCTCCCCATTTTTTAAAACAATATTAATATACTGCTTGATAATAAAAAATCTCTAAGCAGTTTAGAAGATGAACATTATCAATTAAAGCAGTTAAGAAGACATAATTAAAAACATTTCAAAAACTATTAAAACAGCAGTAGACTAAAAATATATTAAAACATGCCAGCATCCGTGTCATGGTTATGAGGCTGCTCAGGCTTCCCCTCAGCTGCTATGTATATATAACAAAAGCCATGCATGATCATTGCATTTGTGCAATTAATAGTCCCAGTCTCGTTTGAACTTATTTTATATGAAGTGGGATGTTCTCATAGTCTGTTGGTCACATCCCATCTTCACTGCTTCTAACCGGCAAGTAGCTCCTGTATCTTTGCAACATCTTTTTGTCCCCACTATGGATCCATTGAATCACCATTAACCTTGTTTATGCATCTACTAAAGTATCTGTCTAGGGAGTTTTGCTTGGCTTTCTCTTAATGCATCAGCGTGGCAGAACGCCTGGAAGACATACACACAAATTGACATTAGCAGCATACCGACATTATCCTGGCAATGCCCTAACTTTTGACAACTGGAAGAGGGAAAAGCCAGCTTAATACATGCAGCCTTGCTGCATGTGGGAAAATTATTGTGTCACATTTTTTTAATTATAGAAGTCGGATTGGCTGCACACACACAAAACAAGTTGAGAGACACTATCTCCATCAGGCTCAAAAGCCCAATGCAACCCTCTAAGGGCTCAATAAGCCACCTCCCCCCCCCATTTTGGATGGGAGAAAAGAAGACTGTCTGACAGGTGGGCTGCGTTTGGCATGGTGCCTCACAAGTTGTGCATTACTACAATTTTAAAAAATGCTCATAAAATTTTTCCAGTGTGAATTTCTCTTAATAAAACATCTTTGTAGGCAGTTTTGACTAATGTCCACATTTTTGCAAGCAAATTCTCATCATACAATGCATTTTTGTACGTTATTTTCACTCATATATTCATTTTTATGTGCACTTTCCCCTAGCACATGCATTTTTGTAAACACTGGTTGGCAAACTGCATTGCAAAATTTAAATAAGTGCAAATTTGAAAGAGTGGCTGTGTTTTGGTTCTCATTTTGCTTTGAAAAGTGTGAATTTGATAGATTCGGCTTGAAATGCGAACTGAAACAGATTTCTCACCCATCTCTAACTGCAATACTTGTTATCCTTAAATATCTACACCCAAACTCGGGTGTTTATATTAGCACAGTATTTCTGAGGCTGGATTAAAGTGAGCAGAACAGTTAAAAATACAGAACTGTGCTGTTACATCGTATTTAAAAACATGCTTTCCTCCAGACCTGTTTAACCTTCCATGAACTTAAATAACACTATTGAGCCCTTTAACAATTATTATTCAGTTGTGCTGTAATAACAGTAGTCTGAAGATGCATAGTTGGGCACTGGACCAAGGGCCCCAGAGCTACAGGAGCCCCTGAGGGGCCCTCCACTCCCCTTCCGCAATCCGTGCCCCCCCACGCCCCCCACTTACCTGTCAGCTGGCTTTTTAGCATTGCCCTTAATGAAGATGGCGGCCACAGCTTCCCTAAGGTACTGAAGCCGCTGCTGCCATCTTAGTTGATGGAAGAGATGTGCGCACGTAGCACGCACGTGTGCCATCAACAGAGATGGCGGCGGAGGCTTCATTCCCCTTAGGGAAACTGCGGCCGCCATCTTCATTAAGGGCAATGGTAAAGACTAGACAGGTAGGGGGGCCATAGGGGATGTGTGGGGGGTCCCGCATGCATGTGCATATGCCTGCGCACACACACACACACACACACCGACCGGGGGGCCAGGGCAAGGTGATGCCCAAGGGCCCCCGCATGTCTGGAGCCAGCCCTGCTTGAGTGTATAATGCAACTTGTGATTCCAAGAACATAAGAAGAGCTCTGCTGGATCAGGCCAAAGGCCCAGCTAACCCAGCATCCTGTTCTCACAGTGGGCTACCAGGTGCCTATAGCCCACAAGCTCTATTTCTCTGTAAAATCTGAATCTGAACCACTGCCTGGACTTGGTGGTGGGCTGGATGGGGGCCAATAAACTGAGTTGAAACCCTAGCAAGACTGAGGCACTGTGGGTTGGTGGTTCCTGAGTTTGGATGATTGGTCGGTTGCCTGCTTTATTTATTTATTTATTTATTCTTGGATTTATTAGTCCCCATCTGGCTGGTTACCCAGCCACTCTGGGCGACGTACAAAACAGAATAATACATTAGACATTAAGCATACCATAAACATTAAAATATTAAAACATACAGTAAAAGTTTCAACCCATCCCAAAAGCTTGCCTGAAGAGCCAGGCCTTTAAAATCCGGTGGAAGCTCATCATAGAGGGGGCATGTCGGAGATCATTTGGGAGGGAGTTCCATAGGGTGGGGGCCAATATTGAGAAAGCCCTTTCTCTGGTCCTCACCAGCCTAGCTGATTTAACCGGTGGGATCGAGAGAAGGTCTTGAGAGGCTGATCTTGTCGAGTGGCATCCCTGACGGTGCTGGAGGCGCTCCTTCAGATAAACTGGGCCCAAACCGTATAGGGTTTTAAAGGTCAAAACCAACACCTTGAATTGGGCCCAGTAAACAACTGGTAACCAATGTAACTCCTTCAAAACTGGAGTAATATGATCTTGTCGGCGGCTACCCTTGATCATACGAGCTGCCGAATTCTGTACCAGTTGCAATTTCCGGACCGTTTTCAAGGGTAACCCCACGTAGAGCGCATTACAGTAGTCTAGGCATGAGGTGACCAGGGCATGTACCACCGGTGGAAGCAAATGGTTGGGAAGGTAGGGGCGCAGCCTCCGTATCAGATGGAGTTGATACAGCGCTGCCCTGCTCACAGCCGAGACTTGAGCCTCCATGGACAGCTGGGAGTCAAGAATGACCCCCAGGCTGCGGACCTGGTCCTTTAGGGGCAATCGTACCCCATTGAACACCAGGTCCACATCCCCCAGCCTTCCCTTGTCTCCCACAAACAGTACCTCGGTTTTGTCAGGATTCAGCTTCAGCTTGTTCCTTCCCATCCAGTCACTCACCGAGTCCAGGCACTTGGGCATGGTTTCTACAGCCAACCTTGGTGAAGATTTAAATGAGAGATCGAGCTTCGTGTCATCTGCATATTGATGACACTGCAGCCCAAATCTCCTGATGATTGCTCCCAGCGGCTTTACATAGATGTTGAATAGCATCGGGGAGAGGACAGAACCCTGTGTTACCCCACAAGGGAGAGGCCACGGATCTGAAACCTCCTCCTCCAGTGCTACTCTTTGGTACCTACCAGAGAGGAAGAACCGGAACCACTGTAATACAGTGCCTCCTATGCCCAGCCTCTTCAGGTGGTCCAAAAGGATACCGTGGTCAACGGTATCAAAAGCCGCTGAGAGATCAAGGAGGACAAGGAAGGTACCTTCGTTCCTATCCCATGCCCTCCTCATATCATCTACCAAGGCGACCAAGGCTGTTTCAGTCCCATGCCCAGGCCTGAAACCCGATTGAAATGGATCTAGATAATCCGCTTC
This sequence comes from Rhineura floridana, assembly GCF_030035675.1. Lineage (NCBI taxonomy): Eukaryota > Metazoa > Chordata > Lepidosauria > Squamata > Rhineuridae > Rhineura > Rhineura floridana. The sequence continues at coordinate 57,996,695 of NC_084484.1, read as the reverse complement.
CTTCAAGTGTGCTTGCAACTGTTTCGCCACCACCCTCTCAATCGTCTTGCCTAAGAATGGCAGGTTTGAGACTGGGCGGAAGTTGTTAAGATCATGAGGATCCAAGGAGGGTTTCTTTAAAATCGGTTTTATTATTGCCTCCTTAAGCACTGATGGCATTATTCCCTCTTCGAGCGATGTGTTAACCACCATCCTGATCCTCTCACCCAGTCTATCTTTACAGCTCATAAGGAGCCACGATGGGCAAGGGTCGAGTAAGCAGGTGGTTGGCTTTAGAGTTGAAAGCACCTTGTCCACTTCATCAGAAGGGAGAAGCTGAAACCGGTCCCACATCACTGGAGCACTACTGGTCACCTCTGGTTCACTCACTGTATCCACAGCGTACGGAATCGCACTCTTAATACGATCGATTTTCTCCGCAAAATGTTTTACAAATTCATCACAGGAGACCTTATTATGTTCCATCGGTTCCGGAGCAACTGGACCGACCAGGCTCCGGACCACTTGGAACAGTCTCCTGGGACAACACTCTGCGGATGCAATAGAGGCAGCATAGAAACCCTAACCCTAACCCTTTGGATGGGGTCGTACTCCCTCTGAAAGAGCAGGTCCGTAGTCTGGGGGTGCCCCTGGATCCATCTTTGTCACGAGAGGCTCAGGTGACCTCAGTGGCTAGGAGTGCCTTTTATCAGCTACAGCTGGTAAGACAGCTGCAGCCATTTCTGGACCGGGATAGCCTGACTACTGTTGTCCATGCACTGGTAACCTCCAGGCTGGATTACTGTAATGCTCTGTATGTGGGGCTGCCCTTGAGATTGGTCCAGAAGCTGCAGCTGGTGCAAAATGCGACAGCAAGACTGCTCACTGGGGCAGGGTATCGCCAACATGTCACCCATTGCTTAAAGAATTGCACTGGCTGCCTGTTAACTACCAGGCTAAGTTCAAGGTTCTAGTTTTGGTGTAGAAAGCCCTATGCAGCTTGGGACCAGGTTACCTGAAAGATCGTCTTACCCCTTAAATACCCAGTCAATCACTATGCTCTGCAGGTGAAGGCCTCCTGCAGATACCATCTTATCAGGAGGTCCGTTCTGCACAACAAAGGAAGCGGACCTTTAGTGTAGTGGCACCCACCCTGTGGAATTTGCTCCTCTTAAATATTAGACGGGTGCCATCTCTGTTATCTTTCTGGTGATTACTGAAGACCTTCCTCTTTTAACATGCCTTTTAAGTAGAGACCTTATCTCAGTCTGCGTCTGTGCTGGAATTGCTGTTTAATATGTTTCTAAAGCTTTTTTAAAAAATATGTTTTTAAAGCTTTTTTTTAAAGATGTTTTGTTTTAATATGTTTTTAAGGATGTTTTGTTGTAATATATTTTAAAGTTTGTTTTTATGATGTTTCAGAGTGTTTTTAGTGCTTTTGTTTACCGCCCTGGACTCCTACTCGGAGGAAGGGTGGGATATAAATAATAGATAAGTAGGACTGAGCACAAAAGCACTTTCCCACCTAGTTTTCCTTGGCAACTGGTATTCGGAGACATATTGTCTCAAATACTGGAGGAGTACACAAAATGGCCAATAGCCATTGATAGCCTTTTCAGTTGTGGCTCCCTATCTGTGGAATATGTTCTCTAGTGAGATCTGCCCGGCACCTTCATTGATATCTTTTTGGCACCATGTAAAGATGTACCTTTTCTCCCAGGCATTTGATAGACTGAGATGGTGTTTTGTTTTAATATGCTGCTGAACGTTCCTGTGGCTGTTGGGGGTGCTATTGCTATTGTTTTGTTGTTGCTTATTGTCATGTTTTTGAAAGTGTGTTTTATTTGTTTTTGTTTTAACATTGTGTAAGTCATTTGGGGACCTTTGGGTATCAAGTGACTAATATATCTAATAAACAACAACAATCTCCTCCATGAATTTGTCCAAATCCCTTTTAAAGCCGTCTAGGTTGGTGCCCATCATTATGTCTTCTGAAAGCAAAGTCCACAGTCTTCCAACACTCAGCTTCATTGGATTACCCTGGATTCTATTGTTATCAGAGGAGGAAAAAAAGCTTCTGTCTATCCACTGCCTCCATACCTTCCATAATCTTAAACATCTCTATTGTGTTCCCCCTTATTCATCATTTTTAAAAAACTAGAAAGCCCCAAATGTTATCACCTTTACCCATAGGGGAGTTGCTCCAACTCCTTGATAATTTTGGTTGCTCTTTTCTGAACCTTTTCAAGTTTTACAATACACTTTTTGACATATGGTGACCAGTAATGAACACTGTATTCCAAGTGCAGTTCACTATAGATTTGTATATTGGATGTTTTAATTTGAATCCCTTTTCCTAATGATCCCTAACATTGAATTTACCTCTCTCACCTTTTCATCAAGCTGTCCACCATGACTTTTGCACATTGTGAGTGTGAGCAAGGCACTATCTTTCTAATGTATAGTGCTAATTTGCAGCAATCAACACAGAAGAAAAAAATATTTTGTAATACAGTTAAGAAAATATGACTGTACATATATCTCCTAAACAGACACAAATTTTTATACAGAAATTCATTTTGGAACATATAGCATCCACTAGCACTATTGTTATTCTGGGAATGTGCTATAGAAACCTATAGATTTATATTTGTGGAAACACTCTTGCTGTGGCTTGGATGCAATGAAGCTCTATTTTGAGTAGCTCTTTTCATTTTACCCTTTTAAAATAAATGTTCTAGTAGATGCAAAATGTCTACAGGAAACTACCTGTTTTGTTGATCTGAATTTAGTATCTTTTCTCTTGTTACGGAAACCTGGCTGGATGAGGCCTCGGCCCCTATACTTGAGGCCATGTGCCCAGCGGGTTTCCAATATGCACAGCAGCCGAGGATTGGTAGGCGAGGAGGGGGAGTGGCAATTATTTATCGAGAGTCCTTGGTTTTCGCCAGACCTCCTCTCCACGAGACCAAGTATGTTGATTGTATGTACTGGAGGTTGGGACCAACGGGCAGTTTAGGAATTCTGCTTGTGTACCGCCCACCCCGCTGCACAGCAGACTCCCTGACCGAGGTGCTCAAGGTGGTCTCGACTGTGCAGTTGTTTACCCCGAACTTATTGGTTTTGGGGGATTTCAACGTGCATGCCGAGGCCGCTCTCACTGGAGCCCCTCGGGATTTCATTGAAACCATGACTTTGTGGGAACTGCACCTAAGTAATATGGGCCCAACCCATGTAGCCGGCCATACCATTGACCTTGTGTTTGTCTCGGGAGAGAAGGGAAGTGATCTGAAAATGGGGAATGTTTTATCTAGCCCTGTGTCATGGTCAGACCACTACTTGGTGAAATTGGATCTCTCATTGCCGCATACCCTCCGCAGGGGACAAGGACCTATTAGGATGGTCCGCCCCAGACGCCTGATGGAGCCCAATGGATTCCTGAATGCGCTGGGTGATTTGGAGCTAACTGAAGGACACCCGGTCGAAACCCTGGTGATGGAATGGAACAGGGAGATCACTAGGGCAATAGACTGGGTGGCACCGAAACGTCCTCTCCCCCGGAACAGAACTCAGACTGCACCCTGGTATACACCACGGTTACACGGTCTGAGACAGGAAGTGAGACGACTAGAGCGCCGATGGCGGAAGTCGGGCGCTGAAGGCGATCGGACACTGGTTAGAGCAGCAATAGCGGCCTACCAGCGGGCAACAAAGGCAGCAAAGAGGCAATTCTTTGCTGCCTCTATTGTGTCAGCAGAGTGTTGTCCCAGGAGGCTGTTCCAGGTGGTCCGAAGCCTGGTCAGTCCAGTTGCTCCGGAACCTATGGAACATTCAAAAGCCTCCTGTGACACATTTGTACAACACTTTGCCGATAAAATCGAACGCCTAAAGGGCAAGATTCCGTACGTTGTGGTTACAAGTAGTGGTCCAGAGGCGGACAGTTGCAGGCCGGTTTGCTGGGATCGGTTTCAACCTCTTCTTTCTGATGAAGTGGACAAGGTGCTCTCTACTGTGAAACCAACCACTTGCTTGCTTGATCCTTGCCCATCATGGCTCGTTATGAGCTGTAAAGAGAGACTGGGCAAGGGGATTAAGGCAATGGTAAATGCATCCTTGGAGGAGGGTGCAATGCCATTAGCCCTCAAGGAGGCAGTGATAAGACCTATTTTGAAAAAGCCCTCCTTGGATCCCCAAGACTTAAACAACTTCCGCCCAGTCTCCAATCTACCGTTCTTGGGCAAGGTGATTGAGCGTGTGGTGGCTAAACAGCTATAGACACACTTGGAGGAAGCAGATTATTTAGATCCTTTCCAATCGGGCTTCAGGACTGGACACGGAACTGAAACAGCCTTGGTCGCTCTGGTGGATGATATGAGGAGGGCGCTGGATAGGGGAGAACATACATTCCTCGTCCTCCTGGACCTCTCAGCGGCTTTCGATACCGTCGACCACGGTATCCTGTTAAATCGCCTGGAGGGATTGGGAATAGGAGGCACTGTTTTACGGTGGTTCCGTTCCTATCTCTCCAGTAGATATCAACGGGTAGCGCTGGGGGATGAGGTTTCAGACCCTTGGCCCCTCAACTGTGGTGTGCCACAGGGTTCTATCCTCTCCCCCATGCTATTCAACATTTATATGAAACCGCTGGGAGCCATCATCAGGAGTTTTGGGCTGCAGTGTCACCAATATGCGGATGACACACAGCTCTATCTCTCATTTAAATCCTCACCAGAGTTGGCTGTGGATACCTTGTCCAATTGCCTGGAGTCCGTAAGTGGATGGATGGGAGAGAACAGATTGAAGCTGAACCCCGACAAAACCGAGGTGTTGCTGGTGGGAGATAAGAGAAGGTTGGGTAATTTTGACCTGGTGCTTAATGGGGTGAGATTGCCCGTGAAGGGCCAGGTCTGCAGTCTCGGGGTCATTTTGGACTCCCAGCTGTCTATGGAGGCTCAGGTTTCTGCAGTGAGCCGGGCAACCTGGTACCAACTTCATCTGGTACAGAGGCTGCGACCCTATCTTCCTATACATCTGCTCCCATGGGTAATACATGCTCTGGTCTCCTCTTGATTAGACTACTGTAATGCGCTCTACGTGGGGTTACCCTTGAAGATGGTCTGGAAACTCCAGCTGGTACAGAATGCGGCGGCACGCTTAATAAAGGAACAAGCTGAAGCTGAACCCCGATAAGACCGAGGTGCTACTTGTGGGGGACAAAATAAGGTTGGGAGATGTTGACCTGAAGTTCAATGGGGTGAGTTTACCCCTGAAGGACCAGGTCCGCAGCCTTGGGGTTGTACTTGACTCCAGGCTGTCCATGGAGGCTCAGATTTCGGTGGTGAGCCGGGCAGCCTGGTATCAACTACACCTCATACGAAGGCTGCAACCCTACCTTCCTGCTCATCAGCTCCCCCTGGTAGTACACGCCCTGGTCACCTCTCATTTGGACTACTGTAATGCGCTCTACGTGGGGTTACCCTTGAAAACGGTCCGGAAATTACAACTTATACAAAATGCGGCGGCTCGACTACTTATGAATAGTCGCCGCCGGAATCACATCACACCAGTGTTGTTCGATCTACACTGGCTTCCAGTTGTTTTCCGGGCCCAATTCAAGGTGTTGGTATTAACCTTTAAATCCCTATACGGTCTCGGCCCAGTTTATCTTATGGAGCGCCTTCAACGCCACCAATTATGCTGCCCGACAAGATCAGCCACTCAAGGCCTTCTCTCAATCCCGCCGACAAAAACAGCTAGATTGGCGGGTACAAGAGAGAGGGCATTCTCAGTGGCGGCCCCCACTCTCTGGAACTCCCTCCTACAAGATCTCCGGCACGCCTCTTCCCTAAATGTATTCCGTAAAGCCTTAAAGACCTGGCTCTTTCAAAAGGCCTTTGGGATCTCCGGGGAGGGTTAATTACTGTGACTGAAATGCCTCCTACCCTGTTTTAATATTGTTGCTGCTGTATTATTCTCATACTGTTTTTTATTGTATTATTGTATTTTATCTCATTGTGTTTTAACTGTTTTGTACGTCGCCTAGAGTGACCTTTGGCCAGATAGGCGACACAGAAATTAAATTTATTATTATCATTATTTATTATAAAGCAGAGCCGTCGCCGGGACCATATCACCCCAGTGTTGATCGAGCTACACTGGCTGCCAGTTGTATACCGGGCCCAATTCAAGGTGTTGGTATTAACCTTTAAAACCCTATACGGTTCCGGCCCAGTTTATCTGAAGGAACGCCTCCAGTATCATCAAATATGCCGCCAAACAAGATCAGCCTCTCAAGACCTTCTCTCGGTCCCACCGGTGAAAACAGCTAGGCTGGTTGCTTCCCTTTGACCTTCGGCATGCCCCCTCCCTGATGACTTTTCGCCGAGTCCTAAAGACCTGGCTTTTCAGGCAGGCCTACGGGATCTCCGGGGTGGGTTAGGTTTTATACTGTACTAGTGTAGGATGGTTTAGATGATTTGATATTATATTGTGATTGTTATGTATATGTGGATATTGTATTTTATATTGTGTACGTCGCCCAGAGTGTCCGTTAAATCAGACAGATGGGCGACTAATAAATAAAAGTTTATTATTATTATTATTATTGTTTCCAAATCTTGTCATTTTCTTCCCTGCAATTTCAAAGCATTCTTTGATTTGATAAGCTTCTCCCCAATCTGTCTCTCTGCCTCCCCCCTCGGGATATCTGCACATGTGACTCTGGGATTATATAGGTAGCTGAATAAGATGTGGTGGAATAGACCATAGTTTTGTGGAACATTCTGCACACTAGTTCTATTCCTGGCCACCATTGCTTGGCTTTTTTGTGTCTTCAGGTGGCAGTCACTTATATCCAGTCCTGTAAAGCTGGACTGAATAGGATATGATGTTGGACTTGTATATAGGGCAGGATTTGGGATTAGGAGATCTAGATTCAAATCCCTGTACAGCTAGGAAACTAAATGGAGACACTGGTTAACTTTCTGACACATCTCAGTTACTAAAAAGTGAGATATTTTTTAAGTATGCTGCCCTGAACGTCTTAGAGAAAGGATTAGATACAAATGGGATAAATAAGCAAGATAAATTTGAGAGCAACCCTAAGCATATTTTCTAGGAACTAAGTCAGTGGGACTTACTTTCATTTAAACAGGTTCAAATTTGCCAAACCCCAGTAATAGGACTGGGACTAAAAACTGACTTGTGTCCAGGCATTCTGATTTAATCTGTGTACCACATAAATGCTCCCAGGGAAAGCATAAATACCTGCATCAAAAAAGCAAAAGCAACCGATTTAGCTTTCATTTTCATAGAATAATATGCCTCTGGATCATTGAACATTGTTTAACAACCTGAAACATTTAAATTAAGTATCTGCTCTGGGAACTGGTAGCTGAGTATCTGAATATCTGAAGTGAACCACTGCAGCCTTGTCAGGCACCATCTGTCATCCTCATACTCTGTTCCGCCAGCAAGAAGGAAACGCATCCAAAAGAGTTCAGCAAACCACATGTAGCTCCTCATCAAACAACTGGGAATATATGCTCAATGAAAAGAAAAAGGGAATGTATTTTAAGGTCTTTTTATGATGTTTTAGAGTGTTTTTAGCATTTCTGTTTGCCGCCCTGGGCTCCTGCTGGGAGGAAGGGCGGGACATAAATCAAATAATAAATAATAAATAAAAAGGGAAGGTTATGTCAGTGGGCTGCCAATCTGAATCCTTAAACTCTCAATGTGCAAAGCTGATAAGATCAGAGCAATCCTACTAAACTGAGGTGAGTAGGGGAGAATCTGCAGTAGAGGAACCACCATATCTTGTTTTATGTCAACCAGTTTGAGGTTTGGTTGATTAAGAGGGACATAAATCCTATCAAATAAATAAATCAATAGTCCTGCATGGCTCCCGCTACCCAGGGTGAAAGCAGGGGGGAGGTTCTGCCAATGCCAGTTTTCTCATTTTCCCCCAATTCCTCCCCCATTGGTTCCTGGGGCACAGAGTGGGAAATTCACTATACCATTGTATTCCTAAATTTTGTGGGTGTGCTGGGATAATGATGTTTCTGTGAATTCAAGTCTTTCTTTGAATCATTCCTGACAGATCAATCTTTCCTCCTCAGCACTAGTGGGGAGGGTGGATGACTATGGATGTTAAGAACATAAGAAGAGCCCTGCTGGATCAAACCAAAGGCCCACCAATCAAGCATCCTGATGTTAGTGGCCAACTAGATGCCTGTGGGAAGCCCACAAGCAGAACATAAGGGCAACAGAGCTCTCCCCACTTGTGATTCCCAGCAACTGGTATTCAGTGGATAATGTGTGACAGTGGAGGAAGAACACAGCTATGATGGCTAGTGGACATTGATAGCCTTATCCTCCATGAATTTGTGTAATTCTCTTTTAAAGCCATCCAGACTGGTGGCTTTCACTTCCTCTTGTGGAAGTGAATTTCAGAGTTCAGCTATGCACTGTGTGAAGAAGTCCTTCCTTCTGTCTGTGCTGAATCTTCCAGCTTCGTTGGATGTCTTCAAGTTCTAAAATTATGAGTTTTTCTTCCTATCCACTTTCTCCACATCATGCATAGTTTTATACATCTCTAGCATATCTCTTCTCTTTTTTTCTCTAAACAAAAAAGCCACAAAGGCTATAACCTTTCCCCGTAGAGGAGTTGTTCCATCCCCTTGATTTTTTTAATTGCCCTTTTCTGAACCCTTTCGGCTCTATAATATCCATTTTGAAATGAGATTACCAGAACTGTACACAGTAGTGCAAGTGTGGTCCCACCATACATTTGTATAACAGTATTATAATATTGGCTGTTTCAGTCCCTTTCCTAATGATTCGTAGCATGGAATTCACCTTTTTCACAGTTGCCACACATTGGATTGACATATTCATGCACTATGCCCCTAAGGTCTTGCCCCTAGCCAGTCACCACCAGTTCAGACCTCATGAGCATATATATGTAAAATTAGGATTTTTTTTTTACAAATGTGCCTCACTTTATAGTTGCTTACATTGTTTACTGCCCATTCACTTAGTATGGAGAGATCCTTCTGGAGCTCCTTGCGATCCCTTTTTGTTTTTGTCACTCTGAAGAATTTGATATCAGCTCACCCCTAATTCTAGATCAGGAGTTCCCAAACTGTGGTCCATGGTCCATGAGCTTCATTCAGGTGGTCTGTGGCATGTCTGTAAAAATTCAATTAGCATCTAGCACAGTGCATTACAAATGCTATACCAAGACCCTCAGCAATTTTATGTGGTGTGTGTGTGTGCATAGTTTGTGAACCACTGCTGTAGATAAGTTATGAACAAGTTAAACAGCACAGTTCCCAAATACCGATCTTTGGGGAACTCCACTTTCTACATCCCTCCATTGGGAGAACTGTCCATTTATTCCTGCTCTCCACTTCCTATTTCTTAACCAGCTACTAATCCATAAGAGGACCTCTTCTCTTACTCCGTGATTGTTAAGCTTACTCAGGAGTCCAGTTAGGTTTCTGCAGCTTCTAACAAGGAGGCATCTGAGAGCTGACTACACTCTTCATCCTTAAAGTGGGAGTTCTGCAATACCCCGTGGCCCCTGAGATGCCTTTCCAGGGACCATAAGATTGCACCCTCAATCACTATCCCAGAAGCAGCAAGGAACTACCTATTCCTAAATGTCAGTACACTGTACCTTATATCCAACTAATTATTATTTAGTCTTGGTTCTCTTTTTAATTCCGCTCTGTGGTACCTATTGGCTTCAATAGTGCCACAGTACATGCATCATTTAATGCTCAAGTTATTGAGCAGTGGCTTGGTTCTTGTGGAAACTGGAAGGAAGTGGCCAGGTGAGATGATAAATCTGCAGTTTCAGAGTTTAAAACCCTGATTTAAGAGCTCAGTCTAACTGCAGTTCATTCCTGCAGCGATCTAACACCCAATATGCAGATTAAGAAAACATCATTCCAAACACAACTTGATGTTATATGTTATGCATTAAAATAATATTGAGCAATATGTGGCTTTGTGCAAGTCCCCACTTGGCCATGAAGCTCACTGGGTTACTTTGGGAAAGGCAGAATCTCTCAGACTAACTTAATTCATAGGACTGAAGTCAGGATAAACTGAGAGAAAGAAGAACCATGTTTTCCTTTCATAAGAACATAAGAAGAGCCTGCTGGATCAGGCCAGTGGCCCATCTAGTCCAGCATCCTGTTCTCACAGTGGCCAACCAGGTGCCTGGGGGAAGCCCGCAAGCAGGACCCGAGTGCAAGAACACTCTCCCCTCCTGAGGCTTCCAGCAACTGGTTTTCAGAAGCATGCTGCCTCTGACTAGGGTGGCAGAGCACAGCCATCACGGCTAGTAGCCATTGATAGCCCTCTCCTCCATGAATTTGTCTAATCTTCTTTTAAAGCCATCCAAGCTGGTGGCCATTACTGTGCCTTGTGGGAGCAAATTCCATAGTTTAACTATGCGCTGAGTAAAGAAGTACTTCCTTTTGTCTGTTCTGAATCTTCCAACATTCAGCTTCTTTGAATGCCCACGAGTTCTAGTATTATGAGAGAGGGAGAAAAACTTTTCTCTATCCACTTTCTCAATGCCATGCATAATTTTATACACTTCTATCACGTCTCTTCTGACCCGCTTTTTCTCTAAACTAAAAAGCCCCAAATGCTGCAACCTTTCCTCATAAGGGAGTCGCTCCATCCCCTTGATCATTCTGGTTGCCCTCTTCTGAACCTTTTCCAACTCTATAATATCCTTTTTGAGATGAGGCGACCAGAACTGTACACAGTATTCCAAATGCGGCCACACCATCGATTTATACAACGGCATTATGACATCGGCTGTTTTATTTTCAATTCCTTTCCCAATTATCCCTAGCATGGAATTTGCCTTTTTCACAGCTGCTGCACACTGGGTTGACATTTTCATCGTGCTGTCCACTACAACCCTGAGGTCTCTCTCCTGGTCAGTCACTGCCAGTTCAGACCCCATGAGCGTATATGTGAAATTCAGATTTTTTGCTCCAATATGCATAATTTTACACTTGTTTATATTGAATTGCATTTGCCATTTTTCCGCCCATTCACTCCGTTTGGAGAGGTCTTTTTGGAGCTCTTCGCAATCCCTTTTCATTTTAACAACCCTGAACAATTTAGTATCATCAGCAAACTTGGCCACTTCACTGCTCACTCCTAACTCTAGGTCATTAATGAACAAGTTGAAAAGTACAGGTCCCAATACCGATCCTTGAGGGACTCCACTTTCTACAGCCCTCCATTGGGAGAACTGTCCATTTATTCCTGCTCTCTGCTTTCTGCTTCTTAACCAATTCTTTATCCGCAAGACGACCTCTCCTCTTATTCCATGACTGCTAAGCTTCCTCAGAAGTCTTTGGTGAGGTACCTTGTCAAAAGGTTTTTGAAAGTCTAAGTACACTATGTCGACTGGATCACCTCTATCTATATGCTTGTTGACACTCTCAAAGAATCCTAACAGGTTACTGAGACAGGACTTTCCCTTGCAGAAGCCATGCTGGCTCTGCTTCAGCAAGGCTTGTTCTTCTATGTGCTTAGTTAATCTAGCTTTAATACTTTCTACCAGTTTTCCAGGGACAGAAGTTACACTAACTGGCCTGTAATTTCCGGGATCCCCCCTGGATCCCTTTTTGAAGATTTTCGTTACATTTGCCACTTTCCAGTCCTCAGGCACAGAGGAGGACCTGAGGGACAAGTTACATATTTTAGTTAGCAGATCAGCAATTTCACCTTTGAGTTCTTTGAGAACTCTCGGGTGGATGCCATCCGGGCCTGGTGATTTGTCAGTTTTTATATTGTCTATTAAGCCTAGAACTTCCTCTCTCGTTAACACTATTTGTCTCAGTTCCTCAGAATCCCTTCCTGCAAATGTTAGTTCAGGTTCAGGGATCTGGCCTAGATCTTCCACTGTGAAGACAGATGCAAAGAATTCATTTAGCTTCTCTGCAATCTCCTTATTGTTCTTTAGTACACCTTTGACTCCCTTATCATCCAAGGGTCCAATCGCCTCCCTAGATGGTCTCCTGCTTTGAATGTATTTATAGAATTTTTTGTTGTTGGTTTTTATGTTCTTAGCAATGTGCTCCTCAAATTCATTTTTAGCATCCCTTATTGTCTTCTTGCATTTCTTTTGCCAGAGTTTGTGTTCCTTTTTATTTTCCTCATTCGGACAAAACTTCCATTTTCTGAAGGAAGACTTTTTGCCTCTAAGAGCTTCTTTGACTTTGCTCCTTAACCATGCTGGCATCTTCTTGGCCCTGGTGGTACCTTTTCTGATCTGCGGTATGCACTCCAGTTGCGCTTCTAATATAGTGTTTTTAAACAACTTCCAAGCATTTTCGAGTGATGTGGCCCTCTGGACTTTGTTTTTCAGCTTTCTTTTTACCAATCCCCTCATTTTTGTGAAGTTTCCTCTTTTGAAGTCAAATGTGACCGTGTTGGATTTTCTTGGCAATTGGCCATTTACATGGATGTTTAATTTAATAGCACTATGGTCACTGCTCCCAATCGGTTCGACAACACTTACATCTCGCACAGGTCCCGGTCCCCACTGAGGATTAAGTTCAGGGTTGCCGTCCCTCTGGTCGGTTCCATGACCAACTGGTCTAGGGCATAATCATTTAGAATATCTAGAAATTTTGCTTCTTTGTCATGACTGGAACACATATGCTGCCAGTCTATGTCCAGGTAGTTGAAGTCACCCATTACTACCACATTTCCTAGTTTGGATGCTTCCTCAATTTCATATCTCATCTCCAGGTCTCCCTGAGCATTTTGATCAGGGGGACGATAGATCATTCCCAGTATTAAATCCCTCCTGGGGCATGGTACCACCACCCACAACGATTCTGTGGAGGAGTCCGCCTCTTTTGGGGTTTTGAGCTTGCTGGATTCAATGCCTTCTTTCACATATAGAGCGACACCGCCACCAATACGTCCTTCCCTGTCCTTCCGATATAGTTTATATCGAGAGACAACCGTATCCCACTGGTTTTCTCCATTCCACCAGGTCTCCGTTATGCTCACTATATCAATGCTCTTCTCTAAGACCAAGCACTCCAGTTCTCCCATCTTGGTTTGGAGGCTCCTAGCATTAGCGTACAGGCACTTGTAAGCAGTGTCTCTCTTCAAGTGTCTTTGGCACTTGTGGTTTGGCCTGTGGTAATTTTGCCCTTCTGAATTGATATCCTGTGCCCCTGCTCTCACAATGCCTACTTCTAGGCCTACCCCTTTTAAAATTTCATCATTTCTTTGGTCTTTATCCCAGGGGGGAGGTTTATTCTGAACCGGACCTTCCTCAGCTCCTGTCGGGTTTCCCCCCTCAGTCAGTTTAAAAGCTGCTCTGCCACCTTTTTAATTTTAAGTGCCAGCAGTCTGGTTCCATTCTGGTTCAAGTGGAGCTCGTGCCTTTTGTACGGGCCCAGCTTGTCCCAAAATGTTCCCCAGTGCCTAACAAATCCAAACCCTTCCACTCGACACCATCGTCTCATCCACACATTGAGACTACAAAGCTGTGCCTGTCTGGCTGGTCCTGCGCGTGGAACCGGTAGCATTTCAGAGAAAGCCACATTGGAGGTCCTGGCTTTCAGCATCCTACCTAGCAACCTAAATTTTGCTTCCAGGACCTCACGGCTGCATTTCCCCATGTCGTTGGTGCCAACGTGCACCACGACCACTGACTCCTCCCCAGCACTGTCTACCAAACTATCTAAACGACGGGCGATATATGCAGCCTTCGCACCAGGCAGTCACATCACCTTGTGGTCTACACGCCCATCACACACCCCACTGTCTATGTTCCTAGTGATCGAATCACCCACTACAAGGATCCCTCCACCCCCTGGAGATATATCCTCTGCACGAGAGGATACCTGCTCATTCCCAAGGAATGGGTCTCTTGTAAGGGATCGCTTCCCTCTTCCTCAGCTGGATGCTCTCCTTCCCTGAGACCATCGTTCTCCATGAAAGCAGGAGAGCTATCATCCTTGGAGTGGGACACAGCTATAGTGTCCCTGAAGGCCTCCTCCACACACCTATTTGCCTCTCTCAGCTTTTCCAGGTCAGTCACCTTGGCCTCAAGGAAACGAAGTCGTTCCTGGAGGGCCAGGAGCTCATTGCACCGAGAGCACACCCACGACTTCTGTCCAAGAGGCAGATAGTTGTACATGCTGCAGGCAGTGCAAAACACTGGAAAGCTCCCACACCCCTGCTGGCTTCTTACCTGCATAGTTTTGTTTAAGGTTTATTACATTAATGGGTTGGGGACTGTGGTTTAGTTGAGGTCAGGGAACAGATGGGCAGAGTGGGGGGCCCTGGCCTCCTTGCCCTGCTGCTGAACTCGCTCTGCTGCTTAACTCGCCTTGACGCTTTGTCAGCTGGGGCCTTGATGCTTCATCAGCTGGGGGCTCCCTCCCTCTTTCAGAAAGCATGGCATAGAAATAAATCCAACCACCAGATGTGGGCAACCAGTCATTTTTTTGCGCCATTGGTGCAAGGCCGGGGAGGATGGAAAATGCCTCTTCATTCAACTTATATGAGCTAGAGACTGGGTTTTTGGTCTAGCTGGGTGTACCAGGGGCCACCTTGGGAGTAACTGTATATATAAATCAGGGCAATTCCTATTAACTGCCTTCAGGCAGATAAAGAGGAAAATAGAGGAAGGGTTTCTCTATTGTTTAGGTAGGAATCTCCAGTCATCTAAGCCAAATGGGACATTTCCTATTATCTTGGGGCCATGCATGGTTTGCTCATTGACATACACACTGTAGACTTGTAAGTAAGCTGGGCCTTATGGAATCAGAGGGACTCTTTAAGCACCAACTACTTAATAAAAATGGCTATCAGGGCTTTTAAATCCATGGAGGTGTTTTTCATCAGAGCTAATTACTCAGAAATTTTTATTCTGAATTAAAGCCACTTAGGCTTCAATTCTGCATTCACTTACCTGAAAGTAAGTTGTATTAAACTCAAGGGGACTTACTTCTGAGTGGACATGTATAAGATTGCACTGTTGCTTACTTGTGAATGAGACCTAAAAACCCAACTATTAATTGTATGATTATTATAACCTTTAAAAATATTAATAAGGGATTGCAGAATGTATTTTCAACTGGTAACAGACTGCAAGAAAAAAAGTGTTTTGAAAAGGTGAATTAAAAACTGCTTGAAACGTGCTCTACTCAGTTCCAGATTCTCTTAGTTTATCTCAATATTTTTTGTATTTCTGCAACCGTGAGAGGAAGAGGAAACAAACTGCAACATTAAGAAAGATTAGCATATTCTGCTTATTCATAGGTCAACATGTTTACACAAAATATTTGAAGTAATTGCAGAATTAATCCATCTCTGGAACTATTAAACAATGTGACTGGCCTCCACTCATTGAAGTTTCATTTAGTTAATTAAATTGAGTTCTAGGAGAGATTCCCTTTTTATTAATTTGATTTGAGAATGAACCATTTTCAGGAATATTTCATCTCAGTCGTATTATGTATGTGCCAATTGGAAGCATTTGTGGCATATATCTGATCTCCTGGGCCTGTACCATGCCACACATCTGTGCAGTGTCATTCAGATAGATAACATTCAGGACACATAGCATGATATCACAGCACAGTAAACTAGAAAGAATTTAAGAGGGACATATTATCTTGCTTCTGCTGTTTGCAGTGGGAAAAGATGCTTGATTATGTAGCCTCCTGCAGCTCCTTTTTACTAAATAAAAATAAATACTATTGGGATGACAGCTGTTGGAATGTCCTGACCCTGGGGTTAGGTTGTATCCCCTTTAAACTGAGATGCCCTCCTGAGTAAAGGTTAGGTTTTTAATCCCCTTTAAATTGAGCCTTAAGCCATTTAATTTGCACCATAGAACTCAATGGGAACCTCAGATAACCAAGTTAGCTCTTATAAGCATAGCTCTGCCCATTAATCTGCATAGCTCTATCCTAGATTATCTTTTTGGCTATGCCGAAATCTTGAGAACCAGGTTTTATCAAGGGACCTGTAACAAAATGTTGCAGCGTGACATACTCATGCTCACGGTTCTACTCAGCTAGCCATGCCCTCTTCCAAGGTACTCCATTCCACACCCCACATGTCAGTCAGCATTCTGTAGCCACTGAGCATGTTCAGTGCATTGTTTTGGGTTCCCATATGTAGGCAGTTTTACTAAATGTTTTTGTACTTCTACTAAACTTTGGGATCCCCTGAGACAGCTGAGAGCTCCCTACTATGGTGCTGTTTTGGATGCATAGACAATCAGCACTCACAGTTTGGACACTGGAAATAAATGGGATGTGATGGGAAATGCAGTTTTCGTTAGAGGGTCAACTGAAACCAGAAACCCTAGCAATTATCTTAAGTGCAGTCTTACCAGAGCTTGGAAAAGTTACTTTTTTGAACTACAACTCCCATCAGCCCAATCCAGTGGCCAGGCTGGCTGGGGCTGATGGGAGTTGTAGTTCAAAAAAAGTAACTTTTCCAAGCTCTGCTTATTGCCCCAAAGCAAACCAGTTGCCTAGGGAGACTGGATATTATACCAGTGACAGAGCACTGTTAAGGAGGAAGAGGTTACATAGTTCCTTTCTCATCTTTTGTCTTGCTGTTGATCTCTTACCAATGGAGAAGAGATGGGGAATCTAAATAACATGGTAGGTCTTATTTTCCTGCATGCACTGCCTTGGCATCTTGATAATCCACTAAAATGTAAGAACTACAGATTTCAAACTTGAATCCAAATTTGGTTTTGCTGATAAAATAGTATGTCATAAATACAAGTGTTTTCCTCACTAACATTACACTAAGGTTCAAAGAGGCTAGACTCCCCCCCCCATTTTTCTTTTCATATAAGAACAACTAACACAACAATTGAAAGATCTATATTGAATGGATACTCCAAAGAAGATTTCAGAGGTGTTTTTACTATCCTATGGTATTGCCTCCTTTTCCTTGCTTACCTTTGATAATGGTTGTAACAGTTAACAAGGATGAAAGTTACATTATTGTCATCAGCATCTGATTGTGAACTCTGGTGGGAAGACAAGGATTTCACACCTTGAAGCTCATTTCAAGCAGTCTCTGAAACTGAGTATGTGTCCGTATTGCTTAGCACTCATTTCAAGTTCTGAAAGCTTTTTTCTTCTTCACAGCTAAACCAGAGAGAGGTTTTCTCTCCCCCCCCCATCTTTTTCAAAGATAAGATTGTGGAGTAATGTTTTAACATCTACATGTGATTACTGGCTGGCCTTCATTCCCACATTCTCTTTTGAAGTCTTAACAATGTGAAGGGCTGCTCTTGCAGCTACACCACTGCAGACAGCCCTGTGTGTAATTGGGTAAAGATCCCACTCACGTCACTGTGCCTTTAGCTCCATTTATGAGCTGCACAATTTAAGTCTAAGCTAATCATTAGTATGTGAACTAATACTGAAAGCTAAAGTGGAATGCTTCTAACACACAAATAAGTTATAAAGCTAGTAGAATGTCATTGGTGCAAAAAGTCGGGTGGTTACATTTTCTCACTGGCCCGGTTCTTATGTCTTGAAGAGCAGTCTGATGTACAGTAAAGTTTTCTCCCATCAAGGAATCTCCATGCAAGGAAAATGTTTTCTTATTAAGTTTGTGCATGCTGCAACCCACTTGCAAGTAGGCAGACTTGGGCCTGCCTGCACACATTGCAATCAATGGATGTAAGCAGACGTAACTTTGTTTAGGATCAAGCTGGTATGTGCTAGGCACTGAAAACAAATGCAACCCTATACACAATAGCTAAGTAGGTATGATATTAATGGCTGAAAAGTGTGCTCTGTTCAAGGGCAGGCTTCTTGCAAGACTTGGGGTATATTGTCTCCACAATACTGTTCTAAAATGCAGGATATCTGTGAGCTGCTTTAAGTACAGTTTTGCTAAGATTATTAGGAAAACTATGGCTCTTGTAGTTATTGCAATTCACATTTCTTTCAGTACGTGTGTCGTTTTCTTATTCTAGATGTTAAAGTTACATCTTCTGTTAAAAAAGATTCTTAAGGTATCTTCTTGCAATCTAGCAAATATTTATGCACACAGCATATGCAAATAATTCAAAATAACTCAGTACAGTTTCAGATAATTGAAAAACATTTACAGACCAATCCTGACCATGTTTCTTTGTGTCATTCCCTCTGATTTCACTAGCACTAATTTCTAAGGAAGGGCCAGGCTGTAATCTACTTCCAGGTTAGGCATACTTAAGACCATTCATTTTTATGAGCTTATTACTGTTGTTGTTATTACTACTACTACTATTAGTATTATTTTAATAATTCCACACTAGTGTCTCAAGGTCATGTGCAATAAAAACATGAACTCCCCACCCCCCAGAAAAACCACCAGCAAAACAAAACAGACATCCATGGCAGATACCCATTCATTCAGCTGGAAAAGCCTGTCTGAACAAAGATATCTTCAGTTGTTTCCAGTATATGCAGATAGTGAGCACCTGTTGTATCCCAATAGGAATGCTATCCCACAGAACAGAGGCAGCTACAATGAAGGTCCTGCTCTGAGTTGCTGTGGAACAGTCTTCTGAGATCTTTGGAACTTGCAGGACAGGCTCTCTTGCAGACCACAGTGACTTACTGCAGCAGGGCCCTCAACATTATACTAACTTGCACTAGGCCCCATAAATCCTCTAGGTAGCCCTGCTAAGCTGATCATGGGGGTAGGGTGGGGCTGAAGGCACTCCTCACCCAGGGTGCTTTTTATCCTAGGGTTGGCTTTGCTGATGACATCTTCCTCCAGATCGCCTAATGACCACTTCCAACAGCTAGCTATGCATAGGATTAGGCTGCATGTCTGTTTAGGAATGTAGTCACAAGGGCACAATTACTATGGAGTCAATCAATGGTTACTAGCTATGATGGCAATGCTCTGCCTCCACGGTCCTTTTGAATAGACATTATTAGGCTTGCATTGCTAGACAAGGGACCTCCCTCATCCACAGGTTGCTCCATATGCTTATTGCTTTGCATGCTGCCACTGGAAAGCAGAGTGTGGTCTCTGGGGCCTTTCACATTCTTTCTCATTCACTAACACACAGCCAGGGTGTGGGAGCCGCTTCCCTACGGTACAACATTCATGCAAACTCCTCAGTAGTATAGGAACACACCACAGGGAAGCAGCTTTCCTGTTGTTGTGTGTACGTGTGTAAAGGTGGTCTGAGTGCAGATCAGAACTGTTTTGGTAATTGGTGAACAGTATATTGGTATTAAATCAAAGTGCTGTATGAAAGTGACTATAAGACGTCCCCATGTCTGAAAATGGTAACGCTTGTGACCTAATGGAAAGCTTGTGTTGTATATACATTCTAACAGACTGTTATCTAGCTGAAAAAAATCTTAGTTAATTAATTTGCAGTTTAAGTAACAGTATTAAAGACAATAGTTTAAGGGGAAAAACCCTACTGCTTGATTAATTGGGAGGGCATCTTTTTAGCTGATTTAAGCTTTTTTAAAAAAATTAAACATTGCAGCACTATTTCCAACACACTAGTGGGATAAAGAAATATAACATACAGTTAGAAGGCAGGCTTGCTTCTAAATGGGTTGGTTCACAGAGGTCATCAGACACAGGAAGCAGGCTTAACCCCACACCAAATTGTCTGCAAATGCATGTCTTAACTTTCTTCCATATGACTAAATGACTATCATTAGCACTGCCCTGGGGGATAAAATAAAACCTTTATCCCTGACGCTAGGGCTGTGTACACAGAGTGTTAATGTGCGTGTGGGTCGCACAGATTTGATTTTTCCGTGTGTGCTTTTTTGCACATTTGTCCACGCATGAGCACTTTCAGCTGAACCCTGTCTCTGTATTTCCCATCTACATTAGTGGGTGGTGCTTGATGAGATGTATTTGCACTCAGTGTTATTATCCCTTTCCCTCAATTCCCCCATGGTCCCTGGCTTCTAGAAACCTGAGGTCTATTGTAGGCATGCATACAGGGACTTGTTTATCTGTGTGAGCTGCCATTTTTTCATTTTCATTTTCAAGACACAAGTTTTCCAATATGCCAAATGTGCAGAAAACAGTGGGCAAACAAATAAAACTTGTGTCATGCCTTTCCCCACCAGCAGCCCATTGAGGAATGTCTCACCAATGGAAGTAGGGGGAGTCATGACACACGGCACCCAGTAAAACGTCACCATACATATAAAAATAACCCTGCCCACACAATGAGCTTCAGCACATCCACATTTGCGTAACATGCAATTTTATGATGGATTCCATTCCCCCCCTTACCACATTATCTGCAGATCAGGAAAATCCGAATTAAACAGGAGAAAAGTGTGGGCTGCTGCTTGGATGAGGATAATGTTGTGTGGATAATGTTGTGTGGATAATGTTGTGTGGATAATGTGAAAAGCATGCACCCATGAGATACACTGAATCCCCTTTAAACTGCAGTGTGTACACAGCCTAGATGGTCCAACCTATACTGGTATACTGAAGAGAGGTGTGAAGTGTTTCTACATGCAGAACTCTCAAAAATGTAGTGGCTTGTAGCCCACCCTGTGTATTCACTTTGCCCATCATGAAGATTGGAATTTTGGTAGTCTTTCTCTCTCTTTCTCTGTGTAGTTCAATATTCTATTGCTCAGTGGTTCACATGTATATAGTCACAGCTTCAATCCCTGGCATCTCAATTTAAAAGGCCTCCAGGTAGCAGACCTGGGAAGACATCTGCCTGAGACCCTGGACAGCTGCTGCCAGTCAGACTAGTTCACTGTCCCCAATTGGGTGCCCTCCAGATGTGTTAGACTACAATCTCCATCATTCCCAGTCAGCGTGAGTGATGGGCAGGGATGATGGGAGTTGTAAACTAACAACATGGGGGGGGGAGTACCAGGTTGGTGAAGGTTGGACTAGATACTACTAGGCTAGATGGATATATAAAAAAGCCTCCTATATTCATCATGCTCTAGAACAGGGATGGTTAACCTGTGGCTCTCTAGATGTTGCTGGATTCCATCTGCTATCAGTCCTAGCCTGCATGGCCAGTAGTCAGGGGTAGTGAGAGTTGTGGTCTAACAGCCTCTGGAATGACAAAGGTTAGCTACTCCTGCTTTGCTAAGACCAAAAAACCTTGGTTATTATATGCCTCTTATGTCAGGGGCACTGAATGAGTTCAGCCCAATGAGAAAGAGAGAGAGAATGTCACGTGATGCCAAAGCCCCTACCCCCAAATTTTCATTAAGAATAAGCAGATGCTCATACCAAGAAGCTGCCCTATTGGTAGTCAGACTATTGGTCCTGAAGAGAGGCTGCCAGTTAGGGTAGCTCAATACTGTCTATACTGCCTAGCACGATGTCTCCAGGATTTCAGACAGGAGTCTTTATAACCCTGACCTGGTAATGCTCAGTAGACACCTGCCATGTAAATGGATGGCATTCTAGAAGCATAGCGGGCACCACAGCATTATCACTGTATGAAGTACTGATTGTGCCTGCATGATTATGCAACTTGATGGCCACCATTTGTGTAGCCAAGTGCCAGATGCTACTAAGCCCAAACCCCACTACTATCTCTGGGGATCTCTCTTGGGGGGAGGAATGAATGAATGAAAATAGCTGCAAAATGAATTGTAACAGCTGCCCAGCTATACCATATTTAAGTCTTTGGGTCTTCCTAAGATTGATCAAACCAGTAACAGGTTTTAAATCATGACCAAAATGTTCTCATAACCGTCTAGCCACAGGAATGGAAATGCACCCAATTCATTATAAGCACTTATCATTCAACAGCATAATATTGCTGTCTTATCTGCTCAGATGGGTTGCTGAGAATTTTCAGCCTTAACTTTAAATCTTAATGATGTTTCAGTAAATCGCCCATTCATTGGTACTGCCTGCAGCGTTCCCTTCTCCATCGGTTTTACTACACCCTTTCCCCTGAACATAAAGGCTTGCATTGTTCTTAGGGGGCGATGTGTGGAAACCTATTTTGTTCCTTCTCTATTTTCTGGGGAATGAGGGCCCAGCTTTGAGTGTGACTTGAGCGGAGTTTGTATCTATTGTTCTCTGCCACGCCCTGGTTGCATACTGATATATTCGTTCGAACAAAGATTTCCCCAGACAGATTTTGACTGAGAGCAACAGACGATTTCCACCCCTCCTTCTTTCTTTCTCCCCCCCCCGTTCCTCCCTAATTTACCCAGAAGTGCTTTGGTGTGCGTGTGTTTCCGCTGGGTTTTCCTGTCGGAGAAAGGAAAGGGGGGGACTGTTTCGCGTCCTCTTGACTCCAGGAGTATATTTTGTATCCGTTCCCCACCTCCCCGGCTCGCTTTGTCTCCCTGGCTCAGCGCTGTTAAGCTTGAAGCTCCTTCGAGCGGCCAGCGTCTTTGCGCTCCGAGAGCGGGAGGAAGAGAAAGAGTCACGAGGGAGGGAGCAACTGCGTCCGGGTGGCGTTTTTTATTGTTCGCGTGCTCCTTTAGGTGGGTCGGTGGGTGCCAGCCCTTCTGCGCGCGCAAGGAAGCAGGGCTGCCGCCTGCCGTTTTCCCACCGCCGGCTCCCGGTTTTGCTATGTTGGATGTGGCTGGCTGAGAAAGAGGGAGAGGCACAGACGCATCTTGGGAACGGCCGCTCTTTCTTTGCGATGGCGTAAATCTGCCTCAGAGCGACCTTCGCGTGAACCGGGGACGGAGCTCGAAACTGACTCCTCTCTATCTTTTTAACCAAAATTAAAAATAACGACAATTAAACCAACCACCGCTCAGTCACCTCTTTCGTCGGGAAGGAAAGCAAAGCGGAACCAGAGCTTTTTTCTTTCTCTCTCTCCTTTCTCCCATCTCGCCCTCCATCCCTCCAATGAAGAAGAGTTTTATCCTGGAGTGAAGGAAGCAAAGGGGAGAGAGATAATAAGGCGAGAGGTTGGGGTAGATATTTGTGTGTGTGTGTGTAAGGGGCGGCGCTTTATGTTTTCACCCTGGCGTGGTAGCGCCGCTTGTCCTCTGCTCCTTTTGTTTATGAAAAGAAGAAAAAACATTCAATAAAACCGAAGGGGAAAATGGCGAACGACTCTCCTGCAAAAAGTCTGGGGGAGATAGACCTCTCTTCCTTACGGGTAAGTGTGACTGGAGGGAGCTGGCTGGGGGAGACGGGGCTGCTTGGCTTGCAGACGAACCCTTCTTTTCTGCCTCCCGCTGTCCGCACAAAGCGGGCGACGTCTCCCCTGGCGTGGCTTTTGTTGTCCAGAGCTGGGTTGGGGCGGAGGGGAAAGAAAAGAGGAGGAGGTGGGGAGCGGGAGGCTTCGGGCTGTGTCGCTGGGGAAAAGAAGCTGTTGGATTGGCAAGCCAGCACCGAGGAGAGGGGCTGTGGTGGCGTGGCTGCAGCTTAGGAGGGGCCCTTTTGCTGGCTAGTTTGTCTGCTCCCCGTTTTGTTCCTTAGAGGGAGAGCCATGGGGAGGAGAGAGGGGGAGATGAGTTCAGTCTTGGGCAGCTTTCCTTTGTTTGCATGTATTGGCATGTACGTGGAAAAACAGGGCGCAACAGCTGCACGGCCAAACAATCCTTTTCAGACAGTGGCGCTTTTTTTTGGGGGGGGGGAGACATTGAGCCAGTAATGATTTCTTATAAATAATGATTCCTCTTCTCCTCTCTCTTTTTCCACCTCCCTTCCCTTCTCCACACCTTTATTGTGTAGGATCCTGCTGGGATTTTTGAGCTGGTGGAAGTGGTTGGAAATGGCACATATGGGCAAGTTTATAAGGTTTGTGTCAAGAATTTAATTTCCTCCTGCACACTTAGTGTCTAGCCTCCTTGCTATGCAAACAAGTTTAGTGGAATAAATCTCCTACAGCTTCCTGACACAGCTGTCAACCTATTCCCCTTCCCTCAAGGAGCCTCTTGGGGTCTAAAGAACCTCTTGAGTTGGGTTGTTGCTGCCCCTAAAATAGGATCGGAAGCCCTTTTTAACGTTGTATTTTCCTCTATAACAATTCAGCTTTGTTATTCAATCAGCCCTGTAAATAAACTGGTGTTTGATGGTGGGGAGATGGGAAATAGTCAAATGGGGGGAGGGGGAGAGATATCTCACTCGCTTTCTTTGTTATGAAGTCTTCAAGGTGTGTTAAGATGTGGAGACTGGCATTACATTACCTCGAGTGTCATTAACAGTGTAGGAGGGTGTGGATGCCAAAGGGTGGGGTGAAAGTGGGGGAAAAGAGCAGGAAAGGTCTGGAGAGCAGAAAAATCAAAATTCCTTGAACAACCTGTTTGACAAGTAAATGATTTGGGGAGAAACACACACAGAGGATAGGATGGTCAGATGCTGATGTTGCTCTTTTCAAATGCTAGGTGAGAAGTGAAGATATTCCCCCCTCCCCAGTCTGTTATGTAAAGGAAACAAAAGTTGGGATTTCATGGCTGTGTAATGGTTAGTCACCTATGTGACTAAGTTTTTCATCATGCCTTGTATATGAGTGAAGGATGGCCAAGCCTAAGGAAGTTTTGTAAGATAAATATAAAGAGGTAACAACATGCATTTCTTTTGGTGTGTACTCAGCTCTAATAAGCTTGTCTTGTAGCTACTCCTAAGGACTTCTTATCATATCCCTTGTATGGCTAGCATGGGTTCCCATCTTATGTACACTCAGTGGAAAAAGTTGCATGTGTGTCTATCACACATGTTTGTGTAGATCAGCAGTGGGGAACCTGCAGCTCTTCAGATATTGCTGGACTCCTACTCCCATCAGCCCCAGGCAGCATGATGAATTGTTAGGGATAATCAGAGTTTGAATCCAACAACATCTGGAAAGCCACAGGTTCCCCATCCCTGGTATACATACTGGTTCCTACATTGAAATTGTCTTCCCTTCATGTGCCTTATGCATTGTGTACATACTATTTCTCTTTTGTACAATAATCTGCATTTTGTAAGAACTTCGCTGTTGTGTGAGGGGTAGTGATATGAAGTAGCTTTGACCTTGTTGTAAACAGCATCTAGTCCTCTACAATGTTAAAATAACTTAAAATATGTCTTGAGGTTGAGACTGATTTGTTGCTGACCTTTTGACATCTATCTCAGGCTAACTTGTTTCATAATTATATTTCTGTAATTTCTTTGTCTGTGAAGCTTACATCACATTGGGTGTGTCCTATTACTCTCCTCTAAAAGGGAGTTCAAATGTGTGAATCCATAGTTTCTTGTAAATTAAATCAGTAGAACATAAGTTAGTTAATTTGACAGTGCTTTGAGCTAATTAGCATATTTTCTCTGTCTTACAGCTTTATTCAAATATTTTGGCTTGGGTGGTATTCCTGTGGAATGGAAATAATAGACAGACTCTTGGGCCCTGTAATATATACAAAAGATAGCTTTGTCATGTAAACAGAGGGGTTTGTTATTGCCAGTAACATACATCAGTATCTACAGCTAAGGAAAATGGGAGTGGTGGAATGCCTCTGAAATAGACAGTTCTGGTTTGGGTAACTTGTATATGCACGCAGGATCGAAGTGGCATAAGTCTCGATGTTTGTGCTCTACTTTTGCATTAAAGACATTGGCTGCATACATGCTATACATTTAAAGCACATTACTTCCCCCAAAGGATCCTGGGAACTGCTGTTAAAGGGTACTGGGGATTGTCATTCTGTGAGGGGTAAACTACAGTTCCCAGGATTCTCTGGGAAGCTATGTGCTTTAAATGTATGGTGTATTTGCAGCCATTATGTGATGCTTCCTGTTTTTGTTTTGTTGGCATGGCAAAAAAAATCCCACCCATTTGGCTAGATGGTTGGGGATTCTTCTCACTGAGTGCTCAGGTTTGGGAACTGTCTGCATCCAAAGCAAGGGAATATAGCTAATGGTTGATGACCTGATCATATCTCCTATTGGAACAAGCAAGCTCAAGATGAGGTTGGTGTGACCAATTTGGTGGAGTGAATTCATGTGGAATATAGCTTGTGGTAAACCAGTCCTATGATTGCTTTAGGGTATGACCGGATCTCTGTTGATACCACACTTACTGTGGTCTGGGACCTTTGTGTTAATATGTTAAATATCAGTTGAGCTGGGGACATGGTGGAGGAATGGCAACTGTGTTGTGTACTAAACTATGCATGAACATAAAATAAAATCTGGGTTTTTTTGTTTTGTCTTATGATATATTGTATGTGACTGCTTCCTGGTTCACTGGGACTGCATAATATTTTTGTGTTCTTGGTTGTGTATTTTTCGAAAGCTTCAGTAAAACCTACCTTAACCCATCCCCCCCCAACTATGCATGACTCAGTTCAACAGTCTCAAGATCTTCAATTTGCCTTGGTAAATTGACTATTGCCCTAAGATATGAAAGAACTGAGGCAACTGTGTGGGTATAGTTACTGTTAAGGTCTAAGATTTTCTCTTTTACAGGAACTTCTCCACAGATATTGGCAATGGAAACTATGTAGTAAATCTTAAAAGTGTGTTTGTCAATTCATGGTAAGGCATGTGCTTGAGATGTTGAAGGCCAGTCTTACCACTGATGTCATTGTTGATGTGAAAGAATCTACTGCTGTGGAGTTTATTGGTAAATGTAAATCAGGAAATCTGTGGTCCTCCAGATATTGTTGAACTCCAAATCCCATTCTCAGCCAGCATGGCCAATAGTCAGGAATGATGGGAATTGTAGTCAGCCACATCTGGAGGGCTACAGATTACCCAGCCATGACATAAAATGTCTGTTTACAAATGTGTCTTGAGGGGGGAAAAGCCACCTATAGTGTTAAAATGATAACAAAACAACCAAGGAATGGCCACTGTGAGGATGCAATAGCAGATATCATTGCTATCCCAATAACACTCCAGGTTAAGTGAGTAAAATGCCAGCATACTACACTTTTAAAGTATGTTTTTGGTGGGGGGGCTGGAACATGAACAGAGTTTAAATGTAAAGCAATAGTTGTCAACCTTCTACAGAAGCTTAAAGGTTTTTGTACTGTAAATAATGAAAACCTGGCTGAAATATAATGAGCAGAGCTATTTGGGACAAGATAAAATTTGTCTAGAAAGCAGGGTATTGTAAGAATGTAGAGAGAGCAGCCCCTCTTCACTGAATTGAAGTCCACTGATTGTCTGCTAAATGGCATGTACAGACTTGCCTGTTGGTATTCATTCTTTTATTGAAGAATGAGGGGCTGAAATGTTCTGCAGCATGTGTTTTTTCCTGTGTTTATATTGTGAAGGGCCTGTTCTTTAAGAGACAATAGGCTATTTCACATCTACAGTATTTTGTTCTGTCATTGGGCATGTTAAATTAGCACGGAACGGTAGCACAAAATTAGCTGTACCAAATTAGCTGATTGATTTGGAGTTAGCATAAAGTTTGTCTGTGGTTTTACTTGTTGGATAGTAAAAGAGGTGGCTAACAACAAACACTCTATTGAAACGCTCCAAGAAAATCTAATAGAATCTGGATGTGGCAGTCTCCGATATAGGATAGAAACTTGTGAACAATGCAGTGCTACCTTAGTAATTCTCTATGGAGCATCTTAAATAAGATTGCTGACCCCTAAGTATATTTGACAAACCTACAGCTAATGGCTTAAACAGTGCAAATACTTATTGTACCTTGACCGTACCTGTTAGCCTGTGGTACACAACAGCCTAAAAGAGCTGCATATATTTGTGTGGGATGAATGCATGGAAGATCATGACTTGGGTCAGGAGTTGGGATTGATCTTCTGGGTTTTGTTCACTTTAAAGTGCTTTAAAGAAGAATGATTATTCTTCATGGGAAATAATTTCATTAATAATATGAAATGGAAAAGTGTTAGCAATATACTGGGGCAGCTGTAAGAACATCATAATTCTTCAGATGCCTGATGACACACACACAAATTGGCTGACTTCTGTCTCCCCTCCTCTTATCACATCCCTGTTCTTTCCCAGCCCTTTTCACAATCCTAAGAGGCACAGTATGTTGTGCCTACTGCCTCTGCCCGTTCTTTGGGTCTTTAGTTTCAGTGACAGGCAGAGAACATGGGGTAACTCTCTACCCACATAGTGTGTACAAACATAAAGAGTTTCTTTTCAACTATCTAAAAGCTGTTGGTAGCCTCCCCTGCTCCCACTTGCCAGGTCCCTGTCCATTGCGACCACAGTGCAGTTTTTCAGCTAGATAAAAAATTGGTCCTCCTGTGGCTATATGCCTCTCAGCACTTTCATAATAGAATGGTGGTGGCACTTACCTTGCTGTTTGTCAAACTGTGCCTCTGCTTCATGCACTTTAGAGATTCTAATTTTTCCTTTGTGAGTTGGGCTAAATTTATTTCGGGAGATGAGCAGAAATCAAGAACTCTGAGCTAGTTTGTTTTTTCTTTTGCTTCAGTGACTATAACTTTTGAAGGGACTAGTCTGACAATGATGGCAAGGCATGTTCTGTAGGGGAAAATGATGATTGATTGATCTCTTTTCTCCTTTAAAGCATAAATAAAAATTGAGCCCTACAGAGAAAGTGTCATTCCAAAAACAGCTGCTATGAATACTTCTCATGTGTGTTTAGAGACCCCCGCTCAAGCTAATGATTAGAAAGTAATTGGCATGTTAGGTTTGAACTGTAACAGGAAATGTGCCATTTGAATCAGGGATGACTCTCCCAGTTCTCATAACTGCTGCTTGCTAGACGTCTTGTGAGAATTAATTCATACTGAAGGCCCCTTTTCCTTGATTCATATTTCAGCTTTCCAAAGCTACTTGTAAATTATGCATATTGTCTTAAGTTCTGGCCCATAAAAGAGAGTGATGTAATAGGGGATGGTTTACATGCTGATGTGAAAATAATCTGAGGTTTGTGAAAATATTTTCCTCACTAAGGGAAATCCATTGTTACCTTAATAACGATGGCTTAAGGGAGCCATGGGTCATTGCCGAATAGCTACTTTATCCTTTGTGTCCCTGTAGTAAACAGAAGCATTTGTGACTTCACATTATTTTGCTGAACATGAGGGAGCAATCTTTTTCTTACTCACATAGAGACAAACTGTCAGTATTGGTGAGGTCACTTTCTCTTGGGAAATAGGCCAGACCAGTTTCTCAAAGTATGAACTACTTTTATGCTTTCTCTGGGAATTTGGCCCTGCACTACATGATTATTTGTGGGGGATGGATTACTCCTGCATAGTTGCATATATGTATCTGTGAGATGACATTATTAGTATTATTTCTTATACCCCACCCTTCCTCTCTTAAGAAGAGCTCAAGGTAGTTTTAAAAAATCAGTTTAATTATTGCATACTGACCTATAATATGTTATGCAGTTATGTAGTAGAGGACATTCTCAATTCAAGCCCCTTGTTTATCGAATTTCCTTCCCTCCCAACTTTTCTAAGTTTTTTGCGCCATCTAAAGACCTATTTATATAAACAGGTCTTTGATTTATTTGCGACAGTTTTAACCTGTGATAATTTTTTTTAGTGTTTTATTATATCATATTAGTGCTTTATTTTTGTTTTTTTTATTCTGATTATGTTTAATGTTTTTACAGCTGTGACCCACTCTAGGATGCTTTCTTGGTAATGAAGTGTGCGCTATAAATACATATTTTAAATACATAATAAATAATAAGAGCAATTTAACTTCTGTCTTGAGCACTGCTGCCTGTATTCCTTAAAAGAATGCGAAGGAAATGCAGAAAAGCTCAGGATTACTGAGGTGTTCTAGAAGTATTAGTTTAACATAGCTGGCCAACTGTAGGCAGCCAAATGGTGCTCACTGTTACACTTGTAGTCTCTCGCTCCCCCCATATGTTAGCTAAACTCACTTTCAGGGTCTGCTGCCTTAGTGTAGGTTGTGGGCTTTCAGACCTTGGAATCTTCTAATTCAGGAAATTGAGGGAAGAAGTAATAGAAGAGTGTTCAGTATTAAGGTCAGAAAAGATGTATTGTGGTGATAAATGAAGCATTGAGAAAATATACACACAGAGAATGAAAATGGTTAAACAGAGTTTTCAGGATCTTTTAGTAGTTGAACAATTTTGTGTCAGTTCCCAACAGGGTACTTGGATTAGGTGCAGGTAATAGAACATGCACATTGAGGTTTAGCAGATTCCCCCCTCCCCTCTGGGGCTTGCCAGTATGGACCTTCAGGTTGAACATTATGGAAGATGGGTAGAAGGGATGAAAGGTGGGGTATAATGTACAATGTAGGGTTGTGTGTAATTTCAAATGTTGCTTTTAGTGTTTTTCCTAAGGTGCCATTAAAAAAAAAAAACCACTCACTTTTCCACTATCAGTTGCCAAAGTAGCTTGCTTAGATAAAATGATAAAACATCAGAAATCAATTCAGTGGTGGCAAGAGAGCAGGACCCACTAAACCAGCAGTAGAGGCACAGCATGCTAGAATGAAACCAAACCTTTAAGCAGAATCCATCCTGAATGCACGAGAGAATAAAATACTGTGAAGTCGCTAGGCAGAGGTGGTCAGTTTAGCTGCCAAGGTGAATCTGCTTAGGAGGGTGTTGTAGAAGTGAGGCAGAACAGCAGGGATGGGGGGCCTCAGGGCTGCAGGCCAAACGAATCTCCAGGCCTCTTTCTCTCTCTCTGACTATTGGGACTCTTCTCCAAGCCAAACTCCTTACCAGCCCTGCTTTGCACCCTCCTTTCTGCCTCGCTGAAGTGTATGATTGAACTCTGATAGTATTCCTTGGTTACCTGAATGGAGGATGAAGAGGGAATGTGCAATTGTGTGTAGAACTAGTCTACTCTACAAAGGTAAAAATTCACATTTGTTGTTTTGCCCACTTTTGCCCTTAGCCCTGTCAACTACTGGCATGTGGCTCCCAGAAGGTTGCCCAGAATGGAATGTGATCCTTGGGCTGAAAGAAGTTACAATGCTGAATAAAATTAGAAGTGCTGGATTCAGACTTTTTATCACCTGCTTGCTATAAAAACAAAGGAGGCCACTGGTTAACTGTATTGTAATTTGCTTGGTTTTACAAACTGAGAGAGGGTAGATTAGAAGATTTTCTTGCGTACCCCATAGCATCCTCAGTTAAGCTTTCCTGTAAGCACAGGAGGCTGGTTGCCTACAGAGCACCTGACAGTTGTTTTTTAAATGGTCTTGTTCACACTTCACATGAAACCATAGTTAAAAATAAAGGATAATTTAATGTGAGCAAGTAGCATGCTAGTGGATGCTGCTCCAAAATTCTGCTATTGCCAGGCCAAGAAGGAAACAAACCAGAGCCTGGTTTTGTGTTAACGTGCAAGCCAGGGCTCATGGTTTTCTTCCATGAGTGCTGCTTCACACATAAAGCAAAGCCAGCCTCTTTCTTTCACCCCAGTGTAGCAACAGCAAGCATGGGGAAGGAGAAAAGTGGATAAAATAAAACTATAACTTTACTGTGATGTGTGAACTAGACCAGTGTACAGAACCAGTGCAGCACCTATCAAACTGAAAGAACTGCTGAATCAAATGGTGTCTTTTAAGTGTTCATCAGAAATGAAGGAGCCCAAAAAGTCTCCACATGGAGAGTGTTTCAAGATGTAGGACCTGCTTTTATATGGTCCTGATGCCTGCAGGAGTACAGGACATGAAAACTGTGGCTGATTGCTTCCAACATGGATGCTGTTTTCATGTAGGAAAAAGTGTGTATTCTGCATATCTCCCTTTATTTTTGATAAGTGTGCATGTGTCTGTTTTGCTGCTGTGTACCCAAACCATGCCATGTAACATCTGCTTATGGTGTTGATGAACAATACCTGCTGTTGCTTTAGATAGAACCATGATGCGCTCCTGTATGAGTGAAGCTGTAGCTGAAGTAATCTTAGTTGGTGGCTGCTTCTCTTTTATAAAGATTTAGAGATCCATGCTTGTAAGGTTTCAAAAGGGAACAGACTGGGAACCTAATTCTTACTTGGAAAAGAGGAGGGCTGTTCATTAAATAACTGCAGTGCATGTGTCAGGGAAGAATGGTAGAACCTTGAAAACATATGTACCTATAATCCAACATAGGAGAGTAGATTTCCTGTGTGTTGTGCTTGCATTTTATGGCAGAATCTTTCATTAATCTGACAGCATAGATATGGTTTTGTTGGGTTGGATAGCATATAAGCTTCCTGACTTAACTAACCTTACTTCCTTAGCTGGGAATTAGTGTTGTCTGCTTGTAATTAGTCTCTGCTTCATTTCCACACTAGTTACAGTGCTTTGATCCTGATCTCTTTAAACTACAGTTTCTGTTATGTCCAGAACAGGGGAACTGTAGTTTTAATGTTGGTGTTGATCCCTGTGAGTGAACCAATGTTAAACCACAACTCCCTCCTTCAGAAATAATGGAAAACTGGTATAAAAAGACCAGCATCGAAATGCAGATATCAGTGGATGAAGGGAGTGGGGGGATATACACAGTCCAAATGCTAAGCCAGGGTGTCCGAACTGGTCCATTGTGTGGGTAGAACACTTTAAAAAGAGAATTGTATTTATTCTATACTCCTGTTCGTTCATTTTTGGAATTAGTGAAGGGTTTTGTTCAGTGGCAGAGCACATGCTTTCTATGCGAAAGATCCTACATTCAGTCCCTGACATTCTTACAAACTTCTGTTACTTTTTTGTGGGGTATAGACATGCATTCAGCCTGACTTCTTGGTTATGCAGATTATTTTAAAAAATCTACTAAGGCCAAAAAAACACTTTTGAATGTGATAATGTTGCCTTTTTGCATCCTTACAAAATGGACTAGACGTGTGTGAGTACTTATTTATATTCCAACTTGTCAGTAATATAAGAATATCTATGCCTAAAATGTATGTATAGAGATGTCAATAAATAATGGAAATACTGCCCTTGATTGCAAAGGGGTGGACACATTCTTGTTGTAGTAATCTCAACAAAACCCTTGAGAGAGCTGATGATGCAATGCATCTCTATAGTGTATCTTCAAGAGTACAAAGCTTAATTGCAGTTCTTTGTGATCCTCTAAAGACAATTGTAATGCTGTGTTATTTACTGTGCAGTACTTTAATATGCTGAAGATGGGCGATAGAGCAAGACCCGCACTGAAATGTCTGGTCATTAATTTGCAGTCTTTTTTGTCTACATTGGACAAGGCTAAGGAATATCTACAGTAGTGCATTTCAACATTAAACCACAAGGGCTTCTTTCTTCTATGTTGGTACTCTATTATTAAGGTGAATATAAAAAATGAAAATGCTTTAGTGAATGAAACCTTAAAAATGGTGGAGAAAGTGGCCCTGAATATAAGAACATGGTAAAAAGTCTGTTTGCATCATCCTAGGAGCAAGGTTGATTTCCCCCTCCCCCATTTATCAGTTTTTAAATCTTAATTTGGTACCTGTGCTTGGCTAGATTAAACTGTAGATTAAAACACATCTGTAGATCTAGATTGAAATGCTCACTGGTTAGCAAATGTGACGTGATTTTTTAATTTGTCTTCAGAGATGTGCACAACCCTATATGGAGAGTCACCTTGGTGCTGAAGGCTGCCAATCTATGCACACTTCCTTAAGATAATTAACTCAGTGCAACTTCCTTGTGAGTAAACATGTTTAGGATTGGATTGAACAGGCACGATGATGAGTCCCTAGCAGTTAGAATATTTTTTCCCAGCTTGTGATAAGCTTCCATATATTTATTTCTTAGATAGTCTTTAACTCTACAGCACCTCTGCCTTATTTTTAAGTTAAAATCTGCTTAGTAGCTGCACCTTTTAAAATATAAGTAATTGTTTAAATTGGCTCATATATAAATACTTTGTCTCAAATCCGTTCTTTTCACAAGTTTTTCTTTTCTCCTGGTCGATGGGCCATGCCAGTGCATACTTTGATTAAATTTATCTGACTTTTTAAAACAATGGTTCATGTCATATATGACCTTGTTCGTTCCTGCAAGTACTGCTTTGTATAATTTCACGTTTTTGCAATTGTACCTTTTTTAGATTGCTTTTAAATCTTATAAAGTGTAATTTTGCCCTACCATATCACAGTGACCCAAGATATTATTAACATGTAAAACAAAACAGATTAAAATCTAAAGCAGTAATACGCCATACAATTTGAACAAGGGTTCATATAAATAGCTCAGTGTAACACTGGTTTCTAAAAACTATATCCAAAAGAAAAAAATAGAATTTTTTTTCTGGAAGAAGTCTGTACTAGGACTTCAGTGAGCCTTTGGGGGAAGGCAGTTTCATAGTTGGGAGCACCATCAAATGCTGAGCTTTGTGATTTTATTCCTTTTCTGACTCAGTACACAGATGGAAAAATATGTATGTGTTCTTGATTCACTTTTGAGTTGGGTGGAAGGGAAGGTGGGGGTAGCAGTTTCTCTTGGGTACATATGGGTTAACATTTTGAGCATTTCAGGCAAATATACAGTATTTCAGCCCTGTTCTTCAATTTCCTAGCATTGCAATTTCTTGAGATCCTCTACAGGTGCCCTGTTTCTAATTGTTCCAGATGAAGTAAAACAAGTGGCTATTGAGGAAAAGACCTTTTCAGTGGCAGCTCCCTGATTGTGGAGTGCCTTCACTAGACAGGCTTGTCTGTCACCTTCTTTATGGTCATTTTGGTGACAGGCAAAGGCATCTTTTCCCAGATTTTAAAAAAATCTTAATTTTTTTAGTGTTCCAAACCACTGTTTACCTGGTTTTATTCTTGTCTGTGCTAGAACTTGTTATTTTAGGGTAGTTTGTGCTTTAATTGTGTATTATCATTTAAGCTGTAAAACTATCCAGAGTACAGTGTTATTGGGCAACTTTATATAATTAAGCAAATAGTGGCACAGTTCTGGAAAGTAGAGTTTGGACTGTGGAGTGGCTAGGTAGGTAAAATGTGGCTTTTATCTACCTGTGTTGTTAACGTTTACAAAATAACAGCTTCTACTTGTGTATTCCAGATTACACTGTCTGATGTAAGTCACTTGAATACATGGGAAAGAGAGTGAGGGTGGCTGGGAGATGTTAAGTCTTGCCCTTTGTTTATATATCAGTTGTATTTATATACTGCTATTTTCTCCAGGAAGTTAAGCATGCTTACATTGAGTTACTGCACCTGTATGTATACAACCAGGCTTGAAAATGACCTCTTGACCAGTTCCTTTTGGCAAGTGAGCATTGTTGTCAGTGACTAGCCACAGGAAGAATTCCAGAAGTGTTCTTTCAGGCTACAGTTATGTTCCATAAATTACTATCACAAAAAATTAATAACACATATATTTGGGCATGAAGGCTAGTTTAGTTTTTTGGGTGGGGTGGGTGGGCTAGTATCTTTTGTGTGTGTGGACTCGCTTGCAAAGTTGCTTGCAGCAATCCTGAGAGATAGCGGTCCACTCAAGTTTTATGTCTGGTTGGGGTTTTGAACCCTGATCTATCCTCCCTGTTCTACCACATTGGCTTTTTTCTTTTGCAAATAAGAAAGCAGTAACTTTTGCTGGTCACCTGCCATAATAAGAGTGCCATAAGCAGTCAGCTCTTGCTCTTCAAGTGTGCAAATTCACCACATGCTATCTGCTTTTATTGCTGGCATGTGGCCCACACTTTTGATACCAAGTGCATAGTTTTGCTGGTTCCCCCTTAATGTGCATACTTTATTTAGTGATAGTATGTAACTGTCAACATGTGTGTTATTTACCATAAACTGATATTGGATGAGATTTCAAGCGCTATGCCATAAATGTTCATTTAAAAATTACTCCTAAAAATAGCTCTTAATCTTAAGGTATGGGTAACATGGAGTGCATTTTAAAATGAATGCAAATAATTTTGTGTTTCAGTGTACTCATATCGTTTATTTTCCTCCTCCTCCTCCAAAGCTGGTTGGTTTGGACAACATGGAAGATACAGACACTTTTTGGATCCAAACTTGAAGGCTTTAACGTGAAGTCTTATATTTGCTTATCTGAACTTTAATTTTTTTAAAACAAACATACAAGGGTTCAAAAACATGTGTGAAGGTTTGCAACGTGCAGGGTGTCAAGTTATATCTAGTCAAGCTGGCACACTTTTCGTAAGCTGTTTAGTTTAAACTCTTGCTAGCTCATGTTTTTCTACTGTAGTCTTACGTGGAAGAAAATAATAGAAGCACAGCACCATATCTCCCAATCTTTTGCAGACTGGGAGATATGGTGCTGTGCTACTATTATATTTGGAATGCTCTGAATAACCAGTTAATGAAAACCTCATTTAATGATAACTAATGGGAGAAGACACATGACACTCAAAAGAAATGTAAAGCGAGCTTATTGGAGACTGGAGGAAGTTGTAGATCCCTTAGTTAAATCTTCATGAGTTGATAGACTGCCTTCTGGGAGCATGTTAATACAGGGAAAATATTTTAAAGAAATTGAATTTGTTTGGTAGGCTGAATGCTTTACAAATCAAGGAGGTAATTTTTTTGTTTTGTTTTGATATTGAACTCTGACATGGCAAGGAATAAAATATTTTAGTAGTGAGCTAACTGAAGTTGTACCTCAGATTCGCAGAACTTTATGAATGAGTGCTTATTCTATGGTGTGGTGCTTTTAAGTGTTTCTAAAAAACAAACTAAGCCTGTGTGCCCCAAATCTATTCTGGGGGTGTCCCACAACAATCTGGACAAGATTTGGGAAGGATGCAGGGAGTGTGCAGCAGGGCTGTGGAGTCGGTATGCCAAACCTTCAACTCCGACTCCTCTATTTTTCTACTGTCCGACTCCGACTCCACCCAAAATTGCTTCCAACTCCACAGCCCTGGAAAGGGCTGTACATGCCTTTTAAATTGGAAGCTCTCATAGGAGCATTTTTATTGCTGCCTGAATATGCGCTGATCTTGGCATCACACCATTTGTCTTCATCTGGGTCCCGTGTCATACACTGACACACAAAATGTTTTCCATCTTGAGTTATGGTGAAATGCTCAACTACAGTTGACTTCATGGGAAGCTTCTTTGACATTTTGAATTTATATTTTTTAAAAATTGTCAATCAAAATTTATTTTGAAGTCGGAGTCGGTACATTTCTACCGACTCCACCCAAAATTGCTTCCGACTCTGACTCCACAGCCCTGGTGTGCAGGGAGAGGATAGAGAGGGAAGGTTCTGTTGCACAAGTGAAAATCTTTTTGCTAATGGTACTACTTCATTGGAGATTTTTGGTTGCTACTGAAGTACTGGGAGAGTTGTGTGGTTTTACTTCATTTATTAAGTATGTTACTGTAGCCCCTGATTTATGCAGATATTTAAAAAAATCCTTCTGCAGTGATTGGGTTTTGTGAATGCTTTGACACATCTTCCAAGATTGTATCGTCCAAGGTCCTGCGAGAAGGTGCTAAGGGGGCAGCCGCCAGTAGGGTCTTCCAGGTAGTCAAGCCACATACACCTTTATTAAGTTTCCAGATAGAAAAAGTACTCCCAAACTTACAACATGTAGACAGGAATAGAAGTGGAATGTAGCTATATTATACTGTGATGTCACATTGGAAATCAGAATATCAATTCAAGAATTTCAGGTCTTGTAATAAACTGCAGTCAACAGAAGAATCCTGTTCAAGACAGTCCAAGCAAGAGATCTAGTAACAGTTGTAGGTTGTATTATTCCAAAACTATAGTTTTGTTGTGCAGTTCTCAAACACCTTCCAACATCTTTACTTGTACTGTTTTTTTAAAAGCTTATATTCTGAACTTCTTATGTCCCCAAAAAGTTGTTTTTATTTGCTGTAGTATTTGCGTTTATTCGGCCAGATAGGCGGCCTACAAATACTTTTTTATTATTATTATTATTATGTTACTGTGTTATTATTGTTTTTATTAGGACATTGTTTTTGCAATTGTTTCTGAGATGTGTTTCTGTGCATCTTGTTGTAAGCAGCTTTGAGGACAATTTTTTGTGGAAAGGCGGCATACAAATAAAATGATGAATGAATGGATGAAGTTGCAAGCAAAGCTGTGTTGTAAATCAAACCAAGGATAATTCCTTTTTGGCAATAGTTGACATAATTTAGAAGAATGTGCTTTTAATGGCATGTGAGAATATCCTGACTTCATTTCTCCAGCAAGTCATCTATCAAAAATTGTTGTTGCTTATGACCTACTTATACCTACTTATTGTGGAAGGTACAAAATGTTCAGTGCTTTTAAGATGAGACATTTTATTCCCTTATTTACTATTTATTAATTAGATTTATATTCCGCCCTTCCTTCTAGCAGGAGCCCAGGGAGGCAAACTAAAGCCTTGTAAAATATGTCGATCCAGACAGTTGCAGTTAATATTGATATTTTACTTCTACATAATTAATATTTAGCTTAAAACATGCATAGACATGTTGAATGTCAGGTCTGTGGGACTTGAATGCAGTTGTAATTCTTAGTTTAAGGTGATATTGAAACCTGTAGTTTTTAAGATGCTTTTGAAGGGGGGGATGTTAATTGAGAGAACCCTGATTATGCTTATTAAAGTTCAGTAATAAAAATGTTTGCTTAAGTGCATGTACTTCTCAAAAAGTACTTTTAGGGAACAGTTTCCCAGCTCAGTGGCGAAAAAGCGTCAGTGCAGTGACTCTCTGCATGTGTAAAGACTTAATTAAGATATCCAAAAGAGGATAGTCTTGTCTGTCAACCACTGGGGGAAACAACACTGGGGAAAATGAAGTCATTGTGCAAGTGGAACAACTTTCGCTTGCGCAATGGAACTTGATTTCCTCTTCTGCCCCCACACTCCCTCAGACTAAGTGGTATAACCCAGTTATAGAGGGGAGTCTGTGTAAAATATACACCAGTTGCTGGAGACCACAGAAGGGGACAGTGCTGTTTCACTCCTGCTTTTGTGGGCTTCCCATAGGCATCTGGTTGGCCACTGTGAGAACAGGATGCTGGACTAGAAGGGCCACTGGCCTGATCCAGCAGGCTCTTCTTATGTTCAAATAGGGAAGAGATTGTTTGAATGCGGGCAAGATAGAGACTCTTTGGCTGAGTGGTTCCCATGTCCAAGTCATGTAATGTCCCATGTCAGTTGTCTGCCCTAGACAGGGTTGTGCTTCCTCTGAAGGAGCAGGTACAAATTTTGAGGGTGCTTCTGGATTCAGCTTTGTCACTAGAGACCCAGGTGGCCTCCCTCTGTATCTAGAAGCATCTTCCACCAATTTCAGCTGATGTGATAGCTGCGGCCATTCCTGGACTGGACTGGGACAGTTTAACCACTGTAGTCCAGGCATCAGTAATTTCAAGATTGGATTATTGCAATGCATTCTGGAAACTAAATGCAAAATCCTATAGCATCATTACCAATTCACTACTGGGCCAGATTCAAAATCTTTTAAACAAAGCTCTTACCAGCTTGGGACAAGTTTACTTGATGGATTGTCTTTCCTCCTGTGTGCTGCTTTGAACTATGGAACCTGGACCCTTTCAAGTTCCACACAGCTTTTGCTCCACATCTGCAAGGAGTCAAACTTCCAGTATGGCAACACCTGTGCTCTGGGACTCCTTGCCTATTAACATTAGGCAGGCATTCTTGTTGTGCTGTTGCACATAACTGTTTTTAAAATTTTATTGATTATTTTTGTATATTGATAACTTTTAAAAATTCTTCTGTGTGCACTGCTTAAGGACCCTTTGATAAGGGGATAAATTCTTCTAAATAAAAAACAAACATACACATTAGGGTTTCATTTCCTCAACCCTGAGATGCCAGGGTGAATCTGACTGGGTTGTAAACTGTTCCCTAATGCACTAACCTGCATTAAAAAACTTAAAGCTTTCATGCTATGGCAGCATTTGTAATGGACTTACTGTTCTGCCCAAGCCTGTGGAAGGCAGATGCAGACGCAAATGTCTGCTTTTCTTTAATAGGCTTAACGGAAAATTTCAGTTTAGAGTGCTTCATGAATCACCTTACAGGTCACACAGGATTCAGCATTTCTACACCTCATAGCTCTGTGCAGTCGTGCCTAGTTAAGACGTCGCAGAAATTAGTCACTGATCCTTACGACCCTTAAGTAAGTGTGGGTGGGCTCATTCTACTTGTGTAAGGAAGGTGTCATGGAATGGGAACATGCACACACTCTTCCTTAATGAGACAGTGGAAACCTTTGAGCCGGCTGGTGCAGTTGCCTATGTGTCTGAGGCAAGGGTGGCGGAGGCGCTTCTGTGAGCTCTTCCTCGAAAGGAGGGGTGCACTATGATAGTGTGAGCAAAGAAGGGGGGTAAAGGGAAGGTGAAAGGATAGCCTCTTGATTGGGCAGTGTCTTGTCAGCTGTAACGAGCTATGGGGGCAGAGCTGCCACTGTCAACAGCACTGAAGCCTTTGGACTCGACACCCTGTGACTGCAGGTCACTAGGGCCCTCCCCCAAGTCCCATTCCATTTCCTTCTCTTCTTCCTCATCACTCCAAGGCCGTTCCATAGCACTCATGACGTTTACCACTAAGATTAGCTATGCAGCTGTCTGGGCATATATTGGAGCTCCTCCCCCATTTTTTGGTGAGCTCTTCAAAAGCTGTTGAGAGTGACTTGCAGAGCAGGGTTATCTCCAGGAGGGACGATTAAGGGCGACATACCCTGGGTCTTAATTTTTGGAGAGTCTTACACCTGACCCTAGTGGCCATTGCCAGCAGCCCCACTCCTCCCTATGTAGACCAAGACAGGGAGGGAAGAGGAGGAGTTCAATGATCTTTCTGTTGCTGTTGCCACTAGAGTATAGGTTTTCTCCACTAGCTCTGAATAATGTGTCTGTTCCTCTGGTAGGGAATATGGATTGGAAAAAAATTCAGGCATTACTGGTTTGTGTGTACTCTTAGGTCTCTCTGTAGCTTGCATTGTAGAACAAGAAAAAGTATATTCTCTGAACTGTAAAATGCATAGAAAACAGAAGGACTTCATTAGATGTACCTTTTTTTGCTAGTTGTATACAGGTG
Source organism: Rhineura floridana (assembly GCF_030035675.1). Classification (NCBI taxonomy): domain Eukaryota; kingdom Metazoa; phylum Chordata; class Lepidosauria; order Squamata; family Rhineuridae; genus Rhineura; species Rhineura floridana. The sequence goes on along the minus strand of NC_084484.1, from coordinate 57,955,825 downwards.
TAGACATCTATGTAGCACTCTAAAGGGCTACCCTAAATATTAAAAACTCCGCCTCACCTGCTGCTATGGATATTGAAATTTAACCAGGCACCAACCACAGACTTTGAAGCCAAGCTTCTAAATAGCCTGGTTGCTTATGACAAGTTATAATCGTCTTCAGCCAACCAGGATGATCTGAAAACAGCTTTTCATTTTATTTTGTGGATGATGAATTCTGTATCCAATAATTGTATAAACAGTTATTGTACCTTTTATGGGAGGGCTGGTTAAATTTTTAAAAAGATAATTGGAGTAGAGTTAATGTTGCCCAACTTGCTAAAGATGGAAAATGAGCCAGTCAATGTGATCTTGAGGGTTTTGCACAGGTGGTGGTGCACAAACTAATAATTAATTAATGCAAATGCTTTGTCTTTTTTAAATATTCTGTGGATTGCTTGTCATCACTGAGACTCAATATCTCGGTGAACCCAAAATAGTGGATCAAAAATATAAGTATACTTTCCTATGTTTTGCTTATAAGACATCTCATGCATATGCCTCATAGTGTGCGTGGCAAAAATAAACCTTGATGGTTCAGTTTTTCCCCTTCTATGGATATATACATATGTTGCATGTCAGCAGTTAATCAGTCCTTTCAAGTATGCTGTTTCAGTGGTGGGCATTGAAGTTGGATAGGACTTGCTTGCGGGATCTACTTTGTTTTTTTATTATAACGCTGAGGTCCACCAATGAGAGACAAATGCAAAATTGTGACTCAGCTAGCAGACCTATGCTAAGAAATAAGAAACAGTGTATATTGGAGCATATGCTCAGTCTAGGAATTTGTAATCAGCATAAGAACCATGCTCACAGGTCTCTTCACACAAAAATTAAGTTCTAGTTCTACCCACACTATTCTTTTTTTTTTTTAAGCAACCTAAATTGGAGGAAAAGCTTTTTTATTCTTAGACTAGCCTTTGCCACTGGGGTACTCTCCAGATGTGTAGACTACAATTCCTATCAACCACAGCCTGCATGGCAGATGAAAGTTGTAGTCCAAAACATTGGGAAGGCATTGTGTTGGGGAATTTATTTATTTATTTATTACATTTATATACCGCCCCATAGCCAAAGCTCTCTGGGCGGTTTACAGCAATTAAAAACATTAAAAACAAATATACAAATTTTAAAACACAAAAAACAATTTAAAAACACAATTTAATTTTTTTTAAAAAGCAGTTTAAAAACACTTATCTTTTATATTATTACAGGAGTTGGAAACCCTTGCCATTTACTTTAAATCACCTAGTGATCCCAATCTACCTTCTGCCTCTCCTGTTTATAACCTGAAACCAAGGCACAATTACATCTGTGCCTATCTGCAGATCATTGGTGGATTTCTCTAGAAAACAGCCAAACCAATCTTTAATGCTGGCAAATTGTGTGGGCCTTGTGTAATAGATCCTATTTCTGAGCTTCTGTGGAATATGCTGAAGACAAAGTGTGCTGAAATTGGCTTGGGACTTGCATCTGTATTGCAACTGATGCCCTATTGGCTTATGCCAATTAGCTTTGGTAGGAATTTTGCATATGTAAATGTATTCAAGTAGGCAAGTGAATTTTGTGGCCTGACTTGCAACACTGCTTTTTTTGTATCATCTGTCCCTGGTTTTCTTTGTTTCTTGCTGCTTTACATTTTAAGGGCCTGTTTTGGGGTGCTGAAGATGAGGGATACAAATTATAGATAAGTAAACTATAAATAATGCCATTTAATGTTTTTTAACTGAAAGCACTTGATGGATCAGCAGTTACACATCCAAATACTTGCATTCAATTAAAGTAGAATACAAGATTACATTGAATGCATATAATTTATTTTTGTATGTTGAAATAGATAATGCTAAAAATCTTTGATTTACTGTGTTTTTGGGTTGAAGTGAAACAATTGACACCTGATATGTATGTTTTCAATACTCACCCTATTCCTGTGATTGTATTTTTTTTTAAATTACAAATATTAAAATTTAAACTGTTGTAACCCACCCTGGGACCTGCTGGTGAAGGGCAGGTAATAAAAGATATAATAATTATTATTAATCCTTCCCAGTGGTCATGCATGGAAGCATTTGTAAACCGTTCCTTTAAAATTTTTTGCTTTTCAGCCTATCCACTTATCACAAATGATTTTATGTAGGTAAATGTATTCAAGTGGGCAAGTGAATTTTGTGGCCTGACTTGCAACACTGCTTTTTTTGTATCATCTGTTCCTGGTTTTCTTTGTTTCTTGCTGCTTTATGTTTTAAGGGCCTGTTTTGGGGTGCTGAAGATGAGGGATACAAATTATTACATAAATAAAAGCACATGAGGCATACAGCAGCTGTGTTACCAAATGTGATAGCATGAATAGCTTGAAAATTGCATTGGTGAGAAGTTAAAGTAGAATGATGTGAGTAAATAGGCCAGACAAAGACAGAAGCAGCTGGTGGTGGACCACTGTGAGCCCAATGGTGACCTTCTCACCTGTAACCTCATTAAATTCAGCCAGGAAAACACAGCTGGAAACCTTTTGCCCTCTGGGTCAGCAGGCCCTGAAATTCTCATCAGGAAGTATCCTTGCTTCCACAAAAAAATGTGGCAAACTCCTTATGGTGCTCAACTGAAGTAATTGTGGAGGGTTGAGAAATAATGGATAAGTGAAGCTTTGCAGTTACTCACCTGAAACAACTGTGCTGGACAATTCTTTATTCCTGTAAGCTAAAACACTTTTGAACTTAATTCCAATATCGATATAGATTCTTCACATTATTTATGAGTCTGCCTCAAAGTTACTCAACTATACCCACATTTCTTCAAGTCCTACAGCTCTTCTTCCTTCTGGCCATAAATATTAACATTCCGTATGGGACAACCCACATGTGGTTTCTTGCATAGGTATATACATATTTTTCTCCTGGTATTGTGTGATGCTTTTTATTGCCCTAAGTGTTTACCAGACTATCTGTATGTTGTATCAATGGTCCCATAATTTAAAATTGAATAGAAATTATTTTTTAAAATCCATAACATTCCATGACCCGATCTTCTTATAAGTTTTATCAGGTATCCAGCTCAAATGTAATTGTGTTTTAGTTGAAGTGTCCTTCAATGTCTCACTGTACTTTTCTATAACCTTCAGATAAACCTTACTTTCTATAATACTCTGCCTATGTTCCCCCTCTCTCTCTCCCCCATTTTTCCATACAATTTTATGGTTACAGTTTGTGGTTTGACCTTAACCATGATCCTGGGTTCCTTTGACAGGCTAAGCCAAACCTCAGTGCCATGCTGACATGAAAATTCCAGGTAGGAACAAAGTGGCTGCAGTCATATCCCAGGCACATTCACTCTAAGCCATGATTTGTCTTACAACACTGTTCTTCAGTCTTGGGTCCCCTGATATTGCTGGACTACAGTTCCCATCATCCTTGGCCATTGGTTAATCTGACTGGGGTTGATGGTAGTTGTAGTCCAACAACATCTGGGAACCCAAGGTTGAAGAACAATGACTTAGAGTGGTGAGTGAACATAACGACTGAGTGATTTTCTTAAGTAAGAAATGGGGAAAAAAACTATTTGCTTAAAGTATTTATTTTATTTTAGTAAATTTATATCCTGCCCTTCCTCCAAAGCCTGTCTAACAACTGGCTTTCAGGGTGGCTGAAAGTAAGAGGGGAAAAGGAAGCCCTATTCACTTATGACTGTAGAAAGTCATTCTTAGATCATAACTGTGAGGTTCTTACTTTTGAAGTAAGAATTATGAGCACCTTATTTTCTTATTGGGCTGATAGAGCAGCTGATGGTGTTTTTCCAGTGAGCAGTTTCTTTGTCTGCTGAGTCTTAGTAAAGTAATTTCCTCTCATTTAGCGGGGAGGACAGAATACTGACTTAGAGGAAGAAGGCTTCATTAGTGGAAGTCAAATGAACAAATTGCCTCCTCTCCTTCTATAGCAGGAATGGGGAACCTCAGGCCTGAAGACTAAATGCGGCCCTCAAGACCGCTCTGTCTCGTCCTCAGCTCTTCCAGGCCATGCCTCCTTCCCAGGTCGCACCTCTCACTTGAACTGTTCTGCACCCCCCTCCAGTGCTTCTAGCTCCAGTGGCTGGAAGGCAAAAGGGAAAGTTTGTATATTATTTCTGCAGCGTAAGAAAAGTCTTACTGGGAAACCTCCACCTATGTCTGCATGAATGATTAAAGGTCTGCCAGACCTCTTAGTCCCAAACAGCAAGTGGCACAATTCTGTTTGGGCCAGTTACAGTTTAAAATTAAGCTATAGGCTCTGGCAGTTAAATAACCTTGTAGGGGTGTTTCTGATGTTATTTTCTAAATGAGGTATGTGTTAAAAGTCCTATGGTGTGCATGCTACTAAATGTGTAACATTTGAAATGGCTATCCCTTTGTTTTTGTTTTAACTCTACAAATTAACTCCTTTAAAAAAATGAAGTGGCTACATGTTGTTTTCACTGTATATTTATAATATAATCTCATATTTAAATTTTTCTTCTGAAATAACTCTTGTTAAGATTTATGTAACTAAAAACAACTGGAATCCTACCTTTTTCACTTGTGTGGTTTCATCCCTTGTTTTTTTGGCAGGGTGTACCGTGCTAGATTTGGTGCTATACCATAAATAAAAATGTACACAGAACAGGTGTACTTAAAATATGTACATATACCATACTATGCAAAATATATTGTATCCATTTTAAAAAACAAGATTAAAAAAGCTAGTTTTTTCCCCTAAAGGTCAAAGTAGACTGCATGTACTTTTTAGCTATGTGTAATAGGCTCTTCCCAATGCTTGTGGATCCATTGTTCAGCTAGAAATGCTGGTAGGAAGAGCGTTTGTTGGTTTGAGCAGCTAGTAAGCATTGTTCAAACTAGAGTTTATTATCCAATTGTTACCATTTTCCCCAAGGCCAGTGTTAATGCCATTGTTGACACTGATGCACACATGGAGTGGGGGGGGTGAGGAGAAGAGATATATAGGGAACAAACCTTAACTGTGTAGAAAAATGGCTGGAGCTCTTGCTCCTTGGGCTTTTTGAAAAATTTCCACAAGTCTGATTTTTGTAAACCAAGGACCTTGCTGTTATCTTCATATTGCTTTTCCAGGCAATCATTTATTGGGGTATATTTGGTCAGAGGCTGGAGGGTGGGAAGTAGGGAAAACTGCTTTTATTTATCTCTTGAAGCATATTTATGAATATTTATTGTAAAGCTTAGCCTTGCATTTCCTTTTCACATACTTGGTTAGAATTTTACACTTAACAAAAATGCTGCTCCCACAAAGTAATCCTTGGTGAAATTTTTTAACACTCCTGGTATTTTGCTGCTGCTTCTAGCTTTGTTGCGCATTCAGAATTTTTCCTTGCAACATAGTATGTTTGAAGAAAGATTAAATTTTAAGTACTGGGGCACTGGCAACTTAAAACTACTTCAATTTACAGCTCTTGCCTTTTGATTGAAGTGGATTCAGCCCTTCAGGAACTCTTCCCACATTGATTTCCTTGCAGAGGAACCCCTACCTACCTGCTACAGAATCCCTTGCGTGGTGCAGTGTATTGGGGTATAAGTTCTGGGGTGCACAAAGAGTGTGTCATATGTTCATAATGGTGGGCGAGCTGTTTTGAAAATTGTGGCCTTTATATACTTTGTATATACTTGTGGGCCAGTGTTTTGAACAAGTTTTTTATTTGGATAGAGATATGAATTGGTTTCTGAAGAGCTCTGCAGTTGGTGACCCATGCAGATCTTCCGCAACTTGAAATGAACATCAAACAAAAGAGGGCAACAAAAATAACATGTGAGAACTGATGGAAGTCTGCTGTAGGAAACTGCTTCCTGAAAGCACCTGCACACAGTGAAGACACTGCCTTTATGAGGATGATCGCCTCCCAGTAAAAATAAATTAATGATCTAACAATATGTTTTGTCTGCCCCCAAGATGTAGACTTACAAGGTGCAAATGTAGTTCATAGGGCTTACTACTTAGCTAGCCCTGTATTTATTTGGAATAACAAATTGAGAACCTTTCCTTTGGCTGCACTGAATCGTTAAGGAGGCCAGCTTACTGTTGGTGTCATGGTTGGCTGGCTGCTGATTGAAAATGAGCAACTGGCCAAAGTACAGCCTTCCTCCACTCTCCTCCCAGAGGCTGTGTTAGTATAAGTGAAGAGATTGAAGAGGGTGGGGATGTGGCCTTGCCATGTTTCTGATATAGCTAAAAAGGGGGAGTTTCTGTTGGAGGAGGGGTGATTTGGGTGGGTAGAGAAGTGACTTATTTTCAGTGCAGTTGGTGCTGTGTTACATTAGCAAATATGAGGCCATATTTGGATTGATAATGGCATTGAGACTCTGTCTTGTATTCAGTCTTTGGATTAGGACAAGTTGCTTGTCTCCATCTAGTCCAGCACTCAGTGGGAAGCTTACAAGTGGGAAGTAAGATCAACATAGTTTCTTGACTTGTCTCCACTATCTAGTGTTCAGTGCGCTTGTGTGTGGCTCCATGGATATGAGAAAGAAGGAAGGTTGTGATATGTTACCATATCTAAAAAAGATATGTGATTTCCTGTGAAGTCATTTTTGTGTATAGTTCCTTGATATGTGATACAAAACACGTTGTTTGACCTGTTATCTGGCTTGGTTCGCTTCCCTTGATTCAGTTTCTCTACCTTTTTTCCTGCTTTCTCACTGTAGCAGTTTGATTTGTAGTCTGGACTGTTAGGTGGATCAGTGGTGGCTGTGATACTATGTGTGATGGTATTGCTTGGTGGCATAAGTAGATAACTGATGATTTAAATTAACTGTGGTGGGGGTGGGTCTTTGGTTTTGGCTGTGGGATTCTAGTATATTTTGGGTGATTTTAAGGGTGGGTTTGGGGTGATTTTATGGGTGGGTGGCCTGCCTGAGTTGCGGACCCTAGTGCTGGGGGCATGTGTTGGCGGGAAGGGGGGGAGGCCGAGATATAAGGAGGCTGGACGGCAGATGCTGGTGGGGTGCTGGTGGCAGGCACGTCAGAAAAGAGGAACTAGGGAGAGATACGTAATATCTGTCCCTTGTTCCGGGCCTGCCCAACACCGGAAGATAGCTGGGGGATGCAGGACGCCATGCTCTGACCTTCGGCTGCTGCTGTGCAATGCCAGGTCCGTAGCCCAAAAAACATCTCTCATCCATGACATGATATTGGATGAGGGTGCGGACCTGGCATGTATTATGGAAACTTGGCTGGATGAGGCCGCGGCTCCCATCCTTGAGGCCATGTGTCCAGCTGGGTTCCTATATGCGCAGCAGCCGAGGGTCGGAAGACAGGGAGGGGGAGTGGCAGTCATCTATCGGGGGTCCTTGGTTCTCACCAGACCTCTCCATGAGACCAGGGTTACAGACTGCATGTACTGGAGGCTGGGCCCAAAGGGCAGCTTAGGGATTCTGCTTGTGTACCGTCCACCCCGCTGCACAGTGTACTCCCTGGCCAAGGTGCTGGAGGTGGTCTCGGATGTGCGGGTGCAATCCCCAAACTTGCTGGTGTTGGGGGATTTCAACGTACATGCTGAGGCCGCCCTCACAGGGGCACCTCGGGATTTCATGGAAACCGTGGCTTCCTGTAAGCTGCACCTTATTTCCATGGGCCCCACCCATGTAGCTGGGCATGCACTAGACCTTGTATTTGCATCCGGAGAGGAGGGGAGTGATCTGAAAGTGGGGGCTTTATCTCTTACCCCCTTGTCATGGACAGATCACTATTTGGTGAGAGTAGACCTTTCGATACCACACACCCTCCGCGGGGGCAAAGGACCCATTAGGATGGTCCGCCCCAGGCGTTTGATGGATCCTGATGGATTCCTGAATGTGCTTGGGGATTTTATGGAACCTGCAGATGGGCACTCGGTCGAATCCCTGGTGGAGGAGCGGAATGAGGCGATCACCGGGGCATTAGACCGGGTGGCTCCGAAACGCCCTCTCCCCCTGAATAGAACTCAGACCGCGCCATGAATTCCACAGTTGTGAATTCTGAGATGGAAGGTGAGACAGCTAGAATGCCAGTGGCGGAAAACTCGCTATGATGATGATCGGACACGGACACGGGTTAGAGCGGCTGCAGCGGCCTACCACGTGACAATGAGGGCAGCAAAGAAGGATTTCTATGCTGCTTCTATTACGTCTGCAAAGTGCTGTCCCAGGAGGCTGTTCCAAGTGGTCCGAAGCCTGGTGGGTCCAGTTGCTTCGGAACCGATGGGACATTCCAAGATCTCCTGTGATGAATTTGCAAAACACTTTGCGGATAAAATCGATCATCTAAAGAGTGCGATTCCGCACGCTGTGGATAGAGTGAGTGAACCAGAGGTGGCCAATGGTTTTCCAGTAGTGTGGGATCGGTTCCAGCTTCTCCCTTCTGAGGAAGTGGACAAAGTGCTTTCAACCTTAAGTCCAACCACCTGCCTACTTGACCCTTGCTCATCGTGGCTCATTATGAGCTGCAAGAACAGATTGGGCGAGGGGATCAAGGCGGTGGTAAACGTGTCCTTGGAAGAGGGTGTGATGCCATCAGCTCTCAAGGAGGCAGTAATAAAACCAATCTTAAAGAAGCCCTCCTTGGATCCCCAGGATTTGAATAACTTTCGCCCAGTCTCAAATTTACCATTCTTGGGCAAGGCGGTGGAGCAGGTGGTGGCGAAGCAGTTGCAAGCGTGCTTGGAGGAAGCGGATTATCTGGATCCATTTCAGTCTGGCTTCAGGCCTGGACATGGGACTGAAACAGCCTTGGTCGCCTTGGTGGATGATATAAGGAGAGCGTTGGATAGGGGTGAATGCACCTTCCTCATCCTCCTGGATCTCTCAGCGGCTTTTGATACCGTTGACCACGGTATCCTTTTGGATCGCCTGGAGGGATTAGGCATAGGGGGCACTGTTCTGCAGTGGTTCCATTCCTTCCTCTCTGATAGGCACCAAAGAGAGGAAGGAACGGAACCACTGCAGAACAGGCACCAAAGAGTAGCATTGGGGGATGAGGTTTCAGACCCTTGGCCTCCCACTTGTGGGGTGCTGCAGGATTCCATCCTCTCCCCGATGCTGTTCAACATCTATATAAAGCCGCTGGGGGCTATCATCAGGAGATGTCACCAATGACACCAGTGATGATAGCCGCTGGATGCAGTGTCCACTGCAGGCAGTGTCACCAATATGCGGATGAAACACAGATCTCATTTAAATCTTCACCAAGGTCAGCTGTAGAAACCCTGTCCAATTGACTGGAGTCGGTGAGTGGCTGAATGGGAAGGAATAAGCTGAAACTGAACCCTGACAAAACCGAGGTACTGTTCGTGGGAGACGAGGGAAGGTTAGGGGATCTCGACCTGGTGCTTAATGGGGTACGATTGCCTGATCAACGGCACCCGCCGGCGGGATCACATAACTCCAGCATTAAAAGAACTACACTGGCTACCAGTGGCTTGCCGGGCCCAATTTAAGGTGTTGGTTTTGACCTTTAAATCCCTATACGGTCTCGACCCAGTCTATCTGAAGGAGCGCCTCCAGCATCATCAGTTATGCTGCCCAACAAGATCAGCCTCAGAAAGCCTTCTCTTTATCCCATCAGTGAAAACAGCTAGATTGGTGAGGACTAGAGAGAGGGCTTTTTCAATTGTGGCCCCCACCCTGTGGAACTCCCTCCCTAATGATCTCCGCCTTGCCCCCTCTATAATGAGTTTCAGGCAGGCCTTTGGGGAGGATTATATTTTATTATTATTATTGGTGTAGATTTTAATGTTTACTGGATTGCTATGTTATTAGATGTGTAGATTTATTATTATTATTGGCTCAGATTCTAATGTTCATTGCACTGATATGCTAATTTGTACATCGCCCAGTGTGGCTGGAGAACCAGCCAGATGGGCGACTAAGAAATTTAATAAATAAATAAATTACAAGTGTATGCAAAAACTGTATACTTTTGAGTGAATGAAATGTTTTCTTCCTCCCGTTCCCCACATTACACTCAATTTTATTTGTACAAAATGCCTTGAGTGAAAACAAGAAGAGGTCCCAAGCAAGTCAGTCCTTTTTGCCATCTGAAGGCAAGCTGGTTATTAGGTATTTTTAGTATTGTTGGATTATATTTTTTCAGCCCTTGTGTTTCTTTGCAAATCACACATTCCTCAGAAACTTGAGATCTGCCCCCTAAGTGTTTTCTGTGGTCTTTCCAGGAGTGGCTTGGCAAGTTAGATGGACTTGTTACACCTCAATGTTTGGTCAAGTGCTCTCACATATTGCTGCACGTGTTTGTTTCCTGACTCTGGTCTTCATGGCAAAATAAACTGTGCCTTCCTTTGCAGGTGAGTGTATGTACATGCTCATCCTTTTCCTACGCAGGCTATGTAGCAAAACTTCATATGCAAAATGAGGCCTTTATGTGTGTTTTCTTGGCTTGGCATTTCCTATGCATTGATAGAAAGTTATATATACCATGGGAGAATGTAAAACGTCTTTTAGGAGCTGCATGCCCTTGTGCTATGCTGCATACTCAGAGCTGTGTTGTCTTCCTTTGATAGGAAATGAGTGGGTGTGTAAAGCTGGAGGAAGTGGAAGGCAATCATATGGCTGTGGCATACCGGTTTGTAAAACCAGGTGAAAGAAAGTTAGTCATCTACCCAAAGTTTCTTCATTTGCTTCAGGCTGTGATTGAATCAGTAATGCATGTCTAGTGTAACTGTAAAGTGGGACTGAGAGAAGAAGGGAAGATCTTGCATGGCAGATCAAAACCAATCTTACGTGAAACTGTCTTTTGGTCTGGGTTTTGTCATTTTGCCAAAAACAAGATGATGAGTGCCGCTGAATGGCAGACAACAAAATGAAGTGAGCTGTACTGTATGCTACACTAATTTTCATTGTTTGAAGAAAATACTCTTATTTGCCTGTCCATTTTTCTTTGTTAAGCTCTTGTCCTTGTGAGGTGACAGTTGGTTAAGGACTGAGGAAATGCTTGCTATGTGTGTACATATATGTGTGTTTTGAAGTATTAGTAGGTTCTTAAAGGAGTTTTTTTGTGAGGCACCATCTGGTCACTGATTAATTTTGTTAATATTGGAGACTGCAAGTCTGAACCGCCTCTGTGTGTATGTTGCCTTGAGCTTTGTTTTGTGTGTTGGAATTGGTTCCTAGATAATGTCTGGAAAATTTTGTATCTATGAAAGTCAAGTGGTACAAGGCAGTTTTCTTTTTTCTCTCAATCTTTGAGGTAATTTTCTGATGTGTAGAGAGTGCTAACAGTGTAACTTTTGGGTACACCTTGCTTACTGGACAGTATATTCTATGAACTCTCCTGGTTCTTATTATTGTATTTGAAGAATGAAAAATAAAAAGTTAATAGCAATGTAATTGTTTCTGTGTGACAAGAGTAATACAATTTTGCTTTTTTGAACATGGAACTCTTCCCCACCTTTCCCCTGTCATCATCATCATCATCATCATCTGCCACCCCATAAGCTGCTGTCATACCAATAATTGCTTACTGGTAAGGTTTTTTTTTTTGAAAATCAGTTAATTCAAAGAGTATAGAACACATTTTGATTGCCAGGGCAAGTTGAAAAGCTAAAGTTGTGCTTTGGTGAAATTAACAGCTTGCTCAGCTCTGGGATCACTTAGGGAAGTCATGGGGATAATGTTGAAGATTTAGTCGTATTGGCACTATCTTTTCTCTGTAGTAGTACTGTCCTCTAGTTTTTCACCTCATTCTCAGGGCAATTTAGAATATCTTTAGCATGTTGGTGGGTGCAGGGTTTTTAGCTTACCCTTCTTGTTGTGAAGTGGTCAAGGATAGTGTCTTTTTTTTAATTATTATATAATAAACATTTCTCCAGCATCCTGCAGCTTCACTGGCTGCTTATGCTTCCTGGACTGAAAAAAGCCCCACAGCAGGAGTTTATTATTTGTTATTTATTTGATTTCTTACTCGCCCTTCATTGTGAGGTCCAGCTTGGGTTACAACAATTTAAAAATACAATATCAAAAGTTAAAACAAATTGAAATCAAGAAAATAGGGTGGGTCCTAAAATATATCACTCTGGTGTCAACAGTGTGTGTCAGCACACAACAAGAACTATGTAATGAAGGTGCCCGGTGCATCTCTATGGGGCAGAATGCCCTCCCCAAGGCTGACGTCCCCCAGACTTCTGACAGCAGTGGAACTACGAAGGGGACTTCCTCTGCTGATCTTAACTCCCAAGAGGGCCTGTAGGGAAGGAGGAGGCCTTTCAAATATTTTGGGCCCAGGTTGTTTAGGCTTTGAACACAAATGTAAACACCTTGGAAACGAACTAGCAACCAATGTAGCTGTTTAAAACAACGGTTGTATGAGTTCTGAATAGAACCTCAGCCAGTAATTTGGCTGCTGCATTTTGGACCAGTTGATGTTTCAGAGTTGTCTTCAAGGGAGGCCCCATGTAGACAGCACTTAAATAATCCAGTCTGGAAGTTACCTAGGCATGGAATGCGGTGACCAAGTAATCTTTCTAAATGGGCTGAAGCTGATGAACCAGATAGAGCTGGATATAGAGCCTCCTAGCCACGAAGGCCACTTGAATTTCCAGTGCTAGCATTGGATCCAGAAGTACTCCCAAGCTACAGGCCGGCTTCTTTAGGGGTGTGCAAAATGGGCTGTCTCCCCACCTCCTGGTCTTGAGAATTCAGCACTCGTAACATCTGCCATATCAGGATTTGGCTTCCAATTTATTGGCCCACGCCACCTGGTCAGGCATTCCAACTACCTCTCCTGATTCAGATGGAACAGAGATAGGGCTGGGTATCATCCACATATTGTTGATTCCTCATTTCAGATTTCCTGATGATAGTTCCCAGAGGCTTCAGATAGATGTTGTAGCATGGTGGACAAGATGGAACCCTGCAGGACACCACAGGACAACACCCATGGTGCCAAACGGTGCCCTCCCATAACTTTCTGGAAACAGCCCTAGAAGTAGGAGTAGAACTATAGTACAGTGTTCCCAATGACATATAGTACAGTGTCCACCTCCCTGAGCCACCCCAGAAGCATACTGTGATCAACAGTACTGAGAGGTTAAGAAGAACAAGCAGGGTCCCATCTCTTTGCTGACAAATGTAATCAACCAGGGTGACCAAGTCACTTACAGTGCCATGATGGGGCTGAAGCCAGATTGAAATGGATCCAGATGACTGGATAATTGCATGATGGTCTTCCCCTGGTTTGATTGAAGTGTGGGCACCCAGGAAAGCTGCGGAGTGCAGGCCACTGGTGAGATGATTTGTAGAATGAATGAAAAAGGACACTCTCAAATGCTGCTCAGCCACCTCAAAGTAACGTAAGCATGACAAAAACCAGTGACTCAAATACAATAATTTCACCGAAATTTTATCTCCTCTTTGTTAATTTTTGAATACAACTTCTTTTCTCGTTGATTGATGGAGAATGGTTGATCAAGTAGAAGAAATTTTCAACACAGCATTACTCTTTAATTCCAAGGAAGTAATTGGCATCTTACAAATATGTCCCAACCAAGCTAAAGCTAGTTGCAGCTAAGTCGTTCGGAAATCAGTGGAACAAGTTAATCATAATTAACTTCAGCTGGATCGAAGTCATAATGTTTGGATATTCAGTCAAAACCCACTGTGCACAGAAATGTATCCTGGGGGAGTTCTCTCTCTCACTTAGCACTCCATTTGTAGGGGAAGCATGCTTATTTTAGTAGTCTGACAGCAGAGTATCTTTTGAATATTAAAATATTTGATAAATCTACAGTAGACCTGACTGGCTTAACTAGTCAATTTTTTTTAAGCCTGGAGTCTCCCCTCTCTGATACTGAAACTTAATACATCATTTTGTAAGGATCCTTATTGCACCTTCCAGAAATGATATGCTCAGATAACATGTTAAAGTAGTGAATATCAAAGTAATATGAAAATGGTTATTTTAGGAGTAACCAGGTGCTAATCTTAAATATAGAAGTGCACAGAGGTGGCCTTGTGGAATTAGGAAAAGGCAGTTCAGATCAGTATGCTTAAGAATGTGTTGTGTAAACAGCTTTGCATGTTGTACTGGAAGTAAATAATGAGCATTTTTGGTTATTCTAATTCTGTTTAGTGGGTTAGTTATCAAGTGTGTGTGTGTTGCTTTTTTTAAATGTGTGGTTTGTGTGCAAGTTTGGGATTATAATGTGCCTCTCTTCTGGTTCTTTTGAAAACTTTTATGATCCTGATGAGATCAGAATAGTTGGGTTTTCTTCTGCCTTGTTTATGTTCCCTAGGCAAGCACCTGTGACAAATGACGTAGGGATTGGAGTTTCCAGTTAATTGGTGCTGAGCTGTGGCTTAAAAGACCATTTTTTATATGAGCTTGCATTTTGGGGGAGTCATGAGTCAAACCTGTTCTGTTGAACAGATGTCTTATTTTTTGCCTTGCTCACTGTTGCTGCACAGAATTTGATTTTTATCAAAACACTGACAGTCAAGGTCATGGGGAAAATATAAACAATGCCTGGTGGTAGCTTCTTATAGACCAGGACAGATATGGCTGGAATTGTTGTTTTTCTTATTCACAATGCCTTTTTCTGCTTTAGGGAAAAATTACTTTCTACAAGTGTTCTGCTCTTTTTATTGTTATTTAGTGAACATACTGATAGTGGTTAACTCCCATCTCTTCAGTAGAGAGGTAAAACTTTCAGAAATTTTGAAACCCAATGGTAGGGAGGAGGGATATTTTAAAATATTATGGGTGTGGAAACAAAAATGGAAATATGTGGAATACTTGGTTTCTAATGAAACCTAAACTGACTTTACTTTGTTGAGAATGTGAAACTTGTAACTTAGCACATAAGATTGTACTACTTGATAAACCTATGATAAACTTTTAATAAATCTAACAATTACAAATAAGCAAAGTATTCGGAAGTGGAAACTGGGGACATAGGAAGTGAATTAAATTTGGAAAATGGAAACTATCAACATAGTAATAAAGAAAACAGAGGTTTTATTACTTGGGCAGTGGCTCAGTTCAGATATATCACACACTTAATTGAACTCATGGTTTTGTGATTTTTGGGCAGCTTGCTGGCTACCCCACTCTGTCCCCTTCCTGGTTAGCGATGGTCATGGTTTTCTGTGATATCTACACTGCTTTAATCCTGGCTATTGCAAACCATAGTTTGCTCTCAAACCAAAGATTGAAACCTTGCCTCTCTGGAAGCCCCTTGCCAGTTGCAATAGCACGTTTCAATCCAGGCAGTGTATACTGCATGTAAATGGCACAACATGCTCTCCATGGGCACAGCAACACTTAAAGGGGAAGTGTCATAGTTGAGGGGTTCCCAGACTGTGGTCTGTGGCCAGCAGTGGTCCATGAACTTCATTCAGGTGGTCTGTATGTCTTTAAAAAGGCAATTAAAAACAATGCAACACCTAGCACAGCATGTTACATTTGCTACAATATGCAGAAAAATCATTAAGGGGCTCTCCAAGACCCTTAGCAATTTTGAAGTGGTCCGTAGGGAAAAATGTTTGGGGACCACTATTATAGTTCAATGGTGGCACGCAAGTTCAGTCCCTGGTATCTCCAGGTAGGGCTGGGAAAGTTTCCTGCCTAAAATTCTGAAGAACCCACTGAGCTCCCGCATTGTGTTGGTAAATACTGAGCTCCAGTGACAAATGGAATTGCTACATATGAGCATCAAATTGAGCTGGAGAATTAGCTGATGAATGAACATTTTGTTAACTTGGGACAAAAATCTTAATATTAGCTTCCTTCTAGTTTATCCCAGAATTTAGGAATAGCATTTTTGGGTCAATTCAATGCATCTCTCAGTGGTGTCCCTCTCCTGCCAGCATTTGAGAGTGCATGAGAGGGAAATGGATGTGTACTTCCAAAGTAACATGTTTGTTTTGTTCTCTCATATTGTGTTTTTCTGTAGTCAAAAGTTTGTACTGTGGTATGTGTGTCAAGTGGCTCCCTGTTTTTGAAGTTTTAGTCTTCTAATGTGCAAGTGAGATGTATATTGTGCAAGTGATGTGAAATATCCAAAAGTTGAATTTTATTGTGGTATGTTTGGCAAAAATGTAGACAAAGAACACTAGTATGCATTATTATCATTTTTGGTGTGGAATGTGGGTGGCAATACTTCATGGTTTTAGGACCATAAGTGTAAACTTTTGTTTGGTTAGACTGTGCATTTTGATGCTGGGCCTTCAGTTCTACAGTGCTCTGGATAACTTCAGCTGAAATGCAGTTGTCTAGGAGTCTAGGTCACAGTGGCATGAATGACACATTGAACAATACCACTGTAAGCTGCTGATTGATTCCTGGACAGAAGCAGTTCACAGTGTGGTCTATAAGCATGTATGAATAATGATGTATAGTAAACCTAGAAATATTCTTCATAGTGATGTTGAATTGAGAACTTGGAATAATGAGGATAGAGGAGACATGTTTTTCAGCCTGAAGGGCAATAAAATGGAGGACTGGCAATATTATTTATTTGTTTCATTTATGAATTGCTTACCACAAACCATCCTGAAGATACTTAACAATAAAATCATCAATGATATCAAGTACAGTTTCACCTCAGATACAGATATGGACCAGCACTCAGTGAAGTAGTGCTGTTAGTGCAAGGATTTCCATTTTGTGCAATGAACTTCCTCTCCTGCTTTCCCTGCATGACCCCTGTGCCATTTCCAAATCTGGTTCAGAGGGTTGGGGGAAAACTCCAGAGGATTTGGGGGGCATGGGACAGGAGAGGGAGGGGAAGTTACCCTGTGCTGTCAGAAATCCTTGTGCTAATGTAGCTACTTTTTTGGGGGGTACAGCTCACAAACTGGAATAAAAATCTCTATTTAAAAGGCTTGTTGAAAAAGGAAGGTGTTCAGTAGGCAGTGAAAAGACAATAGAGATGACATCTGTCTGATATGTAATGGGAGGGAGTTCCAAATGGTGGGTCTACGCAATTGCATAGTGTCTTAGTGTCATCAGTTAAAAATAAAGCATATTGGCTTTGTTTTAAAAGCATAAATGTAATAACAATATTGTAGCTTCAAAAGAATCTCAATCTCTCCCCATTTTTAAAAAAGATGGTGTAACTTGTAAGCCATTCTTTTTCTTGCTGTAAAAAACTACAAAGACAATTATTTCAAATGTGGTATGTAATCCGAACACTACTTTGATGTTGGGCTACATTTCCTATCATCCCAGAGTATTGGTCATGATGGCTGAGGCTTATGGGAGTTGGAGTCCAATGACATCTGAAGGGCCACAGGTTCCCCATGTCTGTTCTAGGAAGCACTACAGACCAGTGGTAGGTTGCATGTTTTGCATGCAAAATATCCATGGTTCAGTCCTGAGTTCTGATTTGGTTTAAAGAAATATCCTATCTTCCTGTTCAAAACATCAATTTTTAAAATGCCTATCTTAAAACAATAATGTTCTTACTGGCAACATTTATCATGGCAAATAACTATTAATATACCTATCCAAGGTTGTCTGTAAGAACATTATTAATAAAACAACAGTTCTAAGTTTTCAGAGCCAGTTTATTTCTGGAGTACCAGATGTTGGAGGAAAACAATAGGGATGGCTCTCCCCATGAGCTTTGCTTGTGAGCTTCCAGAGGCATCTGTCAAGCAGCCTCAGTTGGAAAATTGAATGCTGGGTAGATGGGTCTTAGTCTTATTCAGCAAGGCAATTCTTATGTTGTTTTTAACATGGGAAAGACATTTCTGCCAACTGTTACAAGTTCTAGATATTAGAGTTGGCAGTGATTGTAGCATTGCTTCAGCTAGTTCGTTGTGTCTGGAAAATAACATTTTCCACATCCCTTATCAGAATGTTATGCAGAGTCATTTGGGCCGTGTAAAATGCATAACTGGTTTTGATTACCCCTTGGAATGTATGGGAATGGAGCTTATATGTATTTCCACCTCCTGCTTCTAACACTTCTCCAGTGGTTGCAAATATGACTTGTTTTTCATAGAGTGGGGCCCAGAGGTGGGAAGTAAGTGAAACTCTCACATTTATCTCTACTCCTCTTTCCCCACAATCCTATTACGATCCTTTACTTAATAGTGATGTCTTCTATTTCTTTGGCTGTCTTGATAACAACCATGATTAATTAGGGAGTTGCCTTGGAAAAAACCTTCTGGGTAAGACGGGGGTGTGCCATGATCCAGGTGGAAATTATGAATTGATCTTTGTTTTGCCTTTCTCCTTAGACATGTAACAATAGCTTCAAGGAAGAGAAGACTATCTAATGTCATGCTATGTGGTATGTTTTACTATTCTGCATTGTTCTTATAGGAGTTCCTGTAGCTGAGTGCAAATTGTTTACATATCTTATGGACAGGCTCTACTGGGAGCTACACCTGCCCAGGCAGAGCCGTCCAAAAACATCCCCCCACCCCAGGTTTTGGGCAAGGTTCTTGAGAAAGGGAGTGGCGGTTCCGCTTCAGAAATGCTTAGAGGAAACTGATTACTTGGATCCATTCCAGTCTGGCCTCATGTCTGGCCATGGCACAGAATCTGCCGTGGTCACCTTGGTGGAAGACATCTGTCAGGAGACAGATGGAGGAAGTGCGACCCTGCTCATTCTCCTTTATCTCTCCGTGACTTTTCATACTGTTGACCACAATATCCTTTTGGAGCATCTCAGGGAGGTGGGGGTTGGGGACACTATGCTTCTGGGGTTCTGCTTATACCTCCAGGGCTGCTTCCAAAAAGTAGCTATGGGAAGCTACTGTTCAGCACCATGCGAACTGTCCTGTGGTGTTCTGCCAGGTTCCATCTTGCCCCCCATGCTATTTAACATCTATGTGAAGTCACTGAGAGCCAGCATCAGGAGATTTGGAGCGAGATGTCATCAATATGCAGATGACATCCAACTGTGTGTCTCTGTTTCATTTGGATCGGGAGAGGCAATTGAGGTGCAGGACTGGTGCTTGGAGGCGGTAGTGGGCTGGATGTGGGCCAGTAAATTGAGGGTGAATCCTGAAAAGATAGAGCTGTTACGTGTCCACAGTTCTCATGTCCAGGTGGTGGAAAGACAGCCTGTTCTGGATGGGATTGTACTCCCCTGGAAGGATCAGGTCCACAGCAGGGGGGTACTGAAGGCTCAGGTGGTCTCAGTGGCCAGGACTACCTTTTTCCAGCTCTGGCTGGTTCACCAGCTTTGGCCATTTTTGGACAGGAATGACTTGGCAACAGTACTCCATGCTCTGGTAACTTCCAGCTTGGATTATTGCTGTGTGCTGTATGTTGGACTGCACTTGAAGACTCCTTGGAAATGTCAACTGGTCCAAAATGCAGCAGCCAGATTACTGGCTTGGGTTTCTTTTAGATCTCATATAACTCCTGATTTTAAAAAGCTGCATTGATTGCCAGTTCATTTGTGGGCTTAATGTAAGGTGCTCACGCTAGTGTTTAAAGTCCTAAATGACTTAGGCTCCAAATATCTGAAAAACCGCCTCCTTCCCTGCAGATCCTCTGGTAGTTCCAGCACCCCCAGAAGCTCTGGAGGTGGTGGCCCAGGAGAGGGCATTCTCTGTGGCATCCTCTAAGCTATGGAACTCCCCCCCCCCACCGAAGTGCGTCTGGCAACCGCACTGTACAGCTTTAGGCGAACGTTGAAGACGCATCTCTTTGCCCTGACCTTTGACACCTGAGACTTATTTTTTTAGGACCTACCCTATTTTGTGCTTCTGGTTGTTTTAAATTGCTTTTAATATATTTAAAGGTTTTTGTAAACCTCCCTGGGACCTCTGGATGAAGCTCGGGCAGGTAAATAAATAAATAAATAAAAAATAAAAAAATAAAAAAGTTAAAGAGCATCCTATATAAGGCCGGTCAAGTTAATATGGCATCTGGGGCAAGTGCTTTCCCCTTCTCCCTGGCAGTACAAAGTACACCAATAATAAATTAAATAACCAACAGTTTGCTGCCATTTCATGGGGGACAAACTGCTATTGGTGTGGCTGGTCCTGAAAGCGGCCAGTGGTGTTTTGCAATGTGTTAGCCAAGCCACTGTGAATGGGACTCCTAGGTAAGTTTCAGCTCATGGCAAGAACCATGAATGACAATCTCCCACAAAGCATCTTCGACATGCGTATAGTCACAGGTAAGCAATCTCAGGAGTAATGAGTTATGCCTGCAGTGTAAAACCTTTGGTTGGAATTGGGTCAGGTTAATAAATGTTTCTGAGGTTGAGCTGTACACTTCAGTGAATTAAGTAACTGACAGGTATCTCATTGCAAATAAAACTTGCAGATGCATCTGTGAGGGTTTTTGTATTTGTTAGCAGAAATGTCTTGGCTTGTTTTGAATTTTTTTGTTCAAATGTAACTGTTAATCTTAACACATCAAGTAACTGCTTGTGTCAATTTTTGTTTTGGCAAGTAGTCACTAAAAGAACTGACTGTTTTAGAATTAGTGAGTATATATTATGCCTTTTATTTTGTGTCTCTGAGACAATTGGTAATCTTCTCTTGTATCACAGTGTTCAAAGGAACTAGGAGGCTATAAGGGAGGAACCATAGGTCAGTAGCAGAGCACTTGCTTAGCATGGAAGAGGACCCAAATTCAATCCCTTCCCTCTCCAATTGAAAAGATCAGTAGCAGGTGAAAAGTTCAACACCTACAGTCAGGGTAGATAATACTCTGGGACTGAGAGCTCATCCACACGGCTATTTACTGTGCGTTTGGTGCTACTTACATCCCTTTTTAATTTGCATGGTTCACATGACGTTGCAGGCAAGCAGAAACTATCACACAGTTTCCCCTTTTAAAACTGTATTAACACAATCCGCTGGTAATGCGAAAAAGGAAGGAAAAGCTGCCTCAGCTGCACTGTACTCCTCCTTGTAGGCCCTTTGCTTCGATGTTTTTTAGTGGGCAGGTGAATCATCACTTTCAGCTGTTCCCCTTTCTCCGCCCACTGAAACTCTCCCATGATTTCCATTTTGTTTCTGGTGGCTTAACCAGCGACTTCCGACTGATTGCTCTGTCATCCCCATAGGAGTTGTCTGCAGCCCTCCTTTCTTTCCCCCCTTTCTCCCCCAGTAAACTTCCTTCCTTCACTCTTTGTAACCAATGATGGGCTCCATTTCCACAGTATCTAATCAGAATTGCCATTGTACTTCATTCTGTTGAGGGGTGCATGTCCCCACTTTCCCAGGTGCAGATCCCCCTTTCTGCCCAGCCTTTTCCCTGGGATGCTTTCATTGCACCTGCTGCCCACAAAAGCTGCCACAGCTGCTGCTTACTTTGCCTTTCACTCTCCCCCCGTCCTCCTTTCACTCAGGCTTGGTCAATGGAGAAGGGAGGGGTCTAGTCAGTTTCATTGTTTCTTGTCAATTGCACACCGAGGTGCTCTCCCCACTTCAACCTTGAAGTCCAAACAGTCATGGGGAATGCAGCTGAGGAAATTGTTGCCTTCTATCAACACTCTGGAGGGAGTAAACATGTAAAATTGGGGGTAGGACCACAAGGAAACAGCGATACTAATCCTTCCCAGAGGAACACCTTCTTGGGTGAATGGAGAACAGCAGATTGGAAGCTACCATTGAGCAAGAAGTGTGGACCCTGAAAATCGATTACGATGGTAAAAGCAGTGTCTTTAGTATGAAGTTAGGCTCCCATGTGGATAAGCCCTGATTGACAAATAGTCTGATCTGTCAGACTATAAGTCAGCTTCAGTATTCCTTTTAAAAAAAAATCAAGTCCAAACTTTATACGTTAATCCGAATTTACCAAATTGGGGCGCATCTGTATGGTTTAAAACCATTTGAGTCCAAACCCAGGCTTGTGGTTTGTCTTGTTCCAGACAAACCACAAGCTGTAACAAAGGGGAAGTGAAGGGAACTCCATGTTTGTGATAAGCCATGGTTTGACTTAGTGGTCCAGTTTACATGTAGTGCTGTGTTTAATCTTAACTATGGTTAGTGAAAACAAGCCAGCTTTGTAAACTGTGATTTAAGGTTGGCTTGTTTTCACTAACCATAGTTAAGACAAACTGCAATTTGGACATTGCAACAAGTTGCAGTTAGGCTAAAATTGAAGAAAAATAAGCCTACAGGTGTGCAAGAAGAGGTAGGGAAAGAGGGTAGTGCAGAAGTGGCTTGTCCAGATGAGGCAAAGCTATGGTTTAACAATTATGTATGAGTGTAGCTATGACTGCTTAAGCATGGCTATTTTTGTTATACTTGCAGTATCTCTAGTGGAAATATATGTATATGTTGTGGAAACGTATAAGAGAAAGTGTATAAACAAGAATAAGCTTTAGAGTTTGCCATAACAGATAGCCACATCTTTACGTGGCAATTTTGTAGAGCAATTTTCCCCAACTGAGTGTAGTCCAAAACATATGGAGGGCAATTCCCATCTTCCTGATCATTGGCTATGCTGGCTTGAGCTGATGGGATTTGCAGTCAAAAACATCTGCAGGACATTAGGCTAGGAAAGGATGGTGCCCATCTGGTGCCCACACTTCTAATCACAGATCAGACCTTATAGATGGTGCCTGGAGCAAGGCTTCTTCAGTTTGATTTCCTGGAATAGGAAGGAATGTGGGAGAAGATGCTCCCTAAAGTAAGTTGAGTCCAGGTTGTTTAGGGCAAGGGTGGGAAACTAGATCCTTTTGGTAGGCCAGAGCATTATCTCCTCTGCATTGAGCCAAATTTGACAGGTGGGAAGGTCATCTGAACTGTCAGACACCTGATGTCACAAATGCCATGTGACCTTTCTTTGCCTGCACAGTTTAAAATCAGACCATGTAGGCAAATGTGCAATCCAACTATCACATGATTGTCTGACAGACGCCTATTAGCCTTGATACAATGTTTATATAAATCTACTTACCTGCGAGTTAGATGTGACAAAGCCAGCCACTTAACAAAAGCCATTCCAACGCTAAAAGATGTTAAACAGGGATGTATCTTGGCTCCTTCATTATTCAACATATATATAAATTCTCTGGTTAGCTATTTATCATACCTTGGCTCACATTATCCCAGTTTGACTGGGAGACAAATTCCAGCACTCCTATATGCTGATGATGTGGCCCTCCTTTCCTATTCACAGATTGGCTTGAGGTGTTTGCTAAGGGCGCTAGCCAAGTATTCCAAAAAAGCTATTGGAAATTAATTACGGTAAATCAAAAGTTGTTGTTTTTTCTAGAAGAAGGTTAAAACATCTCTGGCAAATCAATGGTTATCCCATAGAACAGCTTCCACTCTTTAAATATTTGGGAATGATATTCCACACCTCAGGTTCCTGGCAGCACCAAATAAACTATGCCATTTCAAATGCCCATAAAACCACCAAAGCACTCCTTTCTTTTTATTATAATAAAGGTGGTCAACATGTCCCCTCAGCAATACAGATCTTTGAAACTAAAGTAATTCCTCAACTTCTATATGGAGCTCAAATTGGATCCTTCTCTAACGTGGCCCCATTTGAAAAAGTACAAACAAAATTTTTAAGGGAAATACTTGGGACTCCTACTTGCGTCTCTAACTCCAACATACGTCTGGAAGCTGGTCTTATATCTTTGGAAGCCCGTATTTGGTTAGCTAAGATTAATCCATGGCTGAAAATTTTATTTACGCCTGTGGGTCTTACCCCTCTTATTCTAACTGATGCCTATTGCTCCAGATGGTTAAAATCTGTAGTGGACAAAATAGCCCTTTTAGGGCTTTCTATACCGATAATACTCTCATGGGGCCTTATAAAAGCAAAAGCTCAGATTCGACAGAGAATATTCGATATAGAACTTCAAAATCATTTAACACAGGTGACATCTGCCCCCAATTCTAATTGCAATTCAAAATCATTCTCTATATCTCGATATTTATTTAATTTAACTGTTCCCAGATACAGGAGGGCTTTTACTTTAGCAAAATTTAATGTGTTACCATCAGCCCTTTTACAGGGCAGATACAAGAAAATCGCCTATTTTGAAAGAGTTTGCCTGTGTGGTACCGAAGCAGTAGAAACGGTTACCCATGTATTGCTCCACTGTCCTTTTTATCACAATTTGCGTACTTTAATTTTAGCTCTGATTCTGAATCAAATCCCCTACAAAGATGAAAAAATGATAGTAGATTACCTTCTAGCGGATAAGACCCAGCAGGTCACATTAAAGGTGGCCAGTTTTTGTCCAGCAGCAATCCGCTTCAGAAAGCTTTTAATACCAACAAATCTTTTATAATAGCTTTTAGCTTAAAGAAATTAGTGGAAATCAAATCCTGGAGCTTGCAACCTTTTAAATGCTATTTTTTTCTAGTATAAAATGAAACTATAAATTTAATCATTTATATTCTGAAATTTTATTGAGATTTGCTTTTTGTATATATTATATACTATATGCTTTGTACACTTTGGCTGGTCCTTGACTGTAATAAAGACTTGTATTGTATTGATGATTGTCAGTTGTTTTGTAGTACTTTGCACAAGGCTTTGCAGCCTGCAAACCCCCCTTTCGGCTTGAGCTAGGTCTTTACCTACCCCAGGTGGGTGTAGTTTGGTGGAAATGGGGATGCCTGGCAAGCTGAATTAGACCTGCGGGCTGGATGTTCCCCTCCTTTGGTTTTAAGGTTTTGTGTGTAATAATTACTTGAACCAGAAATTAATGGGCATAATATGCTCCCCCCCCGTTCCATTCTAGACAGGCAGTATGGCTTTGCACCAGGTGAAGGACAGCCCCACATAGAACAAATTACAATAATTATCCTGAAATATCAGTTTCTATATAGAAGTCAACCAGGGTTTAGGAATCAGTTGGCTCTGAATTACGCCATGTGAACTTGTGAGATACATGTTGTGAAAAGCATCATTATCACATGTGTAGGTAACAGGAATAAAGGATTGTAGTAACTATTGATTACATCATAGGAGGAGGAAACCCATGAGTAAGAATAATTGAACAAGTACTGAGGTGCGAGTTTGATATTGTGGACAGCTGTTTAAGTTTCACAGTGGGGAGCAGCACAATGCACACTTTTGATAACGCAAGTGCTCAGATGCAGATGTCACAGCTTTGCTCATGATATGATGCCTTACAGCAAAATAATAAAAATGTTTTGTTTCATCCACGATACTAGAAGAGAGTAAAAAATGCTTTTATTAAACTTTTTACAATTTAGAACCTGCTTTTCCGGGGGAAAGGAAGTAGTTCAGGATCGTTATAAAATATACTTTATAAAACTCCACACTTAAATTCCTATTACTCCCCACCCCACACCCCACTAACAATTCAGTCTCCAACTGTGTGATGAAAGAGAGAGAAAATGATTTCACTATGCAGATGTCAAACATGCAGCGCTAAGGGTGGATTGATGTCCTCCATGTTGCCCTGGGCTCCTTCGGGATGAAGGGCGGGATACTGTATACATTCAATTAATAATAATAACAATGATGATAACGATAATAAAACTCCGGTGATCTAACTTTCTCAAGCAATGGGATTTCAAAGTAGAATTTCTGGGCTGTAATCTCATGTTCCGGGTTTTTGCTGTAGCCTTAGGGTCTCTAAGGGAAGAAGTTAAATTTCAAGGTGAAGGAACAGAATTAAGGAAGCAAAGTTGTTTACTGCTTTTCTTTTCTCTTCCCTTTTCATGGTCCATCAGACTCACCAGTTAAAGCCAGGTACCATTCTTCATCATGTACTTAGGCTCTACTCCATGATCTATGATAGGTATCACATTCCTGTTAACCCATGAAACTGCTCTCCCTTTCCAGAAAGAAAGGACACTTTGTATATTGCTATCATAATCCAGCCTCCTTCTTTCCATTTTAAACAGGGGAAACTGGGAGCAGTTCTGCCTCTTTCCAGAAAGAGGAAGCAACTCATATTTTGTGTGTGTGCAGCCTCCAGAATGTGGCAGATGTGGAGCATGCATATTGTGTTAGGAAACATTATCTTTAGGATTACGAGTAGGACCGCAGCACCTGTCCATTACAGTTATTCCAGATCAAGATATGAACAGAATAGTTAGGAATGTCAGAGAGTAACTTTCAGGTGAACCAGTGAATTAAAAGGAGTGAGCTGGTTCCAGCCTTGTGTCTATTGAGAATCTCTACTGCCAGAAACTTTTACCAAACATCCACTATTGTCCAGAAACTTTGAATCACCTGTTTCAGGCCAGTGCAAAATTTATAAATGGTCAAATGATCATGCACATGTGTTGAATCAATTGCCTCATAGTAGTAAAGTCTTTGGGTGGGGTTTTACTCCCTCTGAAAGAGCAGGTCCGTAGTCTGGGGGTGCTCCTGGATTCATCTTGGTAGCTAGAGGCTCAGGTGACCTCAGTGGGTGGGAGTGCCTTTTACAGCTTCGGCTGGTAAGACAGCTGCGGCCGTTGCTGGACCGGGATAGCCTGACCACTGTTGTCCATGTACTGGTAACCTCCAGGCTGGATTACTGTCATGTGCTTTATGTGAGGTTGCCCTTGAGTTTGGTCCGGAAGCTGCAGCTGGTGAAAAATGTGGCTGTGCGACTGCTCACTGGGGCAGGGTATCACTGGGGCAGTGATATTGGGAAAGAGAACAAAATAAGTAAACCTCAAATCAGAAATTGCACAAGAAAACAAGATATTTTCACACGCATTCCTACGGCTGCTTTCAGACATGGGGCTTGTTGCGTTAGTGTGTGTGAGAGAGAGGGAGAGAGAGAGGGGGAGGAGACCAACCCGTCCTCCCAGCAGGAGTTTAATGGATTAAAAAGGTAGCGCTTCTGTCCCAATTTCTGAAATTCCTTTTACTCTGCAGTACCTGTTGTGTTAAAGAATCATGGCTTTTTTGGCCAATATACCGGCATTTTGTGCAACTGTTTTTCACACTGCTGCAATGAACAGCACCTTGTTTTCATCCCCCACATGTGCACTGTAGTTCGCCACTGTGTAGAAGGTCTAATCTCATCCCATCGCCATGCAACTCTTCTCCCTTTAGGATCTGACTTTTTTTTTAGTTGTATAAACACGTGTGTGTGTGGAAAATGCTGCTGCTACCTGTAGCTATGCCGGAATACCAGTACAATTTTTGTTGGGCAAAACAAAATGTGCACCTAAAGGGCTGGGATGCCTGTCATGTGAGCGGCTGCAGCTAACGAAAAACTCCTGTGATTTTTCTGGGTTTCCAAGCTTGCAAATGGATTATTTCTGGTATTATTTATCATGAAAATTAGCACTAAACTTGCTCTATATTCCACTAGAATAACAGAACTAGCTTATACATTGTGTGAAAGATCAAATATAATGTGCAAATTATCAGGTAAGAAATCGTTAAAAGGTAAAGGTGTCCCCACACTTGTAGTGTGAGTCGTTTCCAACTCTTAGGGTGATGTCTTGCGACGTTTACTAGGCAGACCGTAAATATGGGGTGGGATTGCCAGTTCCGTCCCCGGCCTTTCTTTACCCCCCAGCATATGCCAGGTACTCATTTTACCGACCACAGATGGATGGAAGGCTGAGTGGACCTCGACCCCTTTTACCAGAGATTCGACTTCCTCCTTCCGTTGGAATCAAACTCCGGCCATGAGCGGAGCTTCGGCTTCGTTACCGCCGCTTACCACTCTGCGCCACGGAGGAAATAGAAAGAAATCGTTAAAATAGCAGAATAAAGTGCAGTGTGAAAGCAGCTTAAGACTTGTGGTACTACTCTTGATCTGTTAACATATTGTAAAGCCTTTGTATATATGTTTTAAAACAATTTGTCTCTTTATATATACCTCATTTTAATTTATTTGTACTTAAAATGCTCAATTTTATGTTCTTTCTTTCTACTCTGATTAAATGTCCATGGGTATGCGATTGAGAAATGATTGTTCGCTTCAGGCATTGGAAGGGATATGCAGAAGGAAATATTAGCATATTCAGGAGCTTATTACTTGTGTAGTTAGTAGGCAGTATCATTTAGGATATATGAGAACAAGATGAATGGCCCATTTCCTTTCCTTCTGCCTGGTTGCACCCACTTCACCTTATGCTGCTTGCTGTATAACCTTGCTGCAGCAGAAGTTTGGTTTGTATTTTATCTTGATACCAGAAACTTCAAACATTCTTACTAATCTTCTGCAGGACAGTCCTTGTATATTTTCACTCGATGTTTGTATTATCTCATGTATGCCTCCCAGACTACTAATAAATGTCATGCTAAACTTGAACTTCAGCTGAAAAGTGCATAGATTTTCAGGGAATTTGGCATGGGTGTGGGTTGTGTCTTTGTATGTTCTGGTGCTGAAGTCTCTCCCTCCCCCTCCCCCACTTCTTGGCTACTAGCAATAAATGGTTGTTGGAGTTACTTTAAAACAGGGGAAAAGGTAACTAGTGCACACAGAGAGAAAGAGTTTTAAAAACAAATTTATTATTAAACATGAGTTCACTTGGAAATTTTACCTAAACCCTTCTCCATAAGATAACCCCATTCATAGCTGACCATGTCTCCAGAATTCTTCAGCTGCATGGCCCAACACATTTGCTTAACACTAGGTTAAGTAGGTTTGAGCAGAGACAGGTTCTGACAGGATCAAAGAAGCTGCTACCATGCAAAACAATGGCAGGATAACAAACAGGATATGACAAACAGATAAAATCCAAGAACAGAAATGTGAATGCAACTAGCTGTGATTGATCAGTACACTGTGGTGGTGTCTTGAGCCATGTAGGGAGGGGGCGGATAGACAAGGGTGAAACAGAGGATCAGGACTTGGACTGGGAACCTGGGGAGGGGGCAGACAGCGTGATGGATTCACAGCGTGCCCCAGCCCCCATGTTGGACAGCTCAGCCCCCTCAGCTCCTGATTCCCCCTGTGGAAGTGCCATCTGGTATGTCTGACACTCTCCAACTGGACATGCTACCGCCGCCACCAGAGATTCAACCTTGCATGTCAGACGTTTCCCAGCCGAGTGCTGCCCAGTGTCAGCTCTACACTGCATTAGCAGTGTAAGGGGGGGCTGGATATTCCTGGGTCTTTGGCAGGGAAGGAAAGTCCTTAGCCAGCAGTCGGGTTGTAAATCTGCCAGGCCTATCCGAAGCGTACTTGCCGAGTCAGAAGTCCAGAAGCGAGGTCAGTGGAGGTCCGGGATCAATTGCCAAGGAGGTCAGTCAAAGAGATGCTGCAGGGAAACTAGGTCTACACAAAGCCACGCCTGACGTTGCAGTCAGCAACAAGCTGCAGCCAAGGTGTGCCTTATAAAGAGCAGGATGGACAGCAGGTGTGAGCCCTCAGCGTTTGGGCCTTAAGGAGACAGGCCTGCCTCTCTTCTGCCTGACCTTCTGCTGTCTACGTTCTGCAGGTGAGGGGGGAGTATCCTGTTCACTGTCTGTGTCTGGCTGCAGGGCCTCTGCTGTCCCTGAGGTGCTCTGAAGCTGAGGGGCAGAAGGAGCTGGATTCTCAGGAGGCTCCTCCGTGTCTCCTGCTGCTCCTGGGTCTGCTGCTGTTACTCCTGAGTCGTCCTCATCTGAGGAGTCCTCTGACGGGGCCATGACACCCAGCTTCCCCCACCTGAACTAACAGCTAGCAGCCCCCCTCTGCTGAGATCAAACCACCATTGCCCTATGCTTGGAGGCATTTGAGGCGGGACGTTCAACAGACTGAGCTGAGGCGGAGCCTTCGTTTGTGTGTGAGATCAAGCCTACTTAAGGGCACTGGGGGGGGGCAGTTGCTGAGTCAACATCTTAAGATTCGCAAGGTCATACATAGTCAGAGTTGGAGCAGTGCAAAGTTCCTAGAAAAAGCAGTTAGGTTTAATGAGGCAAACTGCTTTGCATGTATCTATTGCTTTAATAAAAAGAGAAAAAGCCACAGCTGAGTCTGAGCCTGGTTTCCTCTACTTCGGGCAAGACAGGTAGTTTGGGGCTGCGCTGCGCCGCGCCATGTTGAGCTTGTTTCAAGAGGAAACACATGTCCTGCCTCTGCTTGTGCATCAGGGAGTGCAGAAGGCTCTGGTATCAGTGCTGGCATGAGCTTAATTTCTGAGATTTTTTAAAGCAACCTGTTGGTTTCTAAATTTTTCGTTTGATTATTTGTCTATTTATTAAATTTATATTGCGCCCTTCCTCCCAGAAGGAGCTCAAGGTGACAATTTAAAAAATGCTTTGGAATTTCTTTATGAAATAGTCTGAGTCAGTGGTTTTCAGGCTTCCTTCTTTGAGGGAACTGTACCACACTGTTTTATCTGCAGGTATTGCAGGATTTTGTAGCAAATTCTAAGGTACGTGCCCAATTAATGCAGAGTGCTGGCCAGGCCTGATGCATCTCACTATTGCTCCATGTGAAGGGAGGGTGTTCCTGGAGAACAATAAGCATTCTCCTGTGACTGTATATTGCAGGCAAAGATTGGTAGCAGAGAAGCTCAAGGGGAGGGGCTGTAGCTCTGTGGTAGAACCTGTTCTTCACATATAAAAAGGCCCAGGTTCAATTCTTGGCATCTCCAGGTAGGGTTGGGAAGAACCCCAGTCTTAAAGCCCTAGAGAGCTGCTACCAATCATTGTCAATAATGCGCTGGATGGACCAGTGGTGATCAACTTCAGAGGTACCCCAGGGCCTTGAAAAACAGTTTGAGAACCATTCATTATAAGCTAGTGGTTGCTTAAAGGCTAGCACAGCTATCTGGTGGGTTTTGGAGGAATTCTCCATCTGAAGCAGAACTTAGATCCTTTTTGTCTCCTCTCTGAACAATCTTATCTTTCATGCATGCACATCTTTATATGTTTGAATGCTAATACTCTCTTGCCCTGAATATTTTTATCTACATCATAAATAAGCCCCCCCATTATAGCCAATAAAATCTCCAATTTTTTTTTATTGGACTGTGTATGGCTACCATGCCATTTTTGTTAGCTGTGAATATTGAGCCAGACCATAACCAGATTTCACTGTCAGTGAAACAAAATCTGTCTTGTTCTGCCATCTCCCATTTTTCATATGCATCCTTATTTCAGGGTGCTAGAATATGAAATCTGAAAACCTGCCTGAAAAGGCATGTTGTGTGGGTACGCTTTTAAAATAAACTTTTTAATATTAACAGTTGAGATTCACATGTGGTTAGCTAACACTGTAGATAAGCTGGGTAAAAAAGAATGGAGAAATGCTTAAAAATAGCTTATTACCAAATACAAACATGCATGCACGCACACATGTTCTATTATTGGTTGCTGAATATTTCCCCATCCATTTTGCATCGAAACTTGTTTTGGCAACCAGCCCCTGTGCAAGTTTTAACTTACCAAAGACATGTACTGTACCAGACAATGTATGTGTGTATGCGGCCTCATTGCAGGCTCCCTTGTCTCTGCGCATACAGATGTTCCCCATTCCTTTCATAGCTTCATTCTGTCTTCTGTGATAGTTGTATGAAAAAAATGGTGGATACTTCCATATTGAATTATTTTATCATGGCTTCACTTCACCTACTTGTTTCAGTTGTGCTGGTTGCTACAATAGTACTTGATAATATGTGGCAAAAGTGGAGGAGGAAATAAAGGTATCTGATCAGTGTTTTCTATTTCTGGCAATGTGAATAGTTCTCAAATAGCGGGGGTTTTTTTTGTTGCCAATTAAAAACTTTGCTCTTGATACACAGTTTAAGGAGCAGATAACAAGAATAAGCCTCCTCTGTGTTCCCATTTCTTGTTTAGAAACCACTTCAGTTGCAGTTTTTTCTTCTGCACTTTGTGAAGTAAACTGTTATGGAGGTGGAGTGATTATGTCTGCTCCAGAATTCTCCATGATACGTCAGAGAATTCAACAGTTTATTTGTTATAACATTTATATCCCACATTTCCTCCAACAAATGCTCAGAGGTACATGTTGCCAAATTCTTCCAAGCTACACAGGGAGTGGATTGGACTGTGAAAGACCAACCCAAATTGTGTTTGACAAATTTGTAGGGCAGTACAATATCTCAGAGAGGAGGCCAGGTCTCCTGCTCTCCTGGTGCATTTACCATAGTTGCCCAATTTCCCTGCTCTTTGAAGTTTGATAGAAATATCTGTTGGCTTTAGGTATGTCTTCAAACCACAAGGGTTTTTTCCCTATTTGTGAATTTCTGTTTTTTAATCTGGGAGGTAAAAAAACGGGATCCTGTGCAAATTTCTGAGAATGGATTGATCATCTGCATGTTTATTGACTTCAATCCCGTGCAATCATGCTTAGGATAGGTGAAACTGACCAGGGGGGAGGAGGAGGGCAGGTTGGATCATTTGCATACTTATTCAATGGGATTTTCTCAGTGCAGTCATGTTTAGGATAGGTGAAACTGACCATAGGGGGAGAAGGAGAAGGGGGAAGGAGGGAGGACTGAGTGGGCAGGGGAAGGAGGGAGGGGAGGGGAAGGGGGAGAGGAATTCTCTGGGAAAAGAAACTGACTGTTAAGCCTCTCTGGCCACTGGAGCTCTTTCAAACGAACAGGAGTCTCCTAATAACTATCAGCACCCTTCACAAACTACACTTCCCAGGATTCTTTTGGGGAAACCATGAATGTTGAAAGTAGAATAAATGTCTGGCATGGGCGTGACCCCCTGATTAGCCAAGCCAAACAGCTGTTAGTCTGGCTTTTAGAACACTGATAGTTGGTTCTTACTGAACATGCCAACGCTTATAATAGAGTCCAGAGCTTGGAAAAGTTACTTTTTAAAACTACAACTCCCATCAGCCCCAGCCAGCATAGCCACTGGATTGGGCTGATGGGAGTTGTAGTTCAAAAAAGTAACTTTTCCAAGCTCTGTTCAGGACTATACGTTTTGTAGGATTTTGCTTTGAAATGAGCTTATTGGAAGCAGCAGAATGGCATGGGGGGTATTTTAAATTTAACATGGTGGAATGTAAAAAATCTATGCTGGCTATAGTATACAGCCATTCTGGCTGTATAATTCCTGATTTACCATAGTCTGCGGGCTAGTTCTAGAAAACATTTTCGGTGTGTGAAGTGGTACTTTCAGTAAATATCACAGACTTTAAGTTGCCATGTGGATAGTAATCACTTCAATGGCATGTGATGTAAAACTATTATTGAGGGGTAGTTTGAATAGGAATATAAAAGAGCTGCACTGGTTGTGTTTATAAAAAATCTTGTTGCATATTTTTACATTCTTACTCTGCCCTCTGTTTCTACATTTGTGTTTACTTTTTTAGATTAAAAGGTGAATTGCCACTATTAATTTTGTTAATATTGGCAGCTCTTGACAGACTACCAAGTTCTGCTGGATATCAAAAAGATATTCCTGGAAAACCTGATACTTTATTTACGTTTCTGTAGCTAAGTAGAAAAGTGTTTAAATGCAACATTGTAGAGTGTTCAATCATAATTCTAAAAGATAACAAAGATGGAGAAAAACGTGGCATTGGGAGCAGTGAGTTGAGAGGAAAAGGGAGAAAAGTAAATGTGTTACCTGTTCTGATTTCTGATTTGTTGTGGTTTGTCGGGGTTAACAGACATGGGAACAGTTGAGAGACCTAGAGCCTGATCTCTTCAGCTTAGCATTGACCACAAGCAATGGCAGATTTAAAGACTGTTGAATTTAAGTGTTTGCTAAACTGCTTGTTTTGTATTGCTGCTGGGGTGACTAGTTAATCTGTAAAGAAGACATGGAGTTGGATGGAAAAAACAAAGTCAACTTGTTGTCTTAATGGATGAGCATCCAGAAACGGTTTACATTGAGTAGATATTGAATTGAATTGTACCTGGGCAATGATATTAAATGAAGAAACTAAGGGTTAGGGAAGAGAAAATCTGTTTTGTTTGGGGCATAATTTTTAAGGTGCTAATTTTATTTGGTTTTTAAGGTATTTATATACTGCTTTATTACAGGAGTTTCTAACTGGTGTCTGATTATAGTTGAATAACAAAAAGATAATATATAACAGATTCTTTATTCAGAGGCCAAAGGGAAATGAGTTCCCTCTCAACAATCAGGAAGGAACAGCATTCCCTTGAGAGAGGAATGGAGAACCTGCATCGTTGCTGAACATGCAGGGAAGGGATAGCAAAGACACTCCTGCCTGCATCCCTGATTGCCCTTCCCTGCCACCTACCAACAGAACGGACTGCTTGAAGGGAGAGGGGAGAGGAGAACACCTCCTGCAGGCTGATGACATCGCTACAGTGTAATAACAATCTAGTTTCTTTATAGAGGGATATCTGATACTGAGGTTTACTTAATAGAATGATGTTCATGTGCACTTGTATGTTACTCTCCTTCAAACTTTTTTGTGTTCTTTTTTAATCTGTCACAATATCAGTAAAGATTTAAAAGATTCATGTTGTATGTTGTAACTTGTCTTAAAAAGAATATAACAATTACAGTAATGACTGGATCAAGTTTTGATGTGGTAAGAACGTAATGTAAGGTTGTACTATTTTGAAAGCCTAATTCAGCTCTTGTGTAGACAACCCTGTAGAATAAACACAGACTTAACTTCCAGTAACTGATATTTTGGCTTAAGGGTACCATTGTTTTTCCTTCGTGATGAGTGATAGAAAAAAGGAAACCATGGAATGCAGTTGTCGGGGATTCATGTTCTGTCTGCTTGATGGTTAAGGGCACTACATTTTTTATTTGTTGTATGTTCATAGGGAAGACTGCAGTGGAAGAGGAAAAATGCACGTTTTCCTTCTTCATTTTCCATCTGCTTGGATACATAGAAACCATGCTTTTAAACACATATGTCATCCAAGATGGAGTCAATTAGTTTTTATGCTTCCATCCCCACATTGTTCAAAGTGTGTTTGTAAAGAATAAATAGCCCACACAGAATATTATTCTGAAATGAGTATTTCATACATTTTTTTGTGAGAAGAGCTGGGAGAAAAGATGCTGAATAGTTGATGGAACAGGGACAGTGGTTAGATTATAACCATGCACATTTGTTTGTTTGTTTGTTTGTTTGATTGATTGATTGATTGCACTTCTATACCGCTCCATAGCTGTGGGCAGTTTACAGCAATCAAAAACATTAAAAACAAATATACAATTTAAAACACATATTTTAAAAACTATTTAAAACACAATTTTAAAATTTAAAACAATATAAAAACAATTTAAAACGCATGCTAAAATGCCTGGGAGAAGAGGAAAGTTTTGACCTGGTACCGAAAAGATAACAGTGTTGGCGCCAGGTGCAGCTTGTCAGGAAGGTCATTCCATAATTTTGGGGCCACCACTGAGAAGGCCCTCACCCTTGTTGCCACCCTCCCAGCTTCCCTTGGAGTAGGCACCCAGAGGAGGGCCTTTGATCTTGAACGTAGTGTATGGGTGGGTTCGTATCGGGAGAGGCATTCCATCAGGTATTGTGGTCCCAAGCCGTGTAAGGCTTTATAGGTCAAAACCAGCACCTTGAATTGAGCTCTGAAACATACAGGCAGCCAATGCAAGCGGGCCAGAATCGGTTTTATATGTTCGGACCATCTGGTCCCTGCTACCAATCTGGCCGCTGCATTTTGCACAAGCTGCAGTTTCTGAAGCGTCTTCAAAGGCAGCCCCACATAGAGTGCATTGCAGTAATCTAACTTAGAGTTACCAGAGCATGGACAACTGAAGCCAGGTTATCCCTGTCCAGATAGGGACGTAGTTGGGCCACCAACCGAAGTTGGTAGAAGGCACTCCGTGCCACCGAGGCTACCTGAGCCTCAAGTGACAGAGATGATTCTAGGAGAACCCCCAAGCTATGAACCTGCTCCTTCAGGGGGAGTTAAACCTCATCCAGAACAGGTTGGACATCCACCATCTGGTCAGAAGAACCACTCACTAACAGCATCTCAGTCTTGTCTGGATCGAGCCTCAGTTTATTAGCCCTCATCCAGTCCATTGTCACAGCCAGGCACCGGTTCAGCACATTGACAGCCTCACCTGAAGAAGATGAAAAGGAGAAATAGAGCTGCGTGTCAGCATACTGATGGCAACGCACTCCAAAGCTCCTGATGACCGCACCCAACGGTTTCATGTAGATGTTGAATAACATGGGGGACAGAACTGACCCCTGTGGAACCCCATACTGGAGAGTCCAGGGTGCCGAGCAATGTTCCCCAAGCACCACCTTCTGGAGGCGACCTGTCAAGAAGGAGTGGAACCACCGCAATGCAGTACCTCCCACTCCCAACTCAGCTAGTCTCCCCAGAAGGATACCATGGTTGATGGTATTGAAAGCTGCTGAGAGATCAAGGAGAATCAACAGAGTCACACTCCCCCTGCCTCTCTCTCGACAAAGGTCATCATACAGGGCGACCAAGGCTGTTTCCATGCCAAAACCAGGCCTGAACATGAACTTTGTTTTTCCTCATCTACTGGATGTAACCTTGCATCTGAATGAAACTAGGCAATATATTTTCGTCTGTTTGGCTTCTAGAGCAGTTTTAATAAAATAATTGTATTTTTTTAGCCTTCCTTGTAGGGTGTTCATTTGCTCAGTGTAGCTTACAAAACAGTAAAACAATATGATAAGATTACAAGCCAAATACCTACAAAAAAGGACATTAAATGTAAATATGTGTTTATGTGTGTGTGTGTTTGTGCTTTAAATTGTGGTTTTAAAGTTTATTTGAACTGTTATTTTATGTATAAGTTTTGTTATGCAATCTACCCAGCCTTGGGATCGTTTGGTGAAGGTGGATTATAAATTCCTGTAATTTTTTTTAAATTAAAATTTCTATATAGTTATATGAAGACTTTATGTGGATCAAGAAAACAATTTGTACTATAAGTTTCCATTATTATACTTCATATTAATATTGGATATATGCAAAAAATGAATAAAAAAGAATATATATATATTTTAAAAATCAGAGTATATGAAACAAAGTAAACTGGGCTTTTTAAAAGAAAACAACCTCAAACCCTTCCTCCTTGTACTCCAGGACACTAAACTCCTACCCCTGACTATGCTTAATTGGTAGTAACACTGGTTCTTGCAGTTTCTGGGGAGTGTATTTGCATGCTGGTGTCCTCATTGGTGACTCTCCCACAGTTTTACCAGAATGATGGGTGGATTTGTCACATGAGGGCTGCAACATGTTCTTACCAGATGTGCAATGAGGCCTGGCAGGCTTGCTTGGCCAGTAATGTGGGGGGATTTCCAAGCTGGACTGGTCCTCATGTTGCAAAGTGTGGATCTGCTACCTGTTACCTGTGTGGTAACAGGTAGATCATCTGTATGGTGAGGGGTTGTTGCCAGCCTGGCCCACTGCTGAAGTTGTGAGCCCTGCTGGAGGGGGGTGGACTGATGAGAATGAAGCGAGAAGGAGGAGGGCTTAGAGTTGGATGCTCGAGCCAGTGAGGGGCCGAGCAGGGAGTTGGACTCAGAAGGCTCTGGACTTTGACAGCTCAACCCCAGCAGCTCCGGATACCCCTGTGAAGAGTCAACCTGACCAGTCAGTTGTTTCCTAGCCTGACGCTTCCCCTTTCTCTGCACCTGCATTGCCAGCAGGCAGCCCTCCTCTTTCTGAGGGGGAAGACAGGATGGTGACTGGGGCTCCGCCTTTGCCTTGTGCCAGGAGGCAAAGGCGGCGGGTAATTCAACAGGTACGGTTGAGGCGGAGTCTTTGCCTGCATGCATGCTCCCAACAGTGACAGTTAGAACCTGCAAATAGGGTGCCCACACTGCCTTACTTAAGCTGAGTGAGGAAGGGAGAAGTTGCTGAGTCAACATCTTAGTGCTGCGAAGTTCTGCCTAGTTAGTCCTAGAGAGATGCTGAGTTTTGAGTAAACTGTAGGTAGATTCATGAAGTGAGCTGAATTGAAACTGTCTCTTACTACAGTAAAAAACACACACCATAGCTGTGTCTGAGTTCTTCGAGTTCGGGCAGGACAGCTGCCTGGCTCAAAAAGATTGGGAAGGGACCTGCCCTTGGGTGCTGCCTGGCCAGCTTCACCAAATGCCAGCCAGTCTGGATTGCATGGGGCAGCAATGCTGCCCTTGGCTTACAATTGTGAGCTGGCAGCAGTGGTGTGGTATATCTAATTTCAGCGGGGTCACCTCTTAAGCCAGATGGGTTTGCCCAGATACTTGGGGGTTGAGATGAGCAGAGCCAGTTCCAAGGGCCGGCCAGGTGGGGCACTGGCCTGAGGGCCCCTGAGGCTACAGGAGCCCCGGGGGCCCCCTCTGCTCCCCTTCCTCGATTCTTGGCAGGATCGCTGCCACGGATCGCAGGGTGAGAGCTTCGGAGCTCTCCCATTCCCTTCCTTAACTTATCTTGTTCTGCGGTTACGCACACAGTGGTGCCCTTAAGAAAGATGGTGGCTGAGGTCTTCCTAAGGGGCTGAAGCTTCTGCCGCAATCTTGGCTGATGGCACGCATGCATGCTGTGTGCTTGCATCCCTGCCATGAACCAAGATGGTGGCAGAGGCTTCAGCTCCTTAGGGAAACCTCAGCTGCCATCTTTCTTAAGGGCACTGCTGCGTGTGCAACCGCAGAACAAGGTAAGTTAAGGAAGGGAATGGCGGAGTCCCGAGGCTCTCACTGTGCGCGAGTTGCAGAAGGGGAGTGTTGGGGCCTGGAGCAGGCTTTTGCCCAAGGGCCCCGGCATGTCTGGGGCCGGCCCTGGAGGTGAGGCACCAGTTATCGGCATGGGATTTATTGCTGATTGCAGTTCTTGAATAATAAGCCTTGAACCTGTCACCCAGCGTATGTGTTTTGTGTCCTCATTCTGGAATGGGTCATGGGTTGGGGGAAACCGCTAAAAGTTACTGTTCCTCTTTTGTTGTAAGTTCTTCCATGATGCATCAATCCTATTTTGTGTGCCTGTGCATGTATAAATATATAATAGAATTCTCTGTGTTTTTCCAAACAATGTGTTGATACTGCTTGGAGCCAATGGAATATATGCCCTTCTCTTTCACAAGTTCAGTGTGTAGCCCTTTGGCATAAAAAGCCTGTCACATATTCACCTGAGTCACCTATTCATGGCTAGAAGATTGTGTGATTGTGTGTAAAACTGTGTTTTACAACTTCATGGCTCAACAGAGAATTGAACTAGGTTTTCTACATTTGAGCTCAGTAATCCACCTGTTGGTTCACCAACCAGCATCAGGATCACATAACAAAGCTCTGTTTTTATTGTATGTAAGTATTTGCTGTTCAAAATTTTAAAGGCAATTCATCTGTATATACTCTAGCAGTCTTGTGATATGATAGGGCTGCAGCATGAAAAGTGGAGGTCATTAGCATTATACAGCCATGAGAGTGGCTGTATACTATAGTTGGCATGGATTTTTCGCATTCCGCAGTGTTAAATTGAAAACACCCCCAATGCTATTCTGATCTTCCCATAAACTTATTTCAAAACAAAACCTTACAAAACTTATAGTTCTGAACTCAGAAACGCTTGCTTAACAATCCTCTAAATTTTCATGGCGATACACAAAACAGTCAGAGAGAATCAAGAGTTCAA
This sequence comes from Rhineura floridana, assembly GCF_030035675.1. Taxonomy (NCBI): domain Eukaryota; kingdom Metazoa; phylum Chordata; class Lepidosauria; order Squamata; family Rhineuridae; genus Rhineura; species Rhineura floridana. Next base: position 57,916,422 of record NC_084484.1, on the reverse strand, counting down.
AGTGTAAAAAGAGAGAGAGAAAAACCAGACCCCCTTTGGACGTTTTTCTATCAGAGTTGAAATTAATTAAAAATCAGCCATGTTCACAGAGTACCTGTAATCCTATTCTGACCTTGCCCCATACTCTGACCTTAATCATCTGTACTTTCAAAGTTATAAAAGAGCTCATTTGATCAACTTCTCTTACTGCGAGAGTGGCTGTGTACTATAGCCAGCATGGATTTTTTGCATTCCGCAATGTTAAATTGAAAATACCGCCCCCAATGTCATTCTGCTGCTTCCCATAAGATCGTATCGAAACAAAATCTTACAAAACCTAGTCCTAAACACAGAAATGCTTGCTTAACAATCCTCTATAAGTTTTCATGGCAATACACAAAACAGAGAGAATTCAGAGTTCAAGATCTAAAACAGAAGTAAAATAATCCCGACCCATTGGACTTTTTTCTGTCAGTGGTCTCCTAATTTGTTGAAACTAATTAAAAATGAGCCATGTTCACAGATTACCTGTAATCCTATTACTGACCTTGCCCCATACTCTGACCTTCATCTTCTGCACTTTAAAAGTTTAAAAAATGCATGGCTGATTTTTAATTAATTTAAGAAATTTAGCATTGAACTGAATGATGTCAGGCATGCTCAGTAAGAACCAACTGTCAGTGTTCTAAAAGTGAGACTCACAGCTGCTTGGCTTGGCTAATTAGGGGCCCACACCCACACCAGACCTTTATTTCACTTTAGACAGTCATGGCTTCTCGCAAAGAATCCTGGGAAGTGTAGTTTGTGAAGGGTGCTGAGAGCAGACTCCTATTCCACTGACAGAACCCCAGTGGCTAGAGTGGTTGAACAGTCAGCTGCACTGATTGAAGCTCTGTGAGGGGAACAGCACCTCTCCTAGCAGCTCTCAGTATCCTTCACTAACTACACTTCCCAAGATTCTTTGGGGGAAGCCATTACTATTTAAAGGGAAATAATGGTCTGGTGTGGATATGGCCAGGGACAGCTTTGGTTTAAATTTGGGTGGAAGGCTATATGTGCCTCCTGTAGAACAAAAAGGTGGGGGAAACCCTGAAAAAGAATGATACTGTTCACAGTGTTTTCCTTTTGGAAAGGAAAGGGGCTTCCCCTCTGCCAAGTGCTCACCCATCCAATCTCCTCCCCTCCCCTCCCGCTCTTTCCCCCCTTCCTCTCCCCCTCCCTGCCCCTGCCCCAGGTCCGTTTCACCAGTCCTAAGCATGATTGCACTGAATCCCACTGAACTCAATAAGCATGCAAATGATCAAATCTGCCCTCCCCTCCTCCTCCCTCCTATCCCCTCCCCCTTGCCCCTTCACTCCCCCTTCCTTCGTACCTCCCTTCCCCTGCCCATCCCCTTCCCTTCCCCTCCTCCTTCCTCCTCCCCCTCCTCCTTCCTCCTCCCCCATGGTCAGTTTTACCTATCTTTGGACTACGACTTGGGAGACCAGGGTTTGAATCCCCACACAGGCATGAAGCTCACTGGGTGACCTTGGGCAAGTCACTGCCTCTCAGCCTCAGAGGAAGGCAATGGTAAACCACCTCTGAATACAGCTTACCATGAATACCCTATTCATAGGGTCGCCCATAAGTCGGAATCGACTTGAAGGCAGTCCATTTCATTTTCAGGTATGATTGCACGGGAGTAAATCCTATTGAATTCAATAAGCACGCAAATGGTCAAACCTGCCCTCCCTTCCTCCCATCACCTCCCTTTTGCCCCTTCCCTCCCTCTCCTCTTACAGTGCCCTTCCTCCCCCTCTTTCTGCTCCCCTCTCCCCCCCCGTTCCTCTTTCCCTCTACTCTCCTCTCCCCCTCCTCCTCCCCCATGGTCAGTTTTATCTATCCTAGCCATGATTGCATAGGAGTAAATCCCACAGAACTCAATAAGCATGCAAATGATCAGACCTGCTTTTCCCTTCTTTACCTTCTCCTTTCCCTTCCTCCTCCCCTCCCCTCTTCTTCCTCCTGCCTTGCCCACTCCAGGCCTCCCTTCCCATGATCAGTTTTACCTATTATAAGCATGATTGCACGAGAGTAAATCCCACTGAATTCAGTAAACATGCAAATGATCAAACCTCCCCTCCTCCTCCTCTTTCTGCATGCTCTTCTCCCCTCCCCATCCCCTGTGGTCAGTTTCACCTATCCTAAGCATGATTGCAGGGGAGTAAATCCTACTGAACTCAATAAGCATGCAAATGATCAATCCATTCTCAGCAAACTTGCACAGGATCCGATTTCTTTCCTCTGAGATTAAAAAGCAGAGAAATGCACTAATAGGCAAAAAACCTTGCAGTTTAAGAACGTACCTATAGCCAACAGATATTTCTGTCGAAGTTTGTTCTTTTGGAGAATTACACTTGATCACTTGGGAAAAATCTACAATGGTTTTCTGTGAGAAGACATGAGTTTTGGGGGGAGGAAAATGCATTTTACAGACCTAAATGCATTTATTCACTAATAGGCAAAACCCCATGTGGTTTAAGAATGTATAGCCCACAGATATTTCTATCAAACTTTAAAAAGTATTGAAATTGGGCAGCTATAGTGAATACATCAGGGGAGCAGGAGACCTAACCTCCTCTCTGAGATATTGTACTGCCCTACAAATTTGTAAAAACGCAAGCACAATTTGGGTTGGTCTTTCACGGGTCAATCGACTTCCTGTGTAGCTTGGAAGAACTTGGTAACATGTGCCTTGTGGACTGAATCAGTGCAATGGATTTTTATTGCACTACATGTGTTAATTGGCTTACCAATGCCAGGATGTCTGTTATCAACTGCTGATTGTTGTGAATGGCCACTGTTAACAAAATTGTTTTCTGCGTTTCATTTCCCTCTAACTTCAGTGTTTACAGCCTCTCCTTCTGTTTATACATACCTGCTACTCAGGATAACACTTCATGCCTCTGAAGTTACTATATTCCACAACAGCTTTAATACATTTGTTAGTCTTTAAGGTGCCACAAGACTTTCTTGTTGCTGTAAGAGATTAACATGGCGATCCCCCTGGAAATTATTTCAGGGATGGACTTTTCCTTTTGGTCTCTTGGCCAACCATGCCTTGTATGTGACTCAGACTTAGTGTCTTTTGCAGATGGGGAAGTTAGCTGTGAAACACATGCTTCCAGGTAAGTCCACGGAAAGGAATAGACAGAGATGTTCCTTAACCATCATCTTATCAGGCTGGTAGGATATGTGCTGTGTTTTTCTGGCTGCTTTTGAAGCGAATCTGCTCTCAGTTGGACACATCTCCCTTCCCCATTGCTGTCTTCAGAACTTTCAGGACCACCCACAGCGAAGTGTTAGGCCAATCACTGTCTCTGCCTGAGCCTACAACAAAGCATATTTGTTGGCCATATCTGGAGGGGCAGCAGGTTGATCTACCAATCAGTTGTGAAATCTCTTTGAAGCTGATTAAAGAAAAGAAAAAAAGCACCGAGCTTATTTGGCCAGGATTTAGAATAAAAAAAGGCAGAGTTTGACTAGCATCATGTGCCTCCATTTTCAGGAAACAGAGGAGAGATGCACTGGAACTGGCACTACAGTGTGTCTCTATCTTTATAGACAGTTGGTGTATAAAAATGTATCCAAAAAGGACTTTTTAAACCACACAATGGCAATAGAATTGAATTAAAAACAAAGGCTGCACATTTCAATATGTTGCAGTGCTTAGTGGTAAGCGTTTTAAGGGGGCCAAACTGGCCACTGCAGCAAAAGAGAAGCATGAAGTACTAAGAATTAAGTAAAGGCCTATATAATTAAAAAGGGAATAGTTATTGGGTTGTATTATGAATGATGATAGATTGAAACAAAATGTGTGTAGTACAAAATGGTCATTAGTCAATACTGAGTTCTTCACCATGCATATTTGAATTGATTCCAGTCTCTTTTTGGACTGTGTGTATTCTAGCATATTTTACTGCTGTAAGTGGCAAGATGCCTGTGATATTATTATTATTGTTGTTGTTATTGTTAATTATCATCATCATCATCCCACCCCTAGGGCAGAAGACAAAGACACTAAAAACATCTTATAAACAAAACTTATTTACAAAACTGAAAAACATCTTTAAAAATAAATCTTTAAAACATCTTTAAAAACACACACACCCTAAAAACAATTCCAGCACAAAAGGAGACTGCAGAAGTATAAGTTCTAGAGGATTAATTTTTGCAATTTGTAATGCAAACCAAATAGATCTTAAGTCTTCTTAAGTGAATTGATTTAGTCATAGTTATTGATAGTGTGGTATTTTAAATACTGAAGCTTTACCATGCACATACCTAATAATACCTAGTATGCTTTCACTTACAGCTTCGAAATCTAATTAAAAATAAAACAGTTTTACTCAAAATAAAATGATAGTGAGGAATTAAAGCTGTGCCTGTAGTGTTAATGAAACTGCAAGTACTCTCTCTCTCCTCTTCCCCCACCCCAGTTTCTTTCTATTTAGGCTATTTCAAGGGATAGGGCACAGCAGGGATGTGGAACAAAGTTGTTGTGTTGCACTTTTAGGGTGATAATTCATGGGATTCTCTGAAGTTGATTGTTCCAAATGATAAATTATTTAAAAAACTGTGATAATTACAACTTTGACATTCATTTTGCATGAGCATGATGGCTCCTTTTAAATTATTTTATTTCACTTTGAAAATATAACATAAGGAAAGAAAAAATATTTTAAAAATTGTTATGGTCTCAACAGAAAAAGTCAATGTTATAGTAGTTCACTTAATCTGGAAGATTTGAGTAAACTTTTATTCACTGATGAAAACAATAGGTTTCCTCACACATTTTGACCTTTTGAAGTTCTTGTAGTAATTTTGTATAAAGTAGTGTGAATATAAATCTAGCTTTTTTCATAAATTGAGTATGTGTATGTGTGTTTTTACAATGGTAAAATCTTCCATGAAGTTGAGTATATCTTTACCTCTTTAATTGCAATATCATGTAATCTTGTTTGCTCCCTAGTCTGAGTCAAGTCCCTTAGCCACTTCACTCATGTATTCCCCTGCCATGGAACAACATCCAGTCATGTCCACCCATTTGCAAAACAGAAATCTGCAACAGGACTTCTAGTTTCTTTCCCCCCTTCCCTGGTGCCAGACATTCCCCCGAAATCCACTATGGACGGTCACCCACAAAAACTGCTTATCTTAGCATTTCATTTTTATTTGCAAAAGTATTTTTATACTTCCCTGTTGCAAAACATCAGGGCAGTGTACAGCAACATAAAAACATTTAAAAGCAATACAAAAGCATGGGTTTATAAAAGCCAAATGAACTCAGCACCTATATAGCTAACATCAGTGCATGGTTTTGTATAAACTCCCTCTTGTTTTTAAGAGAATATGCTTATTTTAAGAAAAGGGCATATGCACTAGTGGCTTAGGGTTGTGAAGGAAAGTATTGTGTGGGTGAATGACTCTGTAACACACCTTCTGCAAGTATTCTTGTGATAGGTTGGAAGGTATTGCTCACTGTTAAGAGTCATCCTGGATCAGTGGCTTATTTGTTTCACCATGTAGTAAACCTTCAGTACAGAAATTCCTTTCCCATTCTGTTGGCTTGTTTCCCCAGGATCATAATTCTATTTAGATTCTAGACACCAGTTTAGTTATACTGGGTTGTATCTAAGTTCTGTTCCTAGGAGACCCATTGAAATTAATGTACCTAAGTTGGTAATGTCAATTTCACTGGGTCTGTGCCAAGTATATCTACTGAATTCAATCCACTGTCCTTAGTAAGTCTCTTAGCCTAACTAAGCCGATGTTTCATCTTCTCTAGTCTTCTGTCCGTTTGGTAAAATTAAGCATACACTGCTGTGTGGAGGGTCTACACAGGCAGTGTTTCTCTTCTTTCCTGAGGCGTACATTTTAACTTGTGCCATTCATAGAAAACATTTTAACTTGTGAGCCAATTACTTGTTTATTTCTGTCAGTTTTAAGCAGTGTCATTAGTGTCATAAATCACTAGCTATCTATAATTTGATGTGTGGCTCTGTGTCCCAGTATGCTATACCTAAATGCTTTTTATTTTATTTTAAATGCTTATATACTGCCCTTCTGATTTATTTCAAAAGGAAGGCAGTAAAATGCATGTAAACACATGCACAAATACTTATAGTAGGTTTCAGCTGGCCCTAAACCTTAGATTAACTATCTCACAGAGGACAGGGCTGCGAACTGTAATGCAGGATTAGAGAAACTTTTTGGCCCAAATCTTTTATCTTTCCACCCCAGCAGGCCAGCTGGAACTTGTGGGCAGAGCCACCCACCTATCAATCACCTCACATCAGGTGATATATCAGCGAGGGAGAGATTGCTCAAGCAGGATTGAACCTGCTTTGCCTGTTCCTAGCTCTGTTGTCCCTTGTGGACCCCCACAATTTGCACTAGAGGTTTGGAACACAATGATGGATTGCAGCTGGAGTGGGGTAATCATCTCTGCCGCCCCCCAAGCAGAAGTATGGATCCAAGCCAATTCTTTCAAATGTTACTATCTGCTGATATTTAATATTTTGATATTGAACTCAGAATTGGGTGTGAAAATATTGGGTGGGCCTCCTGCGCAGGAGTTATCCAACAATTTATTTGAATGTAGGCAATCTGCCATTTGTTTATTCTCCACAGAATTGGTGAAAAAGATGCTTAGAGGCAGAACTTAATTTGACTAAATAGACATACCTTTTCTTAACTGCTAAATTCTTGTATTTGTAAATATATATGTAGAACCAAAATGTTTATGGTTGCTCTATGAATATACCCTTTTCTTGCAGTGCTCTTTAAAACTTATATTAAAAATACTACTTTATGCTCTACTACTAGTTCCCTGATGATTTCTGTCTCTTATTTTAATGTCAGTCTCTATGAAGGCCATCAGAGTAGGGACGGAGGGAGGTTATTTCTGCACAGTATTCATACATTTACAGTTTGCAGCCAATTGAAAATGTATTTCTTATGGCAGAGGTTTCCAAACTGTGGTCCATGAGCTTCTTTCAGGTGGTCCACAGAGCACCTATAAAAATACAATTAAAAATCACACAGCATCTAGCACAGCGTATTACAATTGCAAGCAGAAAAACCATTAAGTGGTCTACCAAGATCCTCAGCAATTTTCAAGTGGTCCGTGGGGGGGGGGAAGTTTGGAAATCTATGGCTCAGCCATGCAACTAAGGACTTACCCAGTTTGTCAGTGTAACCAGGACTATGTTTTCAGTGCCTCAGAGTGTCACTTTTTTAGGTGGTATATACTTCTACAACAGATACTGAGCTCTTTGCTCAGGCTCCATAGCTAATGATTTTAGATAAGGGCCAAAAAAATTGAAGCTTAATCCAAACAAAATGAAAGTACTGTTGGTAAATAGAATGATGAAATGAAGAGGTGGTGTTCATCCTGTTCTGGATGATATTTCCTCAGACGGATAAGGTGTATAGCTGTGGGTACTGTTAGATCATTTCCTTCTGGAAATAGTATGGAATATAGTATGGAATATAGTCTGGGAGACTGCAGATGGAGGCAGAAATACTCCTTCCTGTTATGTGACTGGAGCAGCAACTTAGAATTCAACCTTTAAACTGAACCCAACTTAGGAGAACAGGTATGTCAAGTAAGTCATAATGAGAATTCTAGTAATTATGGTACATCTCACAGGAAAGAATTGGGACCTGCAAGTAGTAGACAACCAATAAACAGTGACTGAAATTAGGCCAACATGTCTCTGATGCTTTGATATTAAAAAGAATGGATGAAAAGAAAAACAGATATAAAATATTCTAGAAGGTAAACCAGGGAGAAGAATGAGAGATGTATTGGAAGTTGCTTTCTTTTCTTTTTGGGATATATAATTATAGACAGAGAACTCCTGCCTCCAATCTGTTCTACCACTTAGTGAAACTATTTTACAATTCTGTAGTATGAGTACAGCTTGGGCAATAATTTTCCAAGTGAAGGTTTGTGTTGCATATCTATATTTATACCAAAGGATAACCATATTACAGCAGCTTTTAACCTGGGAGATTTCTTGCTTTGCATTCTGAGGATCCTGCAGGTTGAGGATTGAAAGTTTAGCTTGGAGTGAAGAAGTAGACATTTGAAAGCTGGGTAGCACACAGTTTCATCAGCACTCATTCCCAGCTCAGTCAGAAGTAGCTTGTCTCAAGTGTGTCTACTTCAAAACATTCCATTCTTCAAGCTTGAATAACTATTTGCATGTAGGAACAATATAGTATGTTGCATACTGCAAGCAAGACAGTTCTCTGTAATCAGATAGCATTGTCTAGCTGCAGTCTGAACTTCATATCTGAATTTACTTGTAAATGTAAATGCTTGTAAATTATACTGTTTGATTAGTCACAATAGTATATCTGCTTGGTACTGTATAGTAGCTTTTCAAATAAACTAATATACTGTTGCCAAGATGTTAACCAGAGCTTGGTAAACAGAGTACATAATTAATCAGAATTATTCCACCTATATTAGTTTCCAATCTGTTTCACAGCCTAATTCTAATCAAAGTGTTGGGTGTTTTGGCCTAGGCACTAGAGACCTTAAGGACTACTCCATCCTTATATTGCACCTTCCTATGTATTCCACTCAGCAGTGGAGGTTCTGTTCCATATTCCTCTACTGTCTGAAGTTTGGCAGATGGGCACTGAAGATGGGGGCTTTAGTCACTGTCCTCAGTTGGAGAAGCCCATCTAGCACAATTGTTGTATGCCTCTCTTCCAGTGTGGCTTTTGGCCAAAACGTGGCTTTTTCAGTGGGTTGTTTGGGGTGCTGTATCTCCTGATTTGCACCTCCTGTTATAAGTAGTTTTAATTGCTGTTTTAACTCTTTTCTAATTAGTCTGCTGTTTTAATGGGCTTGGTTTATTGTTCCTTCTTATTGTGAATGCTTATTTTACTGTTTAATGAAATTGTTTTATTGTCCATTTTAATTGTGTGAGATTGGCTTCATACTTGTAAACTGCTTTGAAAACCTTGGCAATTAAGTGGCATATAAATCAATATATTTTGGGGTTGCTTCTTTAATTCTGATTTGTATTCTTGTTGTATACAATTTTGTCCACTAGGAAAACATTTTTTTAATGTAGGAATTAAATACTCTTACTAAGTCCAGAGAAGATTTTAGTCCTTAAAAACAAATTTCACCTTATATTGGCAGGTTAGTAATTCATGGTGTATCAGTGTCATATAAGACAGACAGACAGACAGTGCCGATCATTCTCCTATTTACAAAAGGTTTCCTTATTGGTCACCTAGAGACAGATCTTAACTCTCATGAGTCATGTTGCTAGGCTGTCTAGCGGGGTTTTTTTCTATATAAGGTTGCAGCTTGCTCTAATGCATCCCTACTTGATTGGCTTTCAATTCAGACAAGATAGGTGTCTTCTGTGTGCTAGTCACCTTAAGAATGTCAGTTTGTTAGCCTTTCCAGATGAACAACAAAAGAACTATAACTTATCTGTTTTGACAAGCATGTAGTGATGATATAAAATTATCTACCTCCTAATATGCATTATTTTGAGGTTATCTGTGTTTTTTGTTTTTGTCTGAATATGCCTTTCTTCTGTGAAGTATCTCTCTTAAAATGCATTGGTTATGCAGTGGTGTAGCGGTTAAGGTGTTGGACTATATGACCTGGGAGACCAGGGTTCGAATCCTCACATAGCCATGAAGCTCACTGGGTGACGTTGGGCCAGTCACTGCCTCTTAGCCTCTATTCATAGAGTCACCATAAGTCGGAATCGACTTGAAGGCAGTACATTTACATTTTTATGAACATTTAAAAATAATATTTGTTCAAACATCAGTCAAATGTTGGTATTTGTGAGGAAAGAATAGGACTTAGCATTTCTTATTGAACACCTTTTGTTAGAAATATAAAGTCATAGACTGGAAACTGATTCATATGTGCTCTCTGTTGGTAAACGCAACAATGTGATGCAATTTCACATAATCTTTTTTTGAAATGGCTTCGTATGTGATTTTGGCAACTTCCAAGCACACAATTACAAGTACCTGAAATATGGGCTATTGTGTGGTTAAAAACACTGTAGCCATGGAGCTGCTTCCGTGGAGTTTCTAATGACAGAGTGCATATATGAATTGGGCCTGATTTATTGAACTTTGATTTTTAAAAATATGTATCCTCAACTTTATTTGTGACATAATGGTACAATCTGCAATTTGTTTGAGAAATTAGGCAATCTTCCATTGTAAATGAATGTTGTTAAAAACATAATTTTGTGAATTAAGTGATTATTTGCACCTGTTGTGTAGAATTAAAAGCAGGGCTATTGTGTGGATGCTGCATGGCTTGAGAAGACTTGGGTGTAACAAAGGTTATATTTCCTGTGAATAGATGTAAGGTTTAGGATGATGTGAATTGGATTATAATGTATATGTAAATTTGCTAAGTAAGGTCATGGTGGCATGGTGAATCTACCTTTTGAATTCATTGTACTGATCTAGCAACATTTCATAAAACTTACTTCTGTGACCAAGATGTATAAAGTAGGCATCTTGGTAACATTACTAAAATACAGGCTTTAAGGTGTACTAAACTTTTCTCCCAGACATAATGAAATAGCAGCTGATTCTGAGCTATATACAGAGAAATTATTTAATATTGGAAAAATATGACCTTGCATAGATTTAGATGTAATGTTGACATCGTCTCCACCAATCTGGGTGGTTTAAGGTATGCTGCTTTTTTGTTGCATGAAGATCTGTCTTAAAATTTAATGTTACAGTTTCAAGACTAAATGGAAGGATGCTTTGTGTGTTCTTAAATTCTTAAAGGCCTCCTTGTAGACTTCCTAGCAAAGGCCTTTTGTTCTGCCTTGGGAATATTTCTCTGTTCATGTGACTCAGAGCTAGAGAATAAATAACTGTGGGACACAGGCACAGCAGAGGAGATCCTCACTAACATTCCCAACCAGCCAGCGACTATTTTTTTAAAAAATTAAGCCTGATTCTCACTCATTGCTTGTTTTTATTCTTAACATAATTTCAGAAGAAAATTGCTGCTAAATTTGCACTAAAGTGGCTGTCATAAGTGCAATTCTTATTTTAATGAGTAGTAGCTTGCAGCATTTGGAGCACATTCATTTCTGGGTTAACTTGCCTCTATGTGTAAAAACTTATCTTTCCTTGGCCCTATGAAACGATAGTGCTTCTTCCCCTTCTCTCTATTTTTTAATGATATTTTAATGTAGCAGGCAGTTTTCTAAGAACTTAATGCACTGTGGGCATTGTTATTCTGTGATACTCTGTAGGGGGTTATGAACAAAAACAATTATCAATAGTTTAAGATTTGAATATATTTGGGGAAAAACTGTAGTAGAAAAATGAGGTTTTTTTAGATTGTTTAAGCAATAGCTCATTGAGGTATGACTTGGAAAAAGTCATCGGGATAGGTTGCCAGGTCAGAAGCATCCCAGAACCTGAGATTTTAGGGGCGGGCCCGAGTGATGTCACGGGGCGGGCCCGAGTGATGTCATTAAGCATGATACGTTAAGCATCAATCACAGTTGCTTGGAGCGTACAATTAAAAAATATCTGACTGGAAATTAAGCTAGACATCTTAGCTAAAAGATGGAGCCTGGGTAGGGAACATTTAATCTAGGCTACTTGCTTTTGGCAAGAAGGGTTTAAGTGCCTTCAGGCCAGGCCAGGCCAGTCACCAGAAGGCCACGGTAGGAAAAAAGGAGCCTAGTGTTGTGGAGATGTTAGATGGGAGCATTCGGGAGTAAAGATGGATGCCCCTGAAGGCTGCAATTCTAAACACACGTACTAAAGGACTAAGCCCCCATAGAACTCAACAGGGCTTACTTCTGAGTAGATATAGTTGTTGACCATTGAACCGCACTGTCACTGAGTCTGTTTTCCATCAAGTCTGAAAAAACTGTAGCTAGGGGGAGTTATGTCTTTGCGCAGTCTGGGAACGGACAGCCAAGGCCGTTGCTGTGGTAACCATCGCGATAGACTGGGAAAAGTTCTAGCAGCTATCTGTGTTAAGCTGAGTCTTCTGTATATTGCCTCTGAACTGAGAGGTTGTCTTCTGTGTAATGTCTTTGAACTGAGAACTTCTCTCCTAGAGGGGGGGATCTTAAAGCCTTAAGCCATAATGTCTTAATAAAAGACTCTTAACCTGATCTAATGCATCTGAGAAGTTTCTTGAGCAACTTAACTCCAACGTAACGTATGCTGTTTCACGCAACAACGCACACACATCAACAATAGTTTGGATTGTGCTGTTGGTAAAGCTTGACTAGGGATCCTCTGCAAAGACATCCATATCCAAGCAGGGTTGGCAACCCCCTGCCTGGAATGCCCTGGCCTTATATTTTCATGTGGCTGTTCCAAACTTCTTTACAGATTTGACCCTTCACTTCAGAAAGAGGTCTGAGAAATGAGAAAGAGTAAGAAGATTCTCTACCCTTTCTGTCTGCATAGATGCCCTCATCCTTCCCCTGCGCCCAGCAGAAACTCTGGGCCAGGCAGGACACAGTGGCATCTCATAGAGGACACCCTCCCCTTTCATGGGGTGTATGATTTGTCCTGGCCCAGAGCAGATTTTGGGGTGGGCACCCCCAATTACTTATTTTTCCTGTGTGTCTTTTTCTGCTTTGATTTTGTATAGATGCCCTCTTCTGTGCCCTGCGCCCAGCAGAAGCTCTGGGCCACGTGGGACACAGTGGCATCTCGTAGAGGACACCCTCCCCTTTCCTGGGGTATATGATTTGTGCTGTCCCAGAGTAGAGTTTGGGGTGGGTACCCCCAGTTACTTATTTTTTTCTTTGTGTTTTTGTCCAAATGGTTTTGCATTGATGCACCCGTGTGTGCCCGATGCCCAGCAGAAGCTCTGGACTGGACGGGATGCACTGGCATCTCGTAGAGGACACCCTCCCCTTTCCTGGGGTGTATGGTTTGTCCTGGCCCAGAGCAGATTTTGGGGTGGGCACCCCCAGTTACTTACTTTTTCCTGTATGTTTTGGTCTGCTTTGATTTTGCATAGATGTCCTCCTCCGTGCCCTGCACCCAGCAGAAGCTCTGGGCCAGGCGGGATGCAGTGGCATCTCGTAGAGGACACCCTCCCCTTTCCTGGGGTATATGATTTGTCCTGTCCCAGAGCAGAGTTTGGGGTGGGCACCCCCAATTACTTATTTTTTATGATTTTATGACATCATTATGTATTTATGATAATATCAGTAGCCTGATTTTGATTGCATAAATGTATTGTCATTCTTGATGGGGAGAGTCTCCCGATCACAGTGATATATCATACAGGGTACCGCAACATATATTTTGGGGTTCAGAGACATGTTAAGTTTGGTTTGAAGTTGCTGTAGTTGTCACCTCTTCTTCTTTTTTAGTGTTTTGAACTTTCAAGCAAATAAGGAACTGGGAGCTAGGAACCAACTTCAGCGTCGTATCAGTTGAATAGATTAAACAGTTGTGGGGGCAGCAGCGGCTGACATTTTGGTGTATATCTCAGGAACCAGACCACCTAGAAACTTATTATTTTTTTTAAATTGAAGCTGAGAGTCCAGAAATTAAGGGGTGAGAGCCGGAGGGCCCCCAAAAAACCAGAGACTCCAGCCGAAAACCGGAGATCTGGTAACTCTATGTGGAAATATTTTTGGAAAATGGGGCTTCCATCCATGTAGTAGTCTGTACAAAGTACACCTGTTCTTTCAGAGCTATCAAATCTCTGTGGGAAAAAATACCTTAAAACTTGTTTTTAAAATGGTGTCATAACTGCTGGAGGTCATAATAATGTGAAACTGTCAAGCTAGGAAAAGTTGTGGAGATAGATTTCACCAAAGTAAAATACTGCTCTTCTTTTCCATTTAGGATATTTGAGTGCTATTGTGCAGCAGGGCTTGTGTCAGAGGAGAAATCAGTGGGCATATCCCAAGGCCTACGTCCCTGCAGGGTACCCATTGTATTCAAAACAGCATGCCACATATGCCTTTCATTTTTGCTTTGAACAGTTGTGCAGATTGGGTACAGAGGAAGAGGGCAAGAGACTGTACAGTGGGTACATCAGTGAGGAGGAGGTGGGCCAACTCAGGGACAGTGGCTCCACACAGGACATGTTGTCCAAGGCCCTTCCAAAACTTGGTCAGCACTGTTGCACTGGCTCAGGCAAAGTCTGTAACATCCTGTCTACCCATTATAACTAGAGTGCCCACCATTGGAAAAAAAACAAGTACCAGTGAGGAAAGAACCGCTGAGCAAGAATTATCATGCCATCAGTCTGTTTAAATCAGCTACTGTTGCAATCCAGCGTATGGTTAGGTATGCTTAAGCCCTTCCATTTCAGTGGGTTTAAGAGTGTCTCAGTGCTGGTTTGCACCCTATGTGAATTGAAGAAAAAAAGATAAATGGGCATACACTTGAAACAACAACATTTTTAAAAGGTAAATATAGTCACTCTTCTACTACAGTGAAGAATTTCCCATTACTTGATTTTTTTCTTTAAAAAAACTACAAAAATGAACATATATCTACTGTAGTTTTTAAAATGGTGGACAAAATTCAATTTATTCCTCCAAGTACAGGCGCTATATGTAGAAAGATACTTCAGTCTTATTCAAAATGGTAATTACTTACAAGTGTAAAAAGAGAGGACATAAGGGATGCTAAATATATTGGTAGCTGCTGGGCATCTAAAGATTAGAAAAAATAAATTTAGGAAAAGGGGAAATGGGCAGTGATTTACTGTGAATAGATAGTTGAAATTAGGGACTGTTCCTGGTAACTAAGGGCAAGATAAGAGTATGTAGTTAAAATAGGATGCAGTGGCATTAAAAAAGCCTTAGTGCAACATATTTTGTGGTTGGCCCATATTTAGAATTCTAATAAAAATTAAATTTAATGTCTTTAGGAAGGTTAAATCTGCTTTTTTCTTGATTTATACTCCGGAATCTTAAACGTGCTAAGAAGAAAAATGGATATTACAGTTTAGTACTTCCAACACCTACACTTTTAGTGGCCAAAATTAAGAAAGAAATTTTGAGGGTGGTGGTGGAATGCAGACCAGGGTGCTTGAAATAGTGTGTGCTGTTGTGTGGCAGGAATACCAATGTTTTATTTGAAAAGAGTTTTAACTGAAAGTGCTTTTGTGTAAACTAAAAGGCACAGCTGAATAAAACTGAGCTGGTAGGGAAATATTTTCTTCCCCTATCTTAGCAACTTTTCTCGTGTCCCTGTTCCCTCCTTTCCCTGTAAATAAATAATTCCTGTAACAATTTTGTACAAGACTTTGTGTGTGTGTGTATGCTTGTAAAGCTAGTTGCTAGGTCATAGTTTTTTAAAATGTATTGGAAGTTTAGAAGACTGTAAATTAAAGCTCTTCAGTTGTGGCTTCCAAATGGAGTACAGTTTTGGGAGGGCTGTTGGAGTATGGCATGGCTGTATAAATTGTCAGAAAAAAATTAACTGTTCTGAAGTTGGGACAGCTGCATGTCTTGGAATATGTATGGCACCACAAGGCTTTTTCTGGGTTTGTATCCTCTGACAGTCTTCTCCAACCTGGTGCCCTCCAGATGTTTTGAACTACCAGTTCACATGAGCTCCAGCTGATATGGCTGTGCTGGCTGGGGCTGATGGAAGTTGTAGTCCAAAACATCTGGAGGGCATAAGGTTGGGGAAGAGTGCTCTATGAGCCTACTTGGGAGCTTAAGTCTTTTGGCTATGCCAATATGACATAAAGGATAAGGGTTATGATGATAGAGATTAAATGAAGTTGATAAATAATCTGTAAAAGTTATTTTTAACCAGGAAGTGTCTGCATTAAAATATATTTGTCTATTGGAAGAAATTTGTCTTACTGACTTTATGGCAAAATCTTTCCTTTTTTTGGTAGAGTTTGGTATTTGTGGATATGTGGAGATTCTTAGCACAAATCAATAGCTTGCCATTGATATCAGGTATGTGATGGACCATTTTATGAAGAGGTTTTACACAATGAAGAGGGTGTGTGTTTCAGGGAAGGACTGTTGAAGCCAAAACTATGCTATCACATGTGATGGGGGCATTCACAATCCTAGCATAACAATGGTGTTATATGACCAAGTGCCTTAAAGGTTTGTACTTAACATGAAAGCAACAAATGCTTTTCTTTTTATTATTCAAAATATGGAAAGGATGTAATAGATTTAGGGAGAGTCGAAGGAGAATGGGTTGCATAATTTTTTTAGTTGTTTATGATCAGAGCCGCTAGATTTCCTTTGTGAAATTGTAAATATATTTAATAGTTACTTAAGTATTGTGGTGTGTGAGGGAAACCCCATCAAAATGTAGAATAATTTGGGTATCAGTTTTTTAGCCTGCTGTGTAAGACAATGAACCATTGAGAATGGATTCTTAATCTGAATTTCTTGAAATACTGAATTGAAAATAATTGTACCACCCTTTCAAATTCACAAAAATAGCCAAACTATACATTGTATTTAATCTATACCAGCCTTTCCCAACCAGTGTGCCTCCACATGTTGTTGGACCACAAATCCCATCAGCCTCAGCCAGCATTGCTAATGGTCAGGGAAGATGGGAATTGTAGTCCAGCAACATCTGGAGGCACACTGGTTGGGAAAGGCTGATCTATACCATGCTGTTAGGTCTCCAGATTTTTTAAAATTACAGTTGTGGGGACGACTTTTTCCCTCCATTCTGCAACACATATTAAGGTGAGGTTTCTTCCCCTCAATCCATGATTGGGATGAAAATTGCACACCCAGTGTAGCAGCAATGGGAATTTGTTTCCTAAGTGTCCTAGCCATGCTGGTTGGTTGGTTGCGTGACTAGTTTTCATCTCAGTTGTGTCTGGGGATGGGAGGGATAAATGTCCCCTTCCTGTGCACAGTGGTCCAGATGACACACATACCATTCACCTGGAATTAAAGAAAATCTGGAGACATAACATGTGCTTTGGTCCAAAGCTTCTGTTATGTGTACACCTTTTTAAAATAAACAAGACCCTACCCTTAGTATGCATGTTTCCTACCTTGATAGGTTTCTGGAGGAAGTTGTGAACTTGAAATGCTCTTTATTTGTGCTGTGTAGTGGCCCACTGCAGAATTAATCACCTGGAAATTTTGGGCACTAGGGCAGATAGTACTGCCTAGATAAATATGTCGGGAAGGTGTCCTAGAACAGTTGATAAAATTTCTTTAGAGATGGTTCCATCTTGTTCCAGATGGCAATGACTTAGAAAAATCTTAGGCTATTTAGAGGGACCAAGTGCCATCTTAAAGGTTTGTACTTAATGTGAAAGCAACAAAAGCTTGTTCTGTAATATATGCTTATTCTAGGTAGACTTGAGGTGGATTACAGCTTATTTCCAGTTTACATTAAAAATCATCTTGCTGAATTCAGTAGGTTAAATGATTACAACAAACTTACTAGCAAACTTTGCCTGCCCTCCCCCCATATGGAATGTTGGTTATATGTTGATGTTAGCGTAGGTCAGTTATTGGGCTTGAACAAATTTCTCTCCCTACGTTCTCTAGCAGTTGCCTCTCCAGAGTCCATCCTCAGGACTTTTCAGGATATAATTAGTGAAATTAGACCCCTGGTCATCTCGACCTCCGTTGGTACAGGTCTGAGTTTCCCCTGGTCGTGGTACGATAAGGATTGCAGAGCTAAGAAAAAGGAACTCTGTCAACTTACAAGAACGCTTACACACCAGGGCCCGGCAGCGGTGTTTCGGACCCCCGAAATTATAGGCCAATCAGCCTCCTAGACATTACTTCCAAGCTCTATGGGAGGTTCCTTCTTAATAAGCTCCTTGATTTGGGAGACCAGCAACCGTATTCTCCACGAGGAGCAAGCAGGGTTCAGAAGAGGCAGGAGCACGATCGACCAGGTATTCATGTTGCAACATCTAATACAGAAAACCACGAAAGGCCCCAACAAATGTTTGTATGTGGCCTTTGTGGATTTCACCTCCGCCTTCGATCTTATAGACAGAGATCTACTTTGGTAGAAGTTGCCCCAGACCAACATAGATAGAAGATTGCTTTACCTTATTCGAGCCCTTCACCAGGGAAACACGCTACAAGTGCGCTTAGGCCTGCAGGGCACGCTTTCCCGGGCTATTCGGGTTCGGAAAGGAGTGAAGCAGGGATGCATTCTGGCCCCTTTTTTATTTAATGTTTTTATAAATGACATCATCCCCGCTATGGCTTCCCCGTCCCCTTTCCTTCCTTCAGTAGGCTCTCGTATTGTTATACGCCGATGACCTGGCCTTACTTTCTTTAAATAAAATCGGCCTCAAAAGGATGCTCATTCACCTGGGCGTTTACTGCAAGGAGCACCTCTTGACAATTAATTATACCAAAACCAAGATCTTGCTCTTCGGCAGTAAGAAGGCTGCTTCCAGTTGGTCAATTGAAGGCCACGCACTGGACCAAGTCCGTCTGTTTAAATACCTGGGTCTCTGCCTTAGTGAGAATTCCTCATGGAACTCCCACATTAAGGCCACCAAGTTGGCGGGTGCGAGATCTTCAGTTCAACGCCAAATATTTTTTTATGCTAGAGGGGGGCAAATGGTCCCCCCGTTGCTCAAGGTTTTTGTTGCTAAAACAGTCGCTTCCATACTTTACGGGGCCAAACTTTGGGGGGATGTGGCTAAGTAAGAATTAGAAACTTTACAAAACAAGTTTATGAGACAAATCCTAGGGTTCCCATCGGGAACCCCCGCTGCGCATCTTAGAGCGGAACTTGGGCTACCCTCCTTAGCAGCTAGAATAGATCTAGCTCACCTTAGATATTGGAGGAGAATATACCAAATGGATGATAATTCCCTTACTAAACTTTGCTGGTCTGAGCAGCTATCGAAGGGGGGGTGGGCCTGTACTAACCAGGCACTGCTGGAACAATGCAACCTCCCTATGGGTGAGCTACTGAGTCTCAGCCCCCAAGCCCTTAGGAATTGGGTTTTTAATCATGCAGCGAGGAAAGATCGGGTGGACATCCTAATAGCCCCTTTCTCCATCTGCTATCCCCAACTCAAGCCTAATCACATTAGATCATCGTACCTTGAGATCCTCACGCACCCCTCTCTCCGTAAAGTATTTTCAGAACTTAGGTTCCAATTGATGCCATCGGCCTACCTGGGAGGGAGGTACACAGGAATTCCCTTTGAAGAACGGAGATGTATTTTTGGGTGTAATATTCCGGAGGACATCATTCATTACTTGTTATACTGTCCATTGTACACTGATCCCAGACAGAAATTCCTGGTCCAATTTATTTATTCCCCCCAGGTCAAATGCCCCAAGGAACTGGTAGTAGAGAGCTTTTAAGTGACAAATTCAAACACGTGACTATCTCCGTAGCTAATTTCGCCTTGGCAGCTAAGAAGCTAAGAGTAGCTTACACTCAGAAACAGAATCCCTGAAACTTTTAAATGTTTTATTCTCATTCGCTAAGCATATTATGGGTCGCATGGTGGATGTTTTTATTTTATTCTCTTATTGCATCTTGTGGTATTTGTTGTGCTTGTAATAGCCTTTGGCTAAAACGCATTAAACTGAAACTGAAACTTGCTATGAGCAATGAGCAGCCTACTTCAGTAGAAGGAAACATTACTTGGCTCTGGGTCAGGTGGTTAATTAAATCTGGATAAAATATGTCTCCTGAATAAGATTAAGCTTAAAACTATCCACCCAGTTTTAATTCCAGGTAAGCAAAGGTTCTCTTTGCGTACTATGGAAATTCTCAACCACCCTCAAAAAGTACATTGACAATGTGACACTGGAGAAATAGGCATAACTCCAATGCTCTGTGCCCTAAAGCATATCAGAAAATGGGTTGCTATTTTAAAGTTTGTGAGCCAGTGTGGTGTAGTGGTTAAGCTGTTGGACTATGAGCTGGGAGACCAGGGTTCAAATCCCCACATAGCCATGAAGCTCACTGAGTGACCTTGGGCCAGTCACTGCCTCTCAGCCTCATGAAAACCCTATTCATAGGGTCACCATAAGTTGGAATCTACTTGAAGGCAGTACATTTACATTTATTTTAAAGTTCATACCTAGTAGGCTTGCTATGTGCTTGATTTCTTGCATTGTCTTTGTAAATTCAAGCTCTGGCATGCTGAGGACATTATCTAGTCAACAGTTAAAGAGGTTAACTATTTTGTAATGTCATTTGTTTAAAAAGAATAATATAAACACAACTCTGGTGATCCATAACAACATACTATGTTGCTATTGTAAAATAAATGATTATGCTAGTGCTCGAAGCAGGGTTTTTTTAAAAAAAATTTTTTAGAATACCTCACTGGCATTTTCATCAAGAAAGTTCTGACAGTGTCGAGTGTATTGTCTGGTAAACCCAAGGGGTATTTGTTATGAACCAGGGGAAGAGAGCTTGATTTCCCAGCTAAAATGTGAATGAAATTTAGCTGAAAGCCAGACTGTAGCCACAAGGGCATGATTTTTCTTGGACTAGTATAGCGTAACTCACTTTTTGCAGCGGTGCTCATGCTATCATTTACAAACCCAAAATGAATGATTTCTGAAATACATCTTTTTTTAAAAAAACTTCTGTTCATACGTTTAAAAATCTCCATGGAGAGCACTCTTGCCACTGTGGAATGCGGGCAAAGGAACGTATGAGCAGGAGGTTGTTGGTCATGCAGTTTCTATTCTTCCTCAAAGAAGGTGGAGGAGAAATAGCATGAGCAGACTTCCTTGGTTGTTGGTAAAGAGGCTTCAGCTCACGCTTGCTTTGCCTACATGTGCTGGGGCAATGCAACCACTCCATGTGGTGCATTTTAAAATGGATTCACATGAGGCTAGGATTTCTGCTCTTGAAAAAAAGCTAGACACTTGTCTTACACCGTAGATTTTAATGTCTCCTTGCCTCTTGGTTTCTTCAGTAATCATGCATGGTCAGTCACTGTAATCCAGTAGGATTTAATGTTGTCTGAGCCTTGTGCCTAATAAACTTCATTGCTCCATGGCAGCAAGCAGTATTTTCTAGCTAGCTTTTCAAAAGTGAGGAAGATCTACAACTGTTCATACACTTGATCCATAATAATTATATATTTTCAGGATCCATCCCACTTCTTTGAATCTAATGTATTTTAATAGTTTTTAATAGTATATTTTAAAGTTCTGTAATCCACCCTGGGACCTAATGGTGGAGGGCAGGCAGCAATAATAATAATGATAATAATAATAGTATTCCTCTAGATACTCAACCTGCAAAAGTCATAGTTTGTTGAAGGGAAAAAATTGAGCTAGCACTAAAACCACCAACTTAAACTGGGGTAACCTTGGTCGTGCAAGTAATCCTTGGTTAACTCCTTGTGAACTACCCAAAGATTTGCATGTGACCACCAACAGCTCTACTGCTGTACCAGTGTGCAAAAGAAACACATGCTTATGTTGTGCCTCCGCAGTCTAAAAAACACTGTGCGAGCAGCTCCTCTTAATGCTGCATGCTGTAAATGTAGCAGAACATTAAATCAGTTATTGTAAGGTGACATTGGTTTTATTTTGGGAAATACGTGTAAGAAACATAAAACTGAAACATGTTTCTTGCATAAGTATTCAACCCATGTGCTGTGGAAGCTCCCAGTTTACACCGATGAAAGAAATTGCCCAGTCGAGGACACAGTTACCTTACCATTGGCCTCCACCTATGAACCGTTAAAGTTGCTGTCACATTGTCAGGATAAAACCCCCACTGTTGAAGGATCATTAGTCAGGCTGTGGATTTGAAGGGAAATGAAGACCAAAGACATTCTATGGATGTGAGAGACAATGTAATACAAATGCATAGAGTAGGAAAAGGGTACAAAATAATATCAAAGTGTTTGGATATTCCAGTGAGCACAATTGGATCAATAACCAGGAAGTGGAAGCTGCATCACAGCACCCAGGCACTGCATGGGTCCCTCAAAGCTCAGCACTCAAACAAGGAGGAGACTAGTGAGAGAAGCCACAGAGAAGCCAACAATCACTTTGAAGGAGCTGCAGAATTCAGTGGCTAGGAGTAGAGTAATGGTGCACCAATCAACCATATCAAGAGCTCTGCATAACACTGGTCTGTATGGGAGGGTGGCAAGAAAGAAGCCGTTAATCAAAAAGTACCATCTGAAAGGATGTCTGGCATTCGCCAGAAAGCATTAGAGTGCCCCAGCGCAATGTGGGAAAATATTTCGTGGTCATATGAGACACAGACAGAGCTTTTTGGCCAAAACTCAAAGCACTATGTATGGCGCAAACCTAACACTGCTCATGCCTCAAAACACACCATCCCTGTAGTGAAGTATGGTGGTGGCAGCATCATGCTGTGGGGATGCTTCACATCAGCAGGAACTCGGCATCTTGTTAAAATGGAAGGAAGAATGGATGGAGCAAAATACAGGGAAATACTGCAAGAGAACGTGCTTCAGCCACTAAAAAACTGAAGCTTGGAAGGAAATTCACTTTTCAGCAGGACAGTGATTCCAAGCACAAGGCCAAAGCAACATTGGAGTGGCTCAAGAACCAAAAGGTGAATGTCCTACAGTGGCCCAGTCAAACGCCTGCAAAGTGTTTGCAAAACTACCCCAAAAGACTTAAAGCTGTTATTGCAGTGAAAGGTGGCTCTACCAAATATTAATGTGTGTGGGTTGAATACTTATGCAAGCAACATGTTTCAGCCTCTAATGTTTCTTACAAACATTTTCCAACATAAAACAAATGTCACCTTACAATAATTGATTTTGAGTTTCAGTGTTTCAAAATAAAATAGCATACAGAATGAAATTACAATGTACCATTTGTAATTCAGTAACATGAGAACATTGGTCAGGGGTCTGATTACTTTTGCAAGGCACTGTATTTCTGGGAGGTCAGGTAGTGCTGCATGCTGCGTTACTTGGCAGCTGAGGTGGTTTTTGTCTCCATCTCTGGCAGCCACCTGCCATGTTATATTATCCAAAATGTAGTGGTCAGTCCAGTGTTGATACCTGGTCAAACATTGTATTTTGGGTGACCTAACACAGTAGGTGACCGCTGCACATTGGGACTCTCATTCAAAAGTACCACCATCCAACAGAGAAACTCATCAAGGGAAAGGTATGAAGTGAGTGACTAGTGGCAGCAGTAGCAACAGTGAACTTGTGATTTGGCATGCGCTGTCTTCATGAAATGACATGCCAGTTACATTAATTGCATACCATATAATGCCAGCTGTGTCAATAGAACATTTTAAATGTAATAAGAATTTTTTATTTCTGGAGTGTGTGCGCTCATGGTACTTACGAGTTAAATTTTAGCGCTCAGTGACAAAGATGAGTACATGGTACACAATAAGCAAGTCTTTTTTTTTTTTAAAGTTAGTGACTCCTGTGGTCAAATGAATATTTCTCTGAAAACTTTCTGTAGCAAAGGAACGAAACCCTCCTTTATTTTTGTGTGGATAACACTTAACATTTCATTCTTGAAATGAAGACCAAACTAGATAAGATTGTGGGAGATTTGAGATTGGAACTCACATAATCATACCCCTCTCAGTTTAAACTGGAGGTGATGTTCACATTGGAATAGTGATGGTGAGTGTGTGTTTAACTCTTCTCCTCAATTTAAATTATTCCCCAGAACTGCTCCTTGCTCTGTGTATGTGAGTGGCAGGGGGGCAGGAGGAAGACAAGTACCTGTTAATGGTGCCTATATGTCTCTCCCCATGAGGCAAATAACAGGTATATGTATAAGGAAAATGGTGTAAAGACGATGGTTAAGCATCCCTTCCTCCATGCTTCTTCATGGACTGAATGTGGGGACGCACTCAGAGACCCTCTTTATGGGTAGCTGCCCTTTTTCTGTGGAACAGCATTTCTGTTGAGATACCACAGGTGCCCACTACCTGTACTTTCTAGAAACAATTGAAAATATTTTTGTTTGGACAAGCCTCTCCAGTTTGATGAGTAGGTCTCTGCAATGGGTGCCTACTTTTTATTCATTTGTTGTTTTTGTGTGTCCTGTATTTAATTTTCTTTTAGCAGTTTTATTATATTTTGTACATCACCTTGAGACACACGTGGAAGCCTAATTGATTTCAACACTGAGGATGAGTGGAAGGGATCTTCTTGGGTGTTTTCAGACTTCTTCTTCCTCTTGTGCTGCCATGCATATTGTACATTTGTGCTCCCTGAAGGAATATCTGGAGGCTTAAAGAAGAGTGGGTTCCCTGGATGTGAGGCATGGAGGCCTCACGTTTTCAGGAGCAGTTTTGCAAACTGCATTGTGCCCAGTGCAGAAGCAGTGAGTCTGACAGAGGGCTGTTTAGTTGAGGGTTTAGTAAGTCATCACTCTTAACTCCAGGTCTACTAAAATACAAAAATAACATGCTAGACAGAGGTAAATCAGGAATGCTGACTGTCCAGAATTTAATGTCATTTTCTCGCCCCCCCCTTTCCAATCTTTATTTTGAAGAATAGCTTGAGTTGGCACCTGAATTGTGTAACTCTTTTTTTAGTCCTGATCAATTGTATCTGCATTTCACACACACACGCACAGTCTCCCCATGCAAATGGTGCACTCAAAGGCATTGAATGGATTTAGTCAATAATACAGTTGTTAACTTTCAAACCCCCAGATATGTGCTTTTACTGCTTGTTCCTTGCTAGTCGGTAATGGCCAGCTTTCACTGTCTGTGCATTCAGAGGTATCAATCATATATCACTAATCACATGAGATGGATTTCCTTCTGTGTGCTGTACTATGTGCATGGTAGCAGTGCCTCATTTGAATGCGATAGCATTGTCCAATCTCTTTCTGGCAGTGGTGATGACTCTTGTCTCATAACAACAGTAGGATATTTGAGGTCTCTGGAGTGTGCATGCGTACTTTGTTCTGCTTTCACTGTGTGAAGAAAAAAACCCTTTTTCTGATGTTGAAGAATTCTGGCACAAGCTTTCATCCAGGGAATACAGCTTTTCTCTGAACAGCTTAATGTCCCTGAATGTACAGAGTCTTATGATGATTTTAGCAAGCATAGCTAACAGTTTTGCATTTTCTTAAGGCTGTTTCGCAGAGCCTTTGAATAGGCAGGGGAATGGTAGGGGTGTCCTAATGCCTAGTCCAACAATTGTAGGTTTCCCCTCCACCTGCTCCTTTGTGGGTCCCATCTGGTGGTGACAGGAAGACAAGCAGGGATATGAAGTGCTAAAAAAAGGGATGTAGAAGCCTTTAAAATCTCTGTTTAAGGGTTCTGGTTCTCCACAGTGAAGAAAAAAACCAATGTATAGCCTCAGAATAAACTAACCATCATTGAGTGTTATTCTTTTGAAAGTGCTTTCAAACTAGGTGAGGCGGGATATATATACTTAAAGCTTCTGCGTTCTAGAGTTTCTCCTTCTCTCCTTCTTTATCTCTGTCCGCAATGCATGAAGAACTTGGCATGTTGCATGGATGCACCAAAGTGTCACTTTTAACATTACCTATCAGATAAGCAGCTCTTGTTTTCAGAAATATATTTGAGATAGAGCTCTGGCAAATCTCCAGTGGAGAGTGTTTCATAAAGGTAGAGTGGTCATCAAGAATCTCAGGGCTTCTTGATATTTTAAAAATGTTGGGTGGGTTTATCCATGGTTCATTATGAAAAGCACATTTTCAGTTATGTGTATGTATTGGCAATTTTATTGTCTCTATCAAAATGTTGGGTTTGGCAGACTGTAACTGTCAGTGGGTTAAGCTTAAAAAGCTGAAGTTAATTCATATTATAACCTTTTAACTGAAGTGAGTCATCTCCTCATTACTTTAAACAGTGCTGCTGAACTATAAAAAGAACACAGTGCAGTCACTAAAAGAGACTATCATCCACACCCCACACTCTCTCTGTCTGTGTGTTTTTGCATGTAATTTTTTCGTTAAGCTCAGAATTCTTTATGTACACAATACATATAGCAGCAAGAAAAAAAAGTAAACTCATATCCTATCCTGGTTTTTAAGGTTGGTTCCTGCAAATAGATCTGTCAGCAGATGGCTAGATCAATCTGCTAGTAAAAATGATGAAAAAATAACTAATTATTGATACCTTCCGTCTTTCAAACCAAGATTCAAGATGTCCTTAAAGAAGTTCTTGAGATTAATGGCTAGCGATATGCCTGTTACAACTTGGAGGTAATGCATGTGGCTTTCAGAAACCACACTATGTGCTTCTATCACATATCCCAGTACCCCACCCCATGCCTTAGAGTGGCTATATAAGTGCAGATGAAGTCATTCAATGTTGGGGCAGGTTTGCCTTCACCCCACAGCAGCCCCTTTATTTTATTTCATTAAAAGTAAAATGGGAGTGACTTATGTTGAACAAAGTAAAGCAGCAATATGTAAATGCCCTCTGGAGGGTAGGAGCGCCTAGTGTCAGAAGTCCAGTGTGACTAAGACACAGCAAGGGAACTGGCTTTTTTAATAATTGAAGATCTCTAATGGCTCTTTGTCTTCTCTCTGGCATTTAAGTTGCGTCCTTGCTTGATCGATTTGCTCTGCCTGCACCCTGCAGCGGTGCCATTGTATTTGTGGTGCTCCATGGTGTGGATTTGAGAGAATTGATCTGGGGAATGGGTTGATTACAATACTACACTTGTAGCTGGGATGATTGGATGTTAATCTTGTTTTGCTTCTTAATACCCAGTGGTTGCAATTGCCTGCAGCTGAGTGTGTAGCATTCTTAGAAGCTGAGTGGCCTCACTGTACTTTCCTCCCCTTTTTTGCTATTGAGGTATTATTTTCTAGGGCTGTTAATGAGCTCTTATCCATGAAACCTAAATAGAACCTCCATCTGCAAAGATGCTTCTGAATATCCTATGCTGAGACCAGAAGGGCATAACCATCACTCAGTATCCTGTTTACGAGTTTTCAGAGGCATCTGTATGGCTGCTGCTTAGAAACAAAATGTTGAACTAGATAAACCTTGATATGTTTAAGTAAGGAAGTGCTTATCTTATAAATATGATTTTAACTTGCTCCTAAAGGACATGCTGTTATGTTCATGTATGATGGCTGGTTGGTTGTATGGTACATTCATTTTCTAGTGCATACCACATAGGAACATGGAAAGTTGCCTTAGACCCAGCCAGAACTTTGGTCCATCTATCTTCCCCAACCTTAAGTGAGACCCCAAAGAAGCTCTCCAGGTCTGCTCCCAAAGCTTGTTTCTGCTGCATTTTTCAATATATAGTGTACGTTTTTTGTAGCAGAGGTTACACATTGCAATTGCCCTTCCTCCCCGCTCCTTGTAGTAGTTGGCAGATGGCAGTATTACGCATTATTTATGTTAATTTGCTGGGGTCATTTTAAAATACATGCAAATATTAACCTGTGCAGCCCTATAATTTTTGCTGCTTCACACTTCTGGCTTGCTGGACTATGACGTGGGAGACCAGGGTTCAAATCCCCACACAGCCATGAAGCTCACTGAGTGACCTTGGGCCAATCACTGCCTCTCAGCCTCAGAGGGAGGCAATGGTAAACCCCCTCTGAATTCCGCTTACCATGAAAACCCTATTCATAGGGTTGCCATAAGTCAAAATCAACTTGAAGGCAGTCCATTTCCATTTCATAGATTGGTACAGTTCTTTATGTTATGAGGGATGTTGCAAGCTATTACATTGAACATCAAGTGACTTGTGTCAGAGATCATCTGGAAGCCTTGCAGATTCACAACTAGAATTTATCCTTGCACTTCAGCATGAGAATACAAGATGCTAGTAGCCCCACAACTGACCATTTAAAAGTTGAGAGGATAACATTTGCCTCTTCTCAGTAGAAACCAAATGGGGATGGGATAGAATATTGAGTTCTGTTATCAAAAACCAAAGAATGAAACGTCAAGGAGATTGTAGTACTCTTACTTAAGTATACTATTTTTGTATTCGGGAAATAAATTATAGCTATAATCAATTTATTTGTATACCACATTTTCTACAAATATATTATGCACAAAGTGATTCACAGGATAAGACAATTTAAATACAAATAATAAATTACAATATAACATTACCAATTCAAAAATTGCAGTTAATTTAAAACATAAAACTTTAAATAATATAAAATATACCAATATGTTAGTTAAACAATACCCAAAACTAATAATATCCATATTATATCCACATAAGGAATTCCTTCAACAGTTCATATAAGAGGCCTAGCAATATGATTCCTTGCCCATATCAAACTAGAAGCAGAAAAAGAGGAAAATATAAAACAAACTAACAACAAGACAGTTTAAATAGCTCCCTTTTCAGCAGCAGAAATAGACCATCCTCTCACCAGGGTCCCACATTTTTGGCTTCTTGGGTTTTTTTCTGCTAACGTTTTCAAGAGTTGGTGCTGGGTGATCCTGTCAATGCAAGAATTTGAAGTCAACAACAAATGCTTATATACATGCCAAGTGTCCCCTAAATTTAGAGTATAAATGTCTGACAATGTATATCTTTTTGCCTCAGCTTCAGTTACTTGTTGGATGAAAGCCATCCTTTGTTATTGGTTGAGTTTTTCCTTTGTTTGCATTATTCAATGCAAGGCATGAGATCTTCTATTGATCTTGCATATCTTATGGATATATTTTTTTTTAAAAAGCATCCAGTGCTGACTGTTGGCTTTTATTGCTAAAACAATGTGCCAAAGCACAAGCCTCTCTAGATCACAGTTTTGACATTGATTGTTGATCTGTGGATTTACTTGTGCCCTGTGGTGTTTAAAGTGTCAAGATGGTTTAGCAGAGAATTTGAGCTGAATGAGGGGAAAACGCCCCTGTGCTTTGAGACTTCTTTGGTATGTCTCTGGATGCTTCCCACCAAGGAACAATTGAACAAGTTCTTGGTTTTTGCTAATGCTATATTACCACTAAATTTCTTCTGTGTTAATTTCACAATAAGTATCTTCCATGCAACAAATTTTCAGACAGTATAGCTCTGCAGGGGTGGGATCACTGATCATAGCTCAGTGGTTTATTGCATAATTTACATGTACAAGCTCCTAGGGTGAATTCCCTACATAACAAGATCACCCCTTCCCCTGTAAAGAATGCCCAGCACCATTATTGCTGCTATTTTTCTCTGCAGAGAAGGCAGAATGTGGAAGGAGGGATGATGGGAATGAAACTGACAAGAGTTTATTAGTTTTACCTCTTCTTTGCCTTGAATGCTGTTCCCTGTCATTTACAGGGACGGATTTGTATCCACCACCACCCCTCATTCAAGGAAGATGAGGTGGTATGGTCCAGGGGACAGGAAACAGGTCCTGAGGCCATGGTTGGCCAATCGGGGGGGGGAATTTGTGCTTAAAAGCCAGCTCCACTCCCAGTTCCTCCTCTTTGTGCTTCTTGCTGCACCCACCCTCCTGCCCTTTCAGTATGGGCTTGTCCAGTGGCCAGTGGGGTTCAGCAGAGATTTTTTTGGGGGGGAGTGGTGTTTTGCATCTCTCTTGTTTTGCGTACTCCATACTGTGGGGCTTAATTTGTTTGCCTTCCAGAGTGGTAGTGTTGCTAGCATGTTGGCATGGAGTCCAGGCATGTGAACAGGTTGAGGTTTAAATTAGGTATATTGAGGCGTTTTGGGGTCAGGGGCACCCTCCAGGGATCTCCTGGGGCTTCATGTCTGAGGCAGGAACTGGGGGGTGCCCTTGGTGGCCTTGCTTGCGCATTTTGGGTGCGCACCAGTACAGTGGGACCCAGGTGCGCAAGTGGGGTGCACACCCTAGGCTTGCTTACCAAGGAGGGGAGTATTTCCTCCTCATCCTTGGTTGCGGAGCACAGCCTATGGCTGCTAACATGCCCAGGGGTTGGGGGGGACATTCCCCCAGAGTTAGAGTTATCTGCCAGGCCAGTTGCAATCTGGGTTAATTTGGTGGATTTGGACTGCAAGTTCTCCAAAAATACGTTATATTTTAAATAAATATAACATAAATCCATGTCTGTGTTCTGAGTCTTCCTTTGGATGTGGGGGCAAACAGTAGGGGGACTAGCTGCAGAATGAATGGATGAAAGCTTTATTTATTTTTACACTTCAATACAAATGTTGTATGAGTGTTCCAGCATGCTATTTCTGTTTAACGAAGAAAAACTTAACCCCTTTCACCTCTGCAGTTCTGCTACCTTTCCAAGCAGAAGAATGAAGAAGTAGAAAAGGAAGTGAAGTAGGGTTTATAAGAGTTTCATTTCAAACTCCATAATAGAGTGATGGCGCTGTAGAACAGGTAATGGTGGAGGGCAGGCAAGGTAGTGGCTAAGGACAAGCACAACATAAGCCACTCCTCCAAACCAGGTGAAGCAGTAGTGCAACTCCAGTTCAGAATCTGAAA
The DNA here is from genome assembly GCF_030035675.1 of Rhineura floridana. Lineage (NCBI taxonomy): Eukaryota > Metazoa > Chordata > Lepidosauria > Squamata > Rhineuridae > Rhineura > Rhineura floridana. The sequence continues at coordinate 57,886,087 of NC_084484.1, read as the reverse complement.
TGATTGCACTACAATTGAGGTGATTTAAAAATTGCTATGAACCAGCACTGGGGGTGGGGAATGGAATGACACCTGTTTGTGAATCACCTTGGTATTTCCTCCTGAACTGAAAGTGAGTATATAAATTCTTTAATAGTAATCGTAATAAATGCAGTGGTCCTGGAGAAATATCTGGATTCTAAGTATTGCTGTAAACTTCAATTTATTCTGTGTCCGTATGGTTCGCTTACTTGCTCTTTCATCGTTTGGATGATGTGGAAGGATAGTTAGCAGAACTGCCATTTGGGAAAGGCTTGGCTATTTACTCTCCACACCCCCACAGAAAGGGGGGGGTAGAAGAACTTGAGTAGATTTATTTGGGTTAAGTGGGAGGCACCTATTATACACTGCCTGCTGAGGGGAACATCAGAGAGCAGCCCAATGATGAAGATACTCTAGTGTATTGCAGTAATCTGCCTGAAGGCAAGCGGCTGTCTTAATTTAGTATCCTAATAATGTAGTAACACATAGGTTTCATCTTGCCTAAGGCTCGTAGAATTCCACATATCAGAATCTACTTGAACACGTAATATTATGGAAAATCTAATTCTGGCACAAAGCCGTTACTGTATAGAAGCAATGCTGTGAGATCTCGCAATAAGATTTTGTATGAGTGCTTGGATGTTCCTCATTCACCATGTTCTTGATTAATGCAACATCCATGGGTTACTAGTTGATTTCCTTTCCTTTCCTTTCCTTTCCTTTACCTAGCTGCCAACTTCTCCAGGTATTTTTTTTAAAATGTTGTTAGGAACTAAATAGTGTTTTCTCTGTGGTATAATTGTGTCACAATCTCTGCAAACTTCTGTCTTCTTCTAAACATCAATTTACATTGGATTTTCTAGTCCATTGGCTGTGGCTGTTCGTTTTGGAGCATCTTCCCCAAATCTTGGGCCTGTTCTGACTGTGTCAAGAAAAACAAAGATCTTCGGTTGAACACACATTTGTGTACTCTTATAGATAAAGATATACAGCACCTAGCAAAGGTAATCAGACCCCTGACCAATGCTCTCATATTACTGAATTACAAATGGTACACTGTAATTTCATTCTGTATGATATTTTGTTTTTAAACACTGAAACTCAAAATCAATTATTGTAAAGTGACATTCATTTTATGTTAGAAAATGTTTGTAAGAAACATAAAAAACTGAAACATGTTGCTTGCATAAGTATTCAATCCCCACACATTAATATTTGGTAGGGCCACCTGTCACTGCAATAACAGCTTTAAGTCTTTTGGGGTAGTTATGTACTAGCTTTGCAGACATTGTTGGAAGGATTTGGGCCCATTTTCCTTGGCAGATTTGCTCCAGGTCATTCAGGTTGGTTGGATGTTGCTTGTGGACTGCAATTTTCAAAGAGTGCCACAGATTCTCAATGGGATTGAGATCACGACTTTGACTGGGCCACTGTAGGACATTCACCTTTCTGTTCTTGAGCTACTCCAAGGTTGCTTTGGCCTTGTGCTTGGAATCATTGTCCTGTTGAAAAGTGAATTTCCTCCCAGCCTCAGTTTTTTAATGGACTGAAGCAGGTTCTCTTGCAGTATTTCCCTGTATTTTGCTCCATCCATTCTTCCTTCCATTTTAACAAGATGCCCAGTCCCTGCTGATGATAAGCATCCCCACAGCATGATGCTGCCACCACCATACTTCACTGTAGGAATGATGTGTCTTGAGGCATGAGCAGTGTTAGGTTTGCACCTTACATAGTGCTTTGAGTTTTGGCCAAAAAGCTCTATCTTGGTCTCATCTGACCACAAAACCTTTTCCCACATTGCAGCTGGGGCACTCTCATGCTTTCTGGCAAACTCCAGACATGCTTTCAGATGGTACTTTTTGATTAATGGCTTCTTTCTTGCCACCCTCCCATACAGGCCAGTGTTAAGCAGAGCTCTTGATATGGTTGATTGGTGCACCATTACTTCACCCCCAGCCAATGAATTTTGTAGCTCCTTCAAAGTGATTTCTGGCCTCTCTGTGGCTTCTCTCACAAGTCTCCTCCTTGTTTGCATGCTGAGTTTCGAGGGACTTCCTTTTCTTGGCAGTGCCTGGGTGGTGTGATGCAGCTTCCACTTCCTGATTATTGATCCAACTGTGTTCACTGGTATATCCAAACACTTTGATACTATCCTGTACCGTTTTCCTACTCTATGCATTTGTATTATATTGTCTCTCACACCCATAGAATGCTCTTTGGTCTTCATTTTCCTTCAGATCCACAGCCTGACCAATGATCCTTCAACAGTGGGGGGTTTATCCTGAGAGTGTGATAGCAATGGTTCACAGGTAGAGGCCAACGGTAAGGTAATTGTGTCCACCATAGGGCAGTTTCTTTCATCTGTGTAAACTGGGAGCTTGAATACTTATGCAAGAAACATGTTTTCAGTTTTCTGTTTCTTACAGACATTTCCCAACATAAAACCAATGTCACCTTACAATAATTGATTTTGAGTTTGTGTTTCAAAATAAAATATCATACAGAATGAAATTACAATGTACCATTTGTAATTCAGTAATATGAGAGCATTGTTCAGCGGTCTGATTCCTTTTGCAAGGCACTGTAAATACAATTGATTTGCACACCTTATTCTGGTTTGGACACAAGTCTTTTATGGAGTTTGGAATCTTTTGGAAAGAATAATTGTAGTGACAGTGAAACATTGTAATTACTATGTGTGTCATTGGCAGGCAAATATGAAATAAATTAATTACATAAATATATTTGGTCATGTATCATAGTAGTGGGGAACCTGTGGCCCTTGAGATGTTGTTGGACCTACAACTCTCAATTAGTCCCAGCCAATGTGGCCAGTTATCAGGGATGATGGGAGTTATAGTCCATCATCATCTGGAGAGCCAGAGGTTCCTCACCCCTGATAAAGAGAGAGGTATAAATGCAGGCTCATAGATTCCACCTCCAAAACATGAGGGACTTCTGCAGTAATTCTTGTTGACTTACAAAACTGTTTCTACAGATGCAAGTCGAATAGCATGTGTTTAAAAACAAAAGATCTTAGAAGACCAACAATATGCAGCAAGTTGCAGCAATCACTTCCTGATAAGCTGCTGTTTGTAAAAAAATATCTTAGGCCAATTACTTGTCTGCTATGAGGATGGGATGGGAGTCCTGTGTGCTTTAATAAATAACATGAAACATTTCATTTCTTCCCAGTCTATGTCGTTGCTGTTTAAATGCGTTACCTCCCTTCACTAGCAGATTCCAGAGCAGATTACATGTTAACAATGTATAGCTCCCAGGTCCCAATATCTTTAAATATTACATAAGTTTTTGGTGTACATATTCTTGAACTGCCATGAAAATAAGGTTTTGAGTACTATGTTTGGCTTGGGACAGTGAGAGTTCTGCACTTCCCACAGTCTTCATTTCCCACTCGACAGCTTGACATAATTCTCCCTAAGGGCCTGGGGGCTACTTAAATACAACCCCTTTCCCATCCTATCCTTAGGAGCAGCAGAATGAATTATTAGTTTTGGTGTACTTTACTACTTTTTAGAAAGCATTGTGAGTTGGAGCAGCAGGACCCTTTTGAACCCGCTCGGTCATGACTCTTTTCCTCTCAAGGAAGAATGATTTGACTGCATATTCTAATTGTCCAAAAGGGTGTGAATATAAGAAAAACTGTATCATCTTGAGCAAATGCTGTGAACAGATTCCTATCTTGAAATACTTAAGTTTACTTTCCAAGGTGTTCCTTTCTTTTCAGTTTTAGCTCTCTCTACATTTTTTTTAAAAAGCACAAACTATATTTTTTAATTAAATGGAGGCTCTTAGCAGAATTGACAGTGCAAGTAAAGGTTGAAAGGAACAAGTAGTTCCTTTCTGAGTAGGCCTCTTTTGCTTCGATGTGCTTTGCACTCTTCATTTAATTCTTTCTTAAATTCTGTGTTTGTGTCTCTTGCTTCTTAGGCACAACCCCCCCCCCCAAACTGCTAATGGGATGGGAAGCATAAGTCTCTGTTGGTCTTATAGACTCTTGCTTTATTTTCTGTAATATGAAGAGTTCTGGAGTGGTTATAGAACTAATTTAGCAGAGGCTGCAGGGCTTGAATTTGCTTACCAAGTTTTCCTTTTAAAGAGAGAGAAGGTTTTTCCTGGATGCCATGAAAGTGTGTGGTTGTAGTAGCAAGAGCAACTCATCTGTGATCAAGGAGTAAGTTTGATTTACTGCTTGAAGGTTTCATAGCCCTTGAAAGCAATTTGTACTGTGGCCTGTAGATGCCTTTTAAAATCTTGAAATGAGGCTTTCATTAAAAAAAAGTTAAAGAATCTCATCCTGCTGGATCAGACTAAGGGTCCATCTAGTGTTTTCCACATTGGCTAATTGGATGCTTCTGGCAAGCCTTGCAGATCCATGGTTGTGCCCCAGCAACTGGTACTGTTCCTCATGGATGTAGACATAACCCTTAGGCCAATAACAGATATTAAACATTTTAGTTTGTTATCCAAATTGCATAGCTTCAAATGACACTGTTTACTTTTAAGGAATTGAAATAGGATACGGAATTGGAGGCTAGCAGGATTAGAGGGAGATCTCCTTGAAGACTAATAACATCTATCTCCAGTAATCTCTTAGTGCAATTTATAATAAAGCTGTTGTTTGCTCAGTTCTAGAGCAGGGATGGGCAAACTTCAGGCTTGTCAAATCTACTTTGCTTTTTACTGAACCTGTGAACTGACACCATGAAAAAGCATTGTGTGTTGAAATGATTGGAAGTGATGTGGAATGCCTATCATGTTCAGTCTTTGGCTCATTGACATATTCAAGTTGCCACTAAATGCTGTACTCATTTTTTGAGCAAGACAGAGATTTAAACAGGTTGAAAAAATGGACTAAAACCCCCTAGTTTTCAGTACCAAAATTTAACTGAATTTATTTTCAGTAGCAGAATCCATAGTTCTTTAAAAGTCCTCTTCTGCTCATTTTGCATTTATCTGTGGTCTAACATTTAAAATGAGACCAACTGGGGTTAATTCTGACACGCATGTACATCACTGGATCTTGCATGGCTTCATAACGTACTATCACTTGATAATTCACAGTTGAAATGTGATCCTTCCTGCAGTAGGACCATAGTGATTGAGATGCGCATGAGATCTGTGTCAGACGCCCTCCTTGCATATTTGAATTTGTCACTTTATGTTGCTGTTCATTTAGAGATACATATGTGGATTCTTTCTTTGTCACTTGGATTCAGGGGAAAAAAGCTGCTGCATATTTTGAATGTCGTTCTGATAAGATCAGTATATCTAAATGTTGACAGGTTCATGAAGGAGGTAACTGACAGAATTTCTTTTCCTGGACCAGTCTACCTGCAGTCTAAGAATTATTGGGAAGGCCCTTCTTGGTGTGCCATCTACGGCTCAGGTGTGATTGGTTGGGATGAGAGAGAAGGCTTTCTCTCTTGTCATGAACAGATTATGGAAGATCTTTCCCTGTGAGATTCATTTAGTCCCCTGTCATTGTGAAACATTTTAAATTCTGCCAAGTATTTAACCGTCTGCCTTGATTACTTTTATGTAGCAAGCCTCCATATATAAAATGATTTTGTCTGTTGAGCATATCTTCATTTTCATCCTACTGTTGTCTGGTTTTATAAGCTGGTCTGTGTGGTGCAAATACATTGGAAGGAGGGGTGAATATGTGCATGCAGTATATATACACATGTGCCACTGAAATTTTTGGCATTGCTAAGGGTACATACAGATTCATTTACTTGTATCTAGTGGGCCAGTCACTGCTCACTGCCTCTCAGCCTCAGAGGAAGGCAATGGTAAACCACCTCTGAATACCACTTACCACGAAAACCCTATTTATAGGGTCGCCATAAGTCGGAATCAATGAAGGCAGTCCATTTCCATTTCAGTCATCGAACCATCACAAAATAAAGGGAGCTTTATATCCGTATCCCATGGTTAAAGAGACAACATGGAAAAAGGCTGTTGACAAGATCACCAATGTTGTTGTATTCCTTTTAGTGCTCTTCTACCCTTTTGTTCATAAAATAAGTTTTTAATGCAATATATAGTATAGTTCTTAATGGAAGCGATTGCACAGGAAACACAATGAATTAATAAGTTTGTGCCGTGAAAATGAAATTGATACATAATTTTAATGAGATTGAGAATGTATCACATTAAATTGACTGTCCCATTGGTATTTGTCGGAAGGCAGAGCTGGGGTCCCAATCCCGGGGAGCTGGATCCTGGAGAGTTGGGAGAAGAGTATTCGGATGGATGGCAGAGGGAAGGGGGAGGAACTTCCCCCCTTTGGAGCGAAGACGAAACAGAGGAACTGCCAGTGATAAGGTCGCTTAGCAACGGGGAGCCTGAGCCCTCCCTGGACATTCTCACGCCTCCCCCTCTTTCAGGCTCAGAGCAAGAGGGGGAAGAGGGAGGGCTGCTCACAGCCGAAAAGCGGGGAGGCAGTTTACCATCAGCCCCTCCCCTATCCCCCATCCTGGAATCGGAAACTTCAGAAGAGGAGGGTGTGATGCTTCCCCCCTCACCGCGCACACGCAGACAGCTGAAAAGACAGGAGAGAAGGGGGGGAAGGCGGGCAGTACCTGAGGGGCAGTTAAGGAGGAGCGAAAGATTGCGCGCCCGTTTGGCCCCTTCTTAAAGAACAGGCGGGAAGAAGTCCGTTGCTCTGTCAACTTTCTCCCAATGCCGCAGGACCTGTATCCCTGTATCCCTGTATTGCTTCATGAGAAAACGCAGTCTTTGTTTGGACATTACCCTAATAAAACACGAATTAACTACAATCGTTGGTCTGGTTCCTGAGTCACATCCTGGGCCTGACAGTATTTCATTGGTGTGTTTATACATAAGCCAATGGGCTTCTGTGTTTAACTGTAGTCTTACTTAAGATACACATTTTGACAGGGTGAGACTTTGCCTCAGTCTTGGTGAATACTGTACAAACATTTAAATTACTCATATTATTAAACTACAAAGTTAGAGAATAAATGTACTTGCAATCTTGCTAAATGACCAAAAAATGAATTATTTGTTTTTATCACAAATTATCCTCAAGCTGCAGCTTTTGGCTGTAAGATGCAGCTTGTTATGTGCATGTTTATATTAAAATAATGGAGAAGCTAATGGGCAAGCAATGTTGTGGGAAATGGTTTAACTTTTCCAAGGTCTTTTATTACATGTATGAATGGAATGGCTAATGATTCTTTCTTCCTTTCTTAGGGTCGACATGTCAAGACAGGCCAACTTGCAGCCATCAAAGTCATGGATGTTACTGAGGTAAGTCTAGAATAACACCCAGCATAAAAGGTATTGCTTTAACCCTGAACTCTTTATATCTCCAGGAAGAGAGGTCTCTGCACAGTACCATGTATGCAGATCTCTGGACTAGGGCCAAAATAAAAAGAAATGTGAACTCGTCTGAGAATGTCAGCTTCTTTATACCCTTTTTAGGTTGGAAAGAAAATGGACCCAATAAAGATCCCAAATGCCTAAATGCAGAAACGTTTCTGCTAAAATGTTGAGCAGATTGTTGGCAGAATTCGACAGTGTAAAAGCAGTAGTTGTAAATGGACTCAGGCGGATTTAGCTTTATATGAGAATGGGAAGAAATTAACCCAGCTAAAGAGATAAAAATATACATCTGTAGTTAAACCCTTATCTTTAATAGCTTTAGTCAAAGGCATTCAAAAATAGATCAGTTTTTCATTTAAGAAGTATTTTAAACATCAAACAAATGGGTAATTCTGAGAATAGTGTATCTGCTGTTATTACATAGGCTTTGTATTTCACAACCAGGTGAGATTTATTCATCAACTGTGTTTTACTAGCTCAGCAGTGCTAAAGCATTTCAGACCAAACAGTATACTGTTCTAAAACCTGTTTATTTATACGATTCACTCAGCAGTATCAAAGCTTGTTATCTTGTTTTTCACAGAGAAGGTATTTTGATTGGCAAGAGAGTTCAGCTATTCTAAATTGCATTCTTGAAGAATCTTGAGTTTACTCTTTTCAGATGCTTAATCCAGAAATTTTTTCATTCTATGTTTGATGTCCATTTAATATGTATATATTTGGTACAGTTGTTCTTGCTTGTGCAGCAGAACATCCAGCAGGACTAGGCATTTATGGGTAGAGGGAATTTACGTACAGTGATAAGTTGTTTGAAGCCTGCTGTAAGATAGTTTAATAAAGACACACCATTAAAGTCACTGTATTTAATGTAGGGACAAGACAATTCTGAGAAAGTAAATGGTTTGCTTAAAAATATCAATGCGTGAATTAAAAGAACAACCGTCTTGTCGATGGTTTTCCTGGTTGTGGTGCCATATGTAAGAGGAATACCCTTTATTCCCTCCCTGCAAATTCAGGCTGCAGGCTTCAGGTGATGGAGTCTTAAGATTCTGCTAACAGTTACTTACAGAGAAAGATTTCAGAGAAAGATTTACCACCACCACGTAGGCCTGTATTCAGAGTGACTCACTGGAAAAAAAATACTTATATATAATTTTTTCTACACTTCCATATCATAAAATATCAGGGCAATGTCCACTTTTAAAACATTAAACACCATTTATTTATTTATTTATTTAAATGCAGAGAATCGTTAAGGTGGCTGGCTAATCAAAAATCAAAATTGAACAGCTGTTGGCATAAAAAGGCCTGAAAGTCAAAACAGAGAATGTCTGCTGATTCTCTGCTGGAAGTGTTTCATAGCATGGAACTGGTGACACTAAATGCCTGACTTCGAGTTGAGACAAGTTGGACTATCATAACACAGAAGACAGCTAACAGTTGGATGATCTCAGTGATTTGGACTAGGCTATAAGGGCTCAGGTGGTCCTTAATGTATCCTAGATCCAAGTTGTTCAGGGATTTGTATATCAACACAAGAGCCTTGGCCCTGGCTCAGTAGCATATGGGTAGCCAGAGCAGATGTTATAGTAGAAGGATCACATGTGGTTGGCCATTTGCCCTCAGCAGCAGTTTAGCTGCTGCATTCTGCACCAGCTGGAGTTTCCGACCAGGCCCGAGGGCAGTCCCACATAGAGTGCATTGCAGTAATCCAGTGTTGAGGTTCATCAATGCATTGGTTATCAATGTCGAGGTTATCAATGCTCCGGATACGGCTGTAGGTGGTGTACCAGACAAAGCTGGTAAAAGACACTCCTAGCCACAGAGGTCACTTGGGTGTCAATGACAAAGCTGTGTCTAGGAGTACCCCCAAGCTACATATCTGTTCCTTTAGAGGGACAGGCAACTGGCCTATCTTTGTACACAGGAACCACCTATCCACAGAGTCTTCATCTTCCCAGTTTATTGGAATATGCTGATCAGGCAATGCTTGAATGCAAAGGTTCCTTTCCTCCCAGTGGAAGGAGTCCAATCCAGCATTTTCAACTAGATATCAAAGGCATGTATGGCAGTAATAGGGAAACAAAATACTCTGTAGAATAATGTCCAAAGAGCTAGAGTAGATACTTAAAATGTATATTGGTTAGTATAGGAAATTCATACCTTGGGTAAATTTGATTTGACTGAAAATACAATAACTAAGCAATAAAAGAATAACAATAATTGTCTTCAAGAAACAAAGTAAATTTATCAGGAAGCTTGGAGAAAGATAACTGGTGCTAATTTTATTTTTATAAAGTAGTAGTTTAAAAGTACATATTCTTGTACAGGAGGAATTTTTGCCTCCAGGGTTACAAAGGTTGTGGATGAGTTGGAGGTGAGAAATCAAGCTAGTGCAAAAATATATTTATCTGGATATTAAAAAAATGAAAATGCTTTAAAGTCACAGTTCCTAGTAATAGCACTTACCTTTAAGAGGAAGAAGTAAATATCAAATTTAAAAGTAATGATTGTGCAAAAACTATTAAATTGTGTTGTTTGTTCAAATGATGAGAATTTGAAAATATGCATGTAAAACCAGATTAAAACACTTATCTTTTCCTAGCAGCTGTGGGAACATCTTTGTTAAATGACTGTCCTTTGGGCAAAAATTATCTGCTGCTGGTCAGCTTTTGGCCTCCTCTATTGTTGTTGGCTTTCCCCCACATGATAATATTTCCCCACAAGATGATGATATAATGCATTAAATTTAAAGTACAACTTGATCACCAATTTGTTGAATCTTAGTAGTCAGTAGTTGTTTTGATACTGCTCTTTTTCTTATAAAAATAAAAGAGCTTTCATTTGTGTGAAATTGCAGTGGTATGTATAACTTGTGAATGTTAACAAATGCCATCCAACCCTTAAAAGTCACCACACTGATGGTGTGTAAAGATAGCTTATTTCAGTTCACCTGAAGTCTGACCAGGTTTGAACTAAGATGAAATCTGTCTTTGGGTGAAATATATATGCTCCGTTTGGTGCATTAATGTTTTGTATGTTAAAAAGGTTTTAAGGATGATGCTCAAGATAATTCTTTTCGGTTTTAAGATTTAGAATGTTTTTATTTGAAGTGTATTTTTGGTCACTTTGCTTTTTAATTCTGTAAAACTATTTTATGTTAAAAAATGGATTTCAGGATTTGTTCTTGTACCTTTTTAGAACTCAAATTTGTCAGTGACAAAGAGCTTTACAAGTAGCAATGTGGAAATTCCTTGATGTGAAGGTACCTTATTTGGTACTTAAGAGATGCCCATCTCTGAACTGGAAGTGATACCTGTTCTTTTAAGAGCTGTCTGGGACAGATAGAAGCTCAACAAATCTGGTTGTATTCCCCATTACTTTTCACCTTTAGTATACGAGCACTGGTTGGTATACCCACTTAGGTGAGAAATATAGACAGGTTGGTCACTAAATTAAAGGGAACTGGAACTGCTTCAAGACTATGGAAGGAAAAGGGTATAGCAATTATAAACAAAACAGTTTTGGGGCTCAATTTGGTATCTTTACCAGACTTGCTATAGTACATGGGGATGTAAATTTTGTTCAGTTCAAATATTTTCTGTCTGGTGAAGCTCAAGCTACTAAGAAAAGATGCATTTTGCATATATTTCAAACTGTATGAAGATACCTGCTTTGATAGGCTTTTTAAAAAAATAAGCCATAGTCCCATCAACTTAGCCAGTCCTTGTTTCTTGAGTTGATGGTGGTGCAGTGCTAAGGTCTTCATAATGCGAGTCTGCAACAGTGGGACACAGTAGTGTTACCCTTAATATTTCTCCTAGCAATTGTTCACTTTCTTGACCTCCTCCCCCAGCTAGTTTATATAAAAATAGTGCTAACTACACAACTGATTATAATATCCTGCTTAGTTGTAAAGGAAGAACTGGATTACTTTCATTGAACTAGTATTGCTTCCGTTGCCCACCCCACTCGCTGTCACGGTAACCTTGTTCTGCAGTGATAATTTGTTGTGCCAAAATCAGTATATTATGTCTCCTTCATTTCATTATATATAATGAGGACATCATGCTAGTTGCAAGATACATGGTTTTGATTTTCTCAAAATGTTCCCATGTTGCAGGTTTGATTTCGTTATGACGTTGTGTTCTTCTGTTCAGCATAATTTTTATTTGGGCTGAACAGTCCAGATCAGATTATATTAGTAATGTTGAGATCAGGCTGTTTTTCTTGAATGAGAACAGTAGTCATACCTTTGTCTGAATCTGTATATGTGCACCTACTCCTGAAGGAAGATGCTCAGTCTCCCAAGTTTGTTCCAGAATTTGGCCCTATTGACATCTTCTGCCTGGGGAAGGCAAATGTACTATAGTAAGGGACTCTAGATTAAAAATTACATATCTGTACTCTGAAAAACACATTCCACAGTAGCAAATGGAGTAAATGATGCCAACGAGGTATTTTTTATTTACTCTAGTAAATCAATCAAACTTGATTTATTGGAGATAAATGGCAAGCAAAACTAAACAGGTAACAAGTGTCTATTCTATCTCCTATACTATTCAACATCTATATGAAACCATTGGGAATTGTCATCCGGGGATTTGGAGCATGGTGCCATCAGTATGCTGATGACATGCAGCTCTCTCTCTCTCCACTCCATCTGAATAAGGAGAGGATGTGATGGTGTCTGGAAGCAGTGATGGGCAGGATGGTGGTCAACAAACTGAGGTTGAATCCTGATAAGATAGAAGTGCTGGGCATGGGTAGTTCCTGTGTTCAGAAATTAAGTGTACGACCTGTTCTAGTGGGATTTGTACTCCCCATGAAGAAATAGGTTCATAGCCAGAGAGTATTCCTGGACTCCAACTTGTCACTAGAATCCCAAGTGGCATCTGTGGCTAGGACTGCTTATGCCAAGCTGAGGCTATTTCTGGACCAGGGTAGCCTGGCCTCAGTTATTCATGCTCTGGTGACTTCCCATCTGGACTACTGAAGATGGTCTAGAGGCTGCAGCTAGTGAAGAATGAGGCTGCTAGGCTGGTATATGGGACAGCCTGATGGGACCATGTGTCTCTGGTCCTGAAAGTACTGCACTGCCCACCAGTGAGGTACTGGCCCCATTCAGGGTGTTAGTACTAGCATATAAAGCCCTAAATGGCTTGGGACCCAAGCATCTAAAAGCGGGCCTTCCCCCATATCAACCTTCTTGAACCTTAGGATCAGCAGGTGAGGCCTTGGTGGTGGTGCCATCACTGACTGCCTCCTGATTGGCACTGACCCATGACATGGGCTTTTTGGTGGTGGAATGCTGTCCCCACGGAGGTGCATCTGTCTCCATCGCTGCTGACTTTCAGGAAGAATTTGAAAACATTCTTGTTTACCCAGGCATTTGATGGCTGAAGGGGACTGGCAACTTGAAGATCACTGATGAAAGAATGCTTTTAAGTTGTGTGTTAGAATATTTTTAACTGTGTTTTAGAATGTTTTTAATTTTAATCCCTGGGCTTCTACTGAGAGAAAGGGTGGGATATAAATCTAATAAATAAAATAAATGTGTCTTGGATTGTTTTTAACTGTTTTTAGTATGTTTTTCTTTTTCATGTTAAATTGTTTTGTCTGTTTGCTGCCCTGGGCTCCCTCAGGAGGAAGGGTGAGATATAAATTCAATATTTAATAACAACAATAACATCAACAACTGTTAGTCCTTGATTCTCGCAAAAAAAAAAAAGTTGGAAGAACAGGACTCTGCAGTAGATCCTTATTGTAGGTAATGGTTTCAGATTTGACACTGAAGTCTATGGGGAGGAAGGGGAAAATAAAGTGATGAAATATGTTCAGCACTAGCTATAGAAAACTTCTGGATGTCCACCTTATCCGAGTATTAAGCATATGCAGTGTTTACTTTTTAAGTGTTACCCTCACAATGGGGGATTGTGAAAGGTAGGAAATCTAAGTGTTTCAGGAGCCTGGACACCACCCTTGATTATGCCAGTGAGACCCCAATTCAGCCATTCAAAATTCTGTTACATCCATGCAGTAAATTAGTATTCCTGACAAAAGTCCAGACATTGTCCACAGTTCAGTGAAAGTTGGTTGTAACTTAAGTGGGCATGAGCCTGAGTGAGGCTTGTGTACAGTGTCTCCTGGAAATGAGTACAGTGACATAGTGATGGGGATGGGATCCGTTGGTTGGACCGGTTCAAAAGCATTCCATTGACGTAATGGGCTGGCATCCATTTGAGTTTGTTCTTTATCTGCTAGCTGCTGCTTTTGCCAGTCTGTGTGTTTGGCTCAGAGAAAGTAATAATAAAACATCAGTATTTTGAAGAAAATATCTGTTTCTTTTAAAAATATCGATATTTTGAAGGAAATACCAATTTTTTAAAAGGGAACATTGATAAACTCTTACAACCTATGCTGTGGAGGTGGATTTCTTTTAGAAGGAAATTTGCTACATTAAAATCTGGTCCTCAGTGATTTAGAATAAGCAAATTAATAGAAAATTCAGTACCAAATCCAAATTGGGCGGAATTCTAGCACATCCCTACATAATGGTAAGCCAAGGAACATGGTTTGTTACTTGCACTAGGAGAGGAGTGAAGCAGGAGCCTGTCTGCATGTTCATGGTAAAATATGAACTGTGGTTTACTCTGACATGCAAACTGTGTGTGTTCATTCCCCCCCCTCGTCTTGTCTGCATGTCTTGCTTATGTGAACAATCTCACTTGTTTATGATAAATGTATTCTAAGCTGATACTTAAGCATTTAACTGTGCACATTGGAGTCATTGGCTGTTAACAAGTTACTGTAGCTCTTAGTCTGCAGGCAAAGTTGAGGAGGAATCCACTTTTTACCGTAACCAAAATTTGCTGATACTTTCCTGGCTCTTTAGCTAAAACCACAATCCTTCTAGTACAATGTTTAAACTAGCTTTTCTCTGAAATGTAACGATCACTTCTGTAATAATGTCATGGAGGGAGAGAAATATTTCACTGTGGTTTATCGTGGTGTTAAGCTGTTGTAGGCAACAGTACTAAGTGACTCGGATGAGGAAGGCCGTGTTCTACAAAAGTGCATGCCATAATAAACAGATTGGTCTTGAAGGTGCAGTGACATTTGACATGTTTTGCTGGTAGAAGCTAGCATGCTACTCCTTAAGATTGTTTAATATTGTGATTGCTACTGAATGGCAAGCATCATGGACTTAGAAAGCGAAGAGGGCAGGGAGAATTATGTACATTGCATTCACTGAGCTCTAACCTCAGCTAAAATCTATTAATCTGTCTCAGCTGCTGCAGTCTGTTCTGAACTTCCTTATGGATGAAAAGGAGTCTTTGATAGTTTTCTGTCAAGTTCCAAGGGATGTTGAATCAAGGCAGCATCTAGTTTTTAATGAGTAACTGTGGATCACAGCAGTAGTGGCACAGTTACTCTTTGTAAGGCAGCTCTGGAAACGTATTTGCACAACTCCCCTTCCCCCAACTTGGTTTATAAGAGTCTTTTGTCCCCATAGGTAAGACTAAGCCATAAACTTAAGTTCCAGGCAGATAATGCTTGCCTTTTAGTTTTTTGAAAGATAGAGGGAGGAAAAAAATTCTGACTTCTTTGAATAAGCAAAAACTTCATTTCCTTGAAATTCAGTCACTATTTACTTTTTAAGGGACAGCAATTGCCTTTTCAGGTAATGATTGTGGACTGAACATTTTAATAATATGTATAATATCCCATTCAACTTTCTGTGTTTCTGAAACCTAATGTTTTTGTTTGTTTGCAGATTAGGAGAGGTATAGTTTGTTTTTTAGACAAAAGGGTAAAAATAACTCTTTCATATTATAGGGTGTGATTCTGCTCTTCCTCCTCCACCATGGTAACTGTACATGTTCTCTGTATATATTTCACAAAAGGGAGAAATCCCCATTGACTCGTAGATTTAAACTGTTTTCTCCCTTCACCCTTGCTCTGACAGAAGCATTCAGTTTCAGCCAAGATGTCTTGGAGCATTGTAGTTTAAATGGCAAGAGGTAGATTCTTCCCCCCCCCTTAAAGAAACAAGTCCAGTGCTCTCCTTTTATGTAGAAGGTGTAGCTATGGGAACTTATGCACAGAAAGCACAAAGAGGCTACTTTTAGACATTTAAGCCATCACCTCCTTCTGAAAATCATTTCCTTTAGGCTGTGGTCTTAGAATTAGTGTTGTGCATCTTAGATCACTCTGCATTACTGTATGTTTTTTAAAGAATATATGTAATTCTGTGTATGAAAGATTTTGGGTATGATTCTGAGTATACTTTTTATTTTAAAATGAGGCTGCACAGAGGAACTTCAGATACTCAAAATTTTAAGTTCTTAGTCAAAAAACTATTGCGAAGTACTCTCTCTACTTATAATGCAAGGTGATGAGTTAGTGGCAACATGTCATATCCCTAGTTGCTACTTTCTCATCTCAGATGAAATCTTTCTTCCTCTGACCTAATTTCCTCATATCCAAAAGAGAACACAAACTTGCTCAGCTTCCTTCCTCCCAAAAGCATCCTGGTAATGTGAACCATTCAGAAGGAAAAGAACATTCACAGCACTTTCCAGAAAGCTGGAACTGGACTAGATTTCCATACAAAGAAAATCTCAGGTGGTACAGGTAGGATGCAATTTACCCTAATTGCATGTTTTATATGGCTGATTAAACAAAATCCTGTGCGGTACTTATCAGTACTGCCATTCTTGTAGGAAGGGTACTGAAGTTGGATCATTGTGCTTTGCCATGAGTGGAACCACATGGCAGGAGGACAGGCATTTAAACCAATAGTGTTGTCCAAACATTCCATACAGATAAACACATTAGCTATGGTTAAAACTCATGAGGTCCCTGCACATAGCTTGTATCCTCACAATCATCTTTGATGGAGATACTTCTACTGATGTTACTGAAGATACTCATCCTCCCCAACTTGCTTACTTCTTGTTTTTATTCTTGGTTGCAACATAATATCTGAATACAGCTTTGTGTGTTACTGAGAAATACATGGGTCTGTTGCCACAGGATAAGAGGACAGGTCCTCTTGTGGATCAGTAACTGGTTGAAGAACAGGAAGCAG
Source organism: Rhineura floridana (assembly GCF_030035675.1). Taxonomy (NCBI): domain Eukaryota; kingdom Metazoa; phylum Chordata; class Lepidosauria; order Squamata; family Rhineuridae; genus Rhineura; species Rhineura floridana. The sequence goes on along the minus strand of NC_084484.1, from coordinate 57,869,598 downwards.
AGACTAGGAATAAATGCACAGTTCGCCCAATGGAGGGATGAAGAAAGTGGAATCCTCCAGAGATTGGTATTAGGACCGGAACTTTTTAACTTGTTCATAAATGACCTAGAGTTAGGGGTGGCTGAATTTGCTGTTGATCTCAAATTGTTCAGTATAGAAAGAAGAAAAGGGGATTGCAAGGAGTTCCAATAGGTTCTTTCCAAACTAGCTGAATAGGCAGTAAAATGGCAAATGTGCTTCAGCGTGATCAAATGTAAAGTGATGCATATGGGGGGGGAGGAATTAGCTTCACATTTATGCTTTCGGGGTCTGAACTGGCAGTAGCTGACCAGGAAAGAGATCTTGGGGCTGTGGTGGATAGGTCAATAGAAATGTTGACCCAGTGTGTGGCAGCACCAGGTCCTATAGGTACCAAAAAGTCCAGAATTGCCACTCCTCTAGTTAGTTGCAAGACCAAGAGTTATCTAGAAATGTTATGTTATGACTGGAACACGCATTTACCCAGTCAGTGTGAGGATAATTGAGATCACCCACTACTACAACACTTCCTCTTTTTGGATGCATTCGTTATTTCATTCTGCATCTCAGAATCACCCTGGGCATTTTGGTCAGGGGGACAATAGTACATTCCCTGTACTAAATTACACTTGGGGCCTGGTATTGCCAGTGATTTTCTGGAGGAGTTTGCTCTTTTTTGGATTTCTAGCTGAAACAAACCCTTCCAGTATACCTCCCCTTGCCGTTCCTATAGAGCAAGTATGGGAAACCTTTGGTTCTCCAGATGTTGTTGAACTACAACTCGCCATCAGTCCCAGCAAGCATGGCCAATGGCCAGGGATGACGGGAGTTGTACTTCAGCAACATCTGGAATGTCAAAAGGTTCTAAACATACTTACTAGGGTAGGGGGTAAGGAATCTTTTTGGCTCAGTGGGCCAAATATTTATCTCCCCCTACCCCCATGGGTCAACTTTGACAGGAGGGCAGGACCACCCAGCTGTTAATCATCTCTTGTCACAGAAAATGGACAACTGTTTTCTGATACCATATGTAGAAAAATCCTGAAGATGGAAATCCATAGATCAGTCATCCTTGGGAAAAACACCTTGACAAATTATGTGCATAACTTTTTTATCCCCCCTCCCAAAGTCCAGAATAGAAAATATACTTGAAACTGTGGTTTCTCATCCTGGTTTAGAAGCTACCAGTAATGATAGGGGCATAGGAAGCTGCCATATACTCCATTTACTGCTTCAGGCCATTGGTCCATGTAGCTCAGTATTAATACTAATGACTGGTAGCAGTTCTCCAGGTTTTCAGTTTTCCCCAGTCTTTCCTGGAGAAGCCAGGGATTGAACCCTGGGACCTTCTGCATGCATATAATATACACAACCCCATGGGCTGTGTGTGGTCTTTCCCCTTGTCCCATATGGTCTGCCAGTTGTCAGTGAATGTGCTGCCAAATTTAACCCTACCTCTGCTGCTGCCACATGTGTTGCTGTCAATGCCTCCTTTGTCTGCTATTGTTCTTAAATAGGTATAGTAACTGAAAATGACTGTTGATTGTCAGCAATGCTTCTGTCTGTATGATGTCATGTCTCTGACAGATGTACACAAATGCCTTATGATTCTATTCCTTGTTGATTGCCCTCCCATCACAGCTGCTAGGTTTTAATGTGTGCCTGGACACTGTGATGCTGCAAACATCTGGTGTAAGACTATAGCCCTGGCAACTGCATGAAAGTGTTTTTTTTTACTTGGTTATAGTTTTGTTTTTGATAAATACATGTTCCCTGACTAATGATCCATGAATACAAAGGATTCAAGGTAACCTGTGAATATTATACAATTCTATTCCATACATAAAATTTACAATTTAAAATGATAGTTTTATAAAACAAATATTATAGCCACAATAGCCAGGGGCACAGTAATCCAAATGCTGGGGAGCCGACAGAAGGGGGGCTGATAGAAGAGGAGCCGGCGGAAAGGATCCTCTTCCTGCTCAGAAGCCACTGCCCTGGCTGAATGCCAGCTCTGTTGAGAGCTGCGTGCTCAAACAGGCCTCAATGGGGCATATTTAAAATTATTTTACTGCTCCAGCCTTTAGGGTGGTGGAGTATGTGGGGGAATCGAGACCTGGGGAGGAGTCTGAATGCGAGGAAAATCTTGTGGATGTCCCCAGAACTCTTCCTCCTACATGCTTAGTAAATAGAGAATTATATTTATTTTTATACAGTGATAATTTTTAAGATCTGAGTTCATGCTCAGCTGGTGTTCATAATTCTCAAGTGAAGGAGACTTTTTAGTAGAAATGAGAAGCAGTGTGGCAACCACTTGATACTGAGCATAATGCCTCCCTACAGTTGAAGGTAATTCCAGAAATTGGCCATGGCCCCAAAACCCCATGAGAGTTCAGGAGGGAGATTATACATTCTGTAGTAATTTTTCACCTTTCCATGGGGAGGGTGATTCCATAGGACTGTGATTGATCAAACTCAGATTGTGTTGAACCAGCAGTGTGAAAAAGTTGCTTTTTCATCCTCAGTTCTTTGGATTTAAAACCAGCTCAGGTTGATAGCAGCCATTATTAGACTCTGTAATGAGGGTTGTTGAGGATTCATTTCATTTGTCACACTGTGAATTTCCACATGAATGCTGTTTTAGCTGCCATCTAAATATTACTGAAATCTTCTAGATAGCTAATTCCTTCTCTGAATGAGGCTGTTGCCATCTAGCTTTTGTGACTGAAATTAATATAAGGTTCTTTTCACTATAATAAAATAAAATAAAGCCAGTATGATAAGTTTGGGAAAAGCCTTCAACTTGACTTCTTGCTATTCACTATACAGCCCATTTATTCTGTTCAAGCCAGTGAATGAACTCATTGAAATACCTACCGCTGATATCAGATTGAACTACGTTGTCCACAATCTACACTGAAGATGAATACTATGCTCTCTGTGTGTGTGTGTATTTATTTAGGAAATATGCTGATCCACCCAATCAACAGAGTCCGCTGGGTAGCTCACACATCAAACAATACACGTTTAAAACATTACAGTACCAAAACATCTGTAATTTTTTAAAAAAATCAATAATTCAATTTTCCTGCCTTAAAAACAGCCTGAGCAGCGTAAAAGTAGCATTTAAAACCCAACAGAAAGAAACCATTCCAAGAGCAAAGTCTTAGTTCTAGAACAAGGCTGGGAAACCTGTGGCCCTCCAGATGTTGTTGGACAATGGTCAGGTATGATGGGATTTATAGTAGAGTCCAGTAGAATTCTGGTCATGGGCTCCCCGTCCCTGTTCTAAAAGACTTGGAAGATTAAAAAAGGTCTTTGCCTGGTGCCAAAGGTATCTTTATTAATCCCCTAAGTACTTAATTTTGGCTGTTCGGTGCCCAAAGTTTGTTCTTTTGGAGAATTATACTTGGTCACTTGGGAAAAAACTACAGTGGCTTTTTGTGGGAAGACATGACTTGTTTGGGGAGGAAAATGCATTTCACAGACCTAAATGTATTTATTCACTAATAGGCAAAAAAACTTGTGGTGTAAGAACGTACTTATAGCCAACATATATTTCTATCAAAGTTTAAAAAGTATTGAAACTGGGCAGCTATAGTGAATGCATCAGGGGAGCAGGAGACCTGACCTCCTCTCTGAGATATTGGACTGCCCTACAAATTTGTAAAAACGCAAGCACAATTTGGGTTGGTCTTTCACAGGTCAATCGACTTCCTGTGTAGCTTGGAAGAATTTGGTAACATGTGCCTCTGAGCATATGGTGAACAGTGGCAACACATGAAATCACCCCAAATAACAGAAACAAGATATGTGCTGTGCTATATTGATCTTGTTTTAGCAGGGAGGAAGCTGTCAGCTCTACACTGCATCAGCAGTGTCAGGGGGGGCTGGAAATTCCTGGGTCTTTGGCAGGGAAGGAAAGTCCTTAGCCGCAGTCGGGTTGTAAATCTGCCAGGCCTATCCGAAGCGTACTTGCCGAGTCAGAAGTCCAGAAACGAGGTCAGTGGAGGTCCGGGATCAATTGCCAAGGAGGTCAGTCAAAGAGATGCTGCAGGGAAACTAGGTCTACACAAAGCCACGCCTGACGTTGCAGTCAGCAACAGGGTGCAGCCAAGGTGTGCCTTATAAAGAGCAGGATGGACAGCAGGTGTGAGCCCTCAGCGTTTGGGCCTTAAGGAGACAGGCCTGCCTCTCTTCTGCCTGACCTTCTGCTGTCTACGTTCTGCAGGTGAGGGGGGAGTATCCTGTTCACTGTCTGTGTCTGGCTGCAGGGCCTCTGCTGTCCCTGAGGTGCTCTGCAGCTGAGGGGCAGAAGGAGCTGGATTCTCAGGAGGCTCCTCCGTGTCTCTTGCTGCTCCTGGATCTGCTGCTGTTACTTCCGAGTCGTCCTCATCTGAGGAGTCCTCTGACGGGGCCATGACAGCCCTCTTCTATTTCTATACAGTAACTATTGTAATAGTTATATTTGTTCCTACATACTAGCCACTGTATTGTTGCATTTAGGGTTCTGACTGTGTTTCTATCTCCTTTTGCTTTTGTTTTCCGTCTCTCTTTAACCATTTTAAGTTTCTTCAGTCATCCATTGAGGTCTTTCTCTCTTTTTAACTAGAGGTATTCTCTTTTTGCATTCTTCCCTGATGTCTCTGTCTTCATTCCATAGTTCTTCTGGTTCTCTGTCAACTACGTTTAAAGCCTCAAACCTGTTCCTTATTTGATCTTTATATGCTTCTGGGATGTTATTTAAATTGTATTTTGGCATTATCATTGCTTTGTTGGTCTTCTTTAGCTTTACTCTGATTTTCCATACGATTGGTTCATGATCTGTACCGCAGTCTGCTCCTGGTCTTGTCTTCGCAGAAAGTTTGGAACTTCTCCATCTTCTGCTACCAATTATATAATCAATTTGATTCCTATATTGACCATTTGGTGATGTCCATGTGTACAGTCATCTTTTTGGTTGCTCAAAAAATGTGTTTGCAAGAAGCAAATTATTGGCTTCACAGAATTCAGTAAGTCTTTCTCCTGCTTCATTTCTGTCTCCTAGGCCCCATTTCCTCACAATTCCTAATTGTTCTCTGTTCCCTACTTTTGCATTCCAATCCCCCATGATTATCAGCACATCTTGTTTTGGTGTGTGATCAATTCCTTCCTGTACTTCTGCGTAAAATCTCTCCAATTCCTCTTCTTCTGTGTTTGCTGTCAGAGCATAGACTTGGATGATGGTTATGTTGATAGGTTTCTCGTTTAATCTCATTGATATCATTCGCTCAGACCTTGCATTGTAGCTCCTGCTACATCACTTCTCACTATTAAAGCAACCCCATTTCTTCTTAATTTCTCATTTCCTGCATAAAATATTTTGTAGTTGCCTGATTGAAAATGTCCCATTCCCGTCCATTTTAGTTCGCTCACACCAAGTATTCTAATGTTGATGCGTTAGACTACATTATCATTGGCATCCTGAAGTTCTACAACAGAGGTTGACATTACCTTACTTTTTGCTTTTAGCCTGAGATTAAAAAGCTTTCCATCTGTTCCATATATGATTTCCACACCAGTAGGAAGTTTCCCCTCAATAAGGTGGAGGACAGGACTATCAAAGGCTACTACCCGTGATGGCTGTGCTCTGCCACCCTAGTCAGAGGCAGCATGCTTCTGAAAACCAGTTACTGGAATCCTCAGGAGGGGAGAGTGTTCTTGCACTCAGGTCCTGCTTGCGGGCTTCCCCCAGGCACCTGGTTGGCCACTGTGAGAACAGGATGCTGGACTAGATGGACCACTGGCATGATCCAGCAGGCTCTTCTTATGTTCTTAAGGTGTAGAATCATAGCAATGAAGATAGCAAATAAAGTAGGAGCAATGATGCATCCCTGTTTTACGCCTGATCCGACTCTGAATGGATCTCTCTGAAAGCCATTGTTATCCAAAATTGTTGCTGTCATGTTGTCATGAAGGAGTCGCAAAATATTCACAAATTTATCAGGGCATCCAGTTTTCAGAAGGGTGGTCCAGAGAGAGGTTCAATTCACGGTATCAAAGGCCTTAGTCAGATCAATAAACACCATATATAAAGGTCGATTCTGCTCCCAGCATTTTTCTTGAAACTGTTGTGCAGTGAAGATCATGTCCACTGTCCCCCTGGAAGGGCGGAAACCATTTTGAGATTCAGGGAGGACGTCCTCTGAGATCGGTAGAAGGTGATTTGCGAGGATCCTTGCAAGGATTTTACCTGCGGTAGCAAGAAGAGAGATACCTCGATAGTTCCCACAATCTGTTCTATCACCTTTCTTAAAAAGGGTGATAATTATGGAGTCCCTAAAGTCTTCCGGGATCTCCTCCCTCATCCAGATTTTTTCAATGAGCTTATGAAGTTGCTGTGTGAGTTCAGGCCCACTTTCTTTAAAGACTTCAGCAGGAACCCCATCAGGTCCACTAGCTTTGTTGTTCTTCATTTGATTGATGGCTTTACTGACTTCATCCAAATTAGGGGATACTGACCTCACCAGCCACAACAGAGTTATGATTAAGGAGGTCATGCTAATGCTCTTTCCAGCGCAGTGCAAAAACTCTTTATCCTTAAGAAGTTTGATACCATCCATTGAACGTAAGGGATTTGTACCGTAATTTGTTGGTCCATAGATGGCCTTTGTGGCATTAAAAGAACCCCATGCATCGTGAGCATCTGCAAAGTGCTGGATTTCTTGAGCTTTTTTAACCACCGGGTGTTCTTAAGTTCTCTAGTTCTTTGGACCTCAGCCTTTGCACTGGTATAGATTTTTTTTTCTTAGCAGCACAGTTAATGTCTTTCTGCCATATCTGGAAGGCTTTCCTTTTCTTGTCAATGATATGTTCAATCTCACTATCATTCTCATCAAACCAATCGTGATGTTTCTTAGTTTGGTATCCAATAGTTTGTTCACATGCTGCAATAATGGATGTCTTCAGTTTAATCCATTTCCAGGGAGTTAGATGTTTCTTGCGAGTTGTTTGAAAGCAGACTCGCTTAATAGGATCTTGAAGGGCATGGATGTTCATTTTACGCCTTGGTTTTCTTCCTGGGAGCCTACATTGAGGAACAATATTAATGGCCATAGTGGATCGAATTAATCGGTGATCTGTCCAGCAGTCATCAGCACTCAACATGGCCCTACTGAGGAGTACATCATGACGATCTTTGTCATGGAAGGAATTCAGAAGATGCCAGTGTTTTGACCGAGGGTGCTTCCATGATGTTTTAAATTTATTTTTCTGACCAAAGAGTGTGTTTGTAATAACAAGATTATGCTGTGCACATTTAGTCAGAAGTAGAATTCCATTCATGTTGCTATTGCCAACTCCTTCTTTCCCAAGGGTTTCTGGCCATAAATCGAAATCACGCCCAACCCTTGCATTGAAATCGCCCAAGAGGATAATTTTAACCTCCTTAGGTATCTCTGATAGTCAAGAAATCAGAAGAAGGCTAGGACTGGGGAGGGCAGCTGTGAGAGAACTAGAAAAGGTCCTCTAATGCAAAGATGTATCACTGAACACTAAAGTCAGGATCATTCAGACCATGGTATTCCCGATTTCTATGTATGGATGTGAAAGTTGGACGGTGAAAAAAGCGGATAAGAGAAAAATCCACTCATTTGAAATGTGGTGTTGGAGAAGAGCTTTGCGGATACCATGGACTGCAAAAAAGACAAATAATTGGGTGTTAGAACAAATTAAACCAGAACTATCACTAGAAGCTAAAAAGATGAAACTGAGGTTATCATACTTTGGACACATAATGAGAAGACATGATTCATTAGAGAAGATAATAATGCTGGGGAAAACAGAAGGGAGTCAAAAAAGAGGAAGGCCAAACAAGAGATGGATTGATTCCATAAAGGAAGCCACAGACCTGAACTTATAAGATCTGCACAGGGTGGTTCATGACAGATGCTCTTGGAGGTCGCTGATTCAAAAGGTCGCCATAAGTCGTAGTCAACTTGAAGGCACATAACAACAACAACAACAACAACAACAACAAGGTATCTCTGATAAGATGGTGTCCAGCTGGTTATAAAAAATTTCCTTGATGCCTTCATCAGTATCTAATATTGGTGCATAAGCACTTAGAATAGTTGCCTGCTGGTTTCTGGCAAATTTTAACCGGAGAGTTGAGAGTCGTTCATTAATGCCAATAGGAACTTCTGACAAGCGTTTCACAAGATTATTTTTGATAGCAAAGCCTACTCCATGTATTCCTCGTATAGAAAAATAAGACACCTCAAAACAAGGTAAGCATCTGATTACAGTTTATTTAGGAAAGCTTCAACACCAAAGTATAAAATGTTTTCCTTGGTGCAATCTAAGAATAAGCACTTGGGTAGCTCCCCTACATTTGGGAAATTTATTCTCATTTCTACATAATTTAACAGATTGTTTTTACATGAAATTTCTGGCATAAGAAAATGATTATGGTGAATATGGTACTCTGAATACTGCAGGCTTTTTGTGATACAAAGATAGGCCACATTCATTTGATGCAGTAGCTAACATCTCATAGCTCATATGCAAATCCAGCAAGATATTTAATCCATGTTTTCAGTAAAGTTGCATCATAAGTGCAGATGTCTCAGAGTACAAGCCTTTAACCAACCTCCCAAATGGCAGCTGTAACATGAAAAAATGTGGTTGCCAGTAGAGACCCAGGAACATATGAATAGGGGCTACAAGGGAAGTTAAGTACTGCTGATTACTATATGGTCAGATACATTCCAGTTTTCAATCAAAGCACTCTAAAGACTGGAAAAAAGGCCTATTTTGAACTAGTGGTATTGTCTGCAAGGCCTTTTTCTTTGCTCTTTGGACCAGAAAATGTTCTAAAGGTATGTTATGCCTTCTCTTATACAGCACAAAGCAGGCCTACATCAGTTTACTCCCTGGTGAGAAGATACTTCCTGCTGCTCTGAGTTTCTTGAAGGGGAATATATATATATATGATGAAAAGCTAAAATGAATACAGGCATACCCCGCTTTAACATTCACAATGGGACCGGAGAGTATACTTTAAGTGAAAATAAACTTAAAGTGAAGCAATTATTTTCACTTGTACTGCACGCAATCACCACTAGATGGCAGCGGCATCATGCCAATAAAGTGTACGTTATTGTGAAGCATGCGAACGTTAAGTGGGGTATGGGGACGGATGGAGCATGTATGTTATAGCAAGGCAACGTTAAGTGAAGCGACATTAAGCGGGGTATGCCTGTAATAAGAGCTATGATGCCATGGCATCACCACACTGGTTAATCAAAGGATGAGTCAAAAGGGGCCAAGGGCAGAAAAAATTGGACAGTGTTTCACAACATCTTCCAATGTTGCACAGTGAGCTCCAGTCAGAAAGTTTGCACATATATGCATTCTGGGACTTTCCCTGATGTCACTCTGGCCTTTGGAAGCAGTCATACATGCTACCTCCTGTCAGATTAAAAGGAGCAAGAACATTTGTGGTCTAGTTCACAAAGAAATGAAGCAAAACACAATTCAAGTCATTACTAAAATGACTGTGCCACGATTACCTTAAGATGGGAGGGACGTTAAACATTTTCCAAACATCATCTTCCCTGTAACAATATGTGTTCTGTTATGTGATAACTACACCGAGATACATACGTAGTCTTATATTACATAAACAAAAGGAAACTGTCCTACGTAGAGAAACAAAGATGAACAAAACTAAACAGACTGGCAATGCTTTTCCTTCTCCACTAAGCATCTTAACACAAACCAGGAAAAACACACAAATCATTGAGTGGACATGACAACTGCCCATTTATTTATTTTTGTATTATCTCATCATTCATTGAATGTTCTTCACAAAGCACTTGTTATCATTTTGTTACGCAGATTTGGCCCAAATGCACATGGTTAACATTTCTTAAAGCAGAATAATGAAAGTGTATTACCCACAGTGTCAATACACATTAAGTAAAATGTGCTTTAAATAGATGTGGCCGGCACAGTGGGATGCTGCAGTGGAGCCTCCATACACCAGCACTGCTGCTGCTTATTGGAACAGGGAAAGGCAGGGTGCCAGGGAGATTGGGTCAGCACATGCATACCAGTGGGAGTGCTGGTTTGTGCAGCCCTGACCTTGCCACTACGTTGCCCAGTTCCAGAAAGCAGCAGTGGCACCAGTTACAGGAGGGTAACTCCATGTCACTGCTTAACTGTGCTGGATGCTCTGACTTTAAGATGAAGTAAGGCAGACTTATGAGGAAAAGTAGCTGCATTTAGAATATTCTGAATCATCACAGATCTCTTTGGGAAAAGTATATGCAGGAGTGAGGAACCCAGACAGTTAAGGACTCCACTAAAAGAAAACTAGCTGTCTTTGAGACTCCAAGGAAGTAAAGGATCTGTGAGATGGGCAATCTAGTTCATCAGAGGTCAAGACAACATAATAGAATTCCTAGCACAGCCATGCCTTATGTGACCTTAAAGCACCATATAGGATAAAAGGAATGTGCTAATAAATAGGTAGCGACATTTGTCATTATTTTCTCACTAGTCCGCACTTTCGGTGATTTACAAATACAAAAACAAATAAAGCTTTACATCATAGTTAATGGCAACCTATTTCACATGTGTGTTCCACTAGAGGACATCACAGACAAATAAAAAAATTGGCCTGCCAGACTAACAGGCATAACACATTGTGCTGAAGTGACTTGTGCCATCTTACTGGTGTGACATGAACATATTTTGATCTCTGGTAAAGGTATGCAGAGTTACGGAAAAACATATTGGGTGGCACTGCTTGAACTGAACTAAGGTTTGCAAGATCTGGATCATGCTGCAGACTCATGTACTCCCCCTCTTCTCTCTGAGGCATCCATTCTCTCTTCGATTTCCAGGTTTCCTTCATCTGTTCTGCCATGGTGTACAAAGCAGGGAAACTATGGTTAGTACTATTATCTAACATTCATGATTTCAAACCTCAGTTTGACCCGGCCTGGAGATTAGCCCTAACTATAATATGTCAGATTTATTTATTGTTTGCTGGATTTATTTATTGTTTATATATGTAATACATTTCTATACTGTTGTATTATCAGATTTCTGAGTGGCAACACCTGCAATCAGGACTGCATCTTCAAAGATGGAGAATTACATTTTTTGTTTGTTTGTTGGTGTTCTTATTTTGCTTCCTGCATTAGTTCTGTTTCTACATAGAATCTCACCTAGAAAATTATATTTTACTCATTATTCATACTACAAATCTGTGTCAGATGTATTTTTATTATTTTCAAAGCTTTCTTATTGGTCACCATCATATGAGGATGAAGACAGCCTTTTGCATTTCAAGCTGGAGGTTATATTCTATTTCTATTTTGGGTGCGTTAAGAGTTGAATCTGAAACTGCAGCTTTGATGTAAAATTTGATTACAATATGTTGTTACTTAAGAATGAATCTAACTGTTGAAAAAAAACAACTTGGCCTGCCCAAGATGCCCGTGTTCAGCATGCTATGCTTAAACCACTCCATTTAAGGAAGGGTGGGCATGATCAATTGAAAACATACAGCACACCTACAAATTTGCTAGAATGTATTTCACCCTCCTATTTTATCTTGTGCAAACTAAGACACTCCTCATGTGTACTGGAGACTATTCTGCAGAATAGTCAAAGCCATTATTCTACAATTGCTTTTGGAGGTTTTTTTTAGTTTAAATTATGCAAAGTGTTGCTGCACTTCACAAATTCACAGAAACAGGCGCAAAAGAAAATAATTTACCATAGGAAACTTCACAAAAATTGCAAAGTAAATCAAGAATATTTAAAGTGAATATCTGAACCATATCGACTGTCTTAATATTGTTGCTTCTGTCATGGCCCCGTCAGAGGACTCCTCAGATGAGGACGACTCGGGAGTAACAGCAGCAGACCCAGGAGCAGCAGGAGACACGGAGGAGCCTCCTGAGAATCCAGCTCCTTCTGCCCCTCAGCTGCAGAGCACCCCAGGGACAGCAGAGGCCCTGCAGCCAGACACAGACAGTGAACAGGATACTCCCCCCTCACCTGCAGAACATAGACAGCAGAAGGTCAGGCAGAAGAGAGGCAGGCCTGTCTCCTTAAGGCCCAAACACTGAGGGCTCACACCTGCTGTCCATCCTGCTCTTTATAAGGCACACCTTGGCTGCACCCTGTTGCTGACTGCAACGTCAGGCGTGGCTTTGTGTAGACCTAGTTTCCCTGCAACATCTCTTTGACTGACCTCCTTGGCAATTGATCCCGGACCTCCACTGACCTCGTTTCTGGACTTCTGACTCGGCAAGTACGCTTCGGATAGGCCTGGCAGATTTACAACCCGACTGCTGGCTAAGGACTTTCCTTCCCTGCCAAAGACCCAGGAATTTCCAGCCCCCCCTGACACTGCTGATGCAGTGTAGAGCTGACAAGGACAACAAAAAGGGTAGAACAAGAGCCCTCTTCCAAAAGATTAGAGAAATGAAAGGCAAATTTAAACCAAGTGTAGGGATGTTGAATAATCAACAGGGGAACACACTGACTGACCAAGATGAAACAAAAGGAAGGTGGAAGCAATACACTGAACAACTCTATGAAAGAGATGCCAGGATGACAGATTCATTCATGGAGGAACTATATGATGAAGAACCAGAAATTTTAGAATGCGAGGTGAAAGCTGCTCTTAAAATACTGGGAAGAAACAAATCACCAGGAATAGATGGCATATCAATAGAGTTGTTCAAGCTACTGAGACTGAATCTGTCCAAATTTTGACAAAAATCTGTCAAGAAATATGGAAAACTAAACAATGGCCCACAGACTGGAAGCATTCCATATACATCCCAATTCCAAAGAAAGGGGATCCCAGGGAATGCAGTAATTATCGAACTATTGCCTTAATATCCCATGCAAGTAAAGTAATGCTCAAGATTCTACAACAAAGGCTCTTACCATATATGGAGCGAGAAATGCCAGATGTCCAAGCTGGATTTAGAAATGGAAGAGGCACCAGAGATCATATGACAAACATACGATGAATAATGGAACGGACCAAGGAATTTCAGAAGAAAATCACCCTGTGCTTTATAGATTACAGCAAAGCCTTTGATTGTGTAGGTCATGAAAAACTATGGAACGCCTTAAAAGAAATGGGGGTGCCACAGCATCTGATTGTCCTGATGCGCAACCTATACTCTGGACAAGAGGCTACTGTAAGGACAGAATTTGGAGAAACCGATTGGTTCCCAATCGGAAAGGGTGTGAGACGGGTGTATTTTATCTCCCTATTTGTTTAATCTATATGCAGATCATACGGAAAGCGAATTTGATCCTCAAATGCAAAGATGTATCACTGAACACTACTAAAGTCAGGATCATTCAGACCATGGTATTCCTGATCTCTATGAATGAATGAAAGGTGGGAAGTGAAAAAAGTGGATAAGAGAAAAATCAATTCATTTGAAATGTGGTGTTGGAGGAGAGCTTTGCGGATACCATGGACTGCAAAAAAGACAAATTGGGTGTTAGAACAAATTAAACCAGAATTATCACTAGAAGCTAAAATGATGAAACTGAGGTTATCATACTTTGGACACATAATGAGAAGTTGTGATTTATTAGAAAAGATAATAATGCTTGGAAAAACAGAAGGGAGTCGAAAAAGAGGAAGGCCAAACAAGAGATGGATTGATTCCATAAAGAAAGCCACAGACCTGAACTTACAAGATCTGAACAGGGTGGTTCATGACAGATGCTCTTGGAGGTCATTGATTCATAGGGTCGCCATAAGTCGTAGTCGACTTGGAGGCACATAACAACAACAACAAAGAACAAATTAAACCAGAACTATCACTAGAAGCTAAAATGATGAAACTGAGGTTATCATACTTTGGACACATAATGAGAAGACATGATTCATTAGAAAAGATAATAATGCTGGGGAAAACAGAAGGGAGTCGAAAAAGAGGAAGGCCAAACAAGAGATGGATTGATTCCATAAAGAAAGCCACAGACCTGAACTTACAAGATCTGAACAGTGTGGTTCATGACAGATGCTCTTGGAGGTTGCTGATTCATAAGGTCGCCATAAGTCGTAGTCGACTTGGAGGCACATAACAACAACAAGTCTTATAGGAGGGAGAGGGGAAATGGATTTAGAATGTACTTGTAGTTTTGAAAATTGCAGCAGTATACAGTAGCCACCAGATGTCACTGCAACAGATCATATCCAAGGTGGCTGCTGTCTCTATACACACAGTATTGCTAATGTGACTTTCTTAGCAGAGAATGCATGGATTCTGTAAAAGTGTGCAGACTTGTTCTTTCATTGTAATTTGCTTTTTGTAGAGCAATACTGAAATGTACACAGTAGGATCATTGTTTAACACAGAAAATGTACCTTGTGGCTGCAATTCTTATCAATAAGATAGGCTGTCACAATTTAAATAACGGGCCATGTCATAGGTACAGAGAACATGTATGGCATAGCATTTCAGGCCCAACGGTAATGGCTTGAAGTGATAGTTGATGCCAGCTGCATTAAAATTACGATGGGAGTTTGCAGATGCCTCTTTTCTATTTAGATGTGGTATTGTATTTAGTTACATTTAAAACCTATGGTTTGAAGCTGGCTTGTTTTAGCAGCTAACCATTGTTGTAAACCATGATCCCCAAGACAATAAGCCAAGATTCTTTGAAAGCAGAATTAAACTCAGGTCAAACGATTTTATGTAGCACACTTTGTCAAATCTTTGAAAGCCTCAATAAAGGAGGAAAAATAATTAAACAGGTAGCTGAACATGTAGAGAATTCTAATTGCAATAGTTAGTGAATTGCACTACGAAAGCTAGAGCCATTTTTATATACACTGGGCTGAACTTGCTAGCTTTGTTACCTTGCCAGGCAGTCTACCCGCACATAATTTCCACCACCACAGGATGGCGTAGTATTGTGCTGCTGTTCTAAAGGTAATGGGGGAAATATATTTTGAAAGTGTGTCATAAATATTGTTGTAGATGCATTCATATATTCACATATATTTTCCCCCAAAGGATGAAGAGGAAGAAATCAAACTGGAAATAAACATGCTGAAGAAATATTCCCATCATAGAAATATTGCAACTTATTATGGTGCTTTCATTAAGAAAAGTCCTCCAGGTCATGATGATCAACTGTGGGTAAGCACATTCATAAGCATCACCCCCCCACCTATTGGTGATAGTTTGAGGGCACCTGGATAAACAAACAGGATATAGAAAATAATGAAGTCTTGTCCTCTTTTAAAGGGACTAATATGTAGGATGTGCATTCAAGTGACTAATTCTTACCAAGAAAATGGGAATAGGGATTGCTAGTAAATTCTTGATTCCCAGCAAAAAATACTGTGAATACCTGATGCCACACTCACTCGCTAGTACAGCAGGAAAACTCAAAGGAAATAGTAGCTTTAAAGATGCATAGAATTTTGTTCCTTTAAACATCCTGTCCTTTTAATACACGATAGAAATGTGAAAATTTTGCATAACATCATTTAGAAGAAACACATACTGTTCTAGCCTTGCAACTAGTTTAAAGTAAAATAGTTCTGTTGAGTTGGTCTTATTTGTATGATAGGTTGAGCTGGCCTAAGCAGCCACCTCTTGGAATGATGAACTCTTCTCTGTGTCAGCATCACGTGGCTCTTCAATCCCTCCTTCAGAGAGGCTGCCTACTGAATCTTTGCATGACACACTTTTCTAGGCTTGCTTCTTTCCAACCAGGAAGCACACCCAGATTAGTAACTCTGGCAGAAACACAAGGAAGAGCTCCTCTGAGGATGGGTATTTTTTTCCTCTTTTGCATATTGTAAAAGAATAAGCCTTTTTACACCACAATGCTGTTCACAAGCAAGCCTGAGTTCAGTGGGCCTTGCTTTCACCCAAGTAAATGGGTATTGGATTGTAGCCTAGAGCAGAGATGGGGAATCTTCCAGATGTTGTACTCCAGCTCCCATCAGACGAAGCCAGCATGGCCAATAGTAACAAATGATGAGGGATCCATTGACACCTGGAAGGCCACAGATATTTCAACATTGGTGGATACTGAATGATGCTTCTAATGTTAATTGGTAGGGGAGTTTTATCTTCAGTCTCAAAAATTAAGAACGCATAGGTCTTGGTCTTGGCATGCTAGAAACTCTAGGCAAAAGAAACGCATGGGAGGTGCCAAATATTATCTGTAAATTTCTTTGCTCAACCTATTTCACTGAAGTAGGACGTCCTGTATTCAAACAAGCTAGCAATCCTTAGTCCAGTACCTATTGCTACTAGTCTCCTGTAACTACAGTATACATATCATACATTAAATTGTGTGAACATCTTTTTTTCTCTGGAAGCTAATAAATGAATGCACTGATGTTAAAGGAATTTGGATTAAGATACCCTTTAACTGAAATGCTGGTTTGTTGCTGCTCATAGTCTGGTAAACATTGTTGCGGCTGAGGGTTGAAATAAGACATGGACATAGAAAGCTGGGTTGAACAAAGGGCCACTTTATTAAACTATTAACACAACCCCTTAAACTAACCTGCAGAGGGGAAACATAGGTGCGGGAACTGTCTATAAGCAAGCAGTTGGAATACAGCTCTCGGGCAACCAGCCCCTGTTGTAGGAAGGGCAAACCATTCTGCTTACCCTTTACCCCCACCACACCATTTAGGTGAGCAGGGGGGCCTTCCCACATCACCACCCCTGGGCCCTACAACTCTGGGTGGATGAGGTAAGTTGGCCCCAAAAGCAGCCCATATCCTGCTCTCGGGCCGTAAAACCCTGACAGACAGTTCTCTGGAGCCACCAATCACCTCCAAAGGTGCCTAAGGGGGCCACCTAGCTGTCCTTACCTACTTCCCTTCCCATACCTTGCCACCACAGAAGGGGGGCAAATCTCTATTTAATCCCCCTTCAACCCACTGCCGAGAAGCATCTCTTGAGACACCTCTGCAGGTCCTCTATAAAGATGTCGTTACCTGCATCTGTCACGTGAACTCCATCAGCTCTATAAAGCTTAACCCCAGAGTGCTGAATATGGGGGTGATGTAAAGCCAACCCTCCCTGTGCCAGAACAACCAACCAAATCTGCCAGTTGACCTTACACACCCTATCTATCCCCCTCGGATCCCCTGAACAACACCAGACCTGGTGGGGAAGTATGACTGACCATATCAGATGAACATTAGGCCAATGTTGCCTCACAAACTGCATATCCTACATGTCTGCAAACTAAGGGCCTTGCCTTTAAGCAAACCAAGGCCATTCCCGCCCAGGTGAATGACCACAACCTGCGGAACTGTCTGCACCAAACCTTGCTGGAACAACATGGGTAGGAGCCCATCCCAGCGCATCCCCGGTCGGCCAAACCACTGAACCATGGCCCACTGATTGAGGCCCAGCAGAGAACCACAATGTGACTTCGCAGCCCTATGGCCCGCCCAGAAGACCATACTATGGCTGCAGATTAGGATGCGCATCTGCTTTGTCCCAGTCCAGCAACCTGCGCAAAACAAAATAATTTCAAACAGTTAGGGTCCTGGACCTCCAGGCTTGCCAAAAGGGCGAATATAACCCTTATATGCACCACATTTCCACCTTCCAATGGCCTGCAGCCTGGCCTGTGAAAACCCAAGACCTGCTGCCGTAGAAGCAGCTCCAATCCTAAAAAAGCAGGTCCCGAACCCGAGGGGTCCACTCCCAAGCCCAGAAGCGCCAGCTTAGTAAGTGCCCTAAACAGAAACTTCATGAGGAGAGACACCCCCCCTCATGAATAAACAAATAACCTGGACTTAAGCCCCTGCCCCCCCCAAATGTTGTAACGCCCTCACAGGGCAGATGCCCGGGGCTGGGGAAGTGGACAAAATCACAGTCCAACTCTTGTCCTGTTGGTCAGTCTTGGACCGTCATAACCTGATCATAGCACCGTCCCCCTCAAAACTAACATCTGACAGCAGGAAGGCATGTGAAGAAGAGTCCAGCTTGGACCCAGCAACCACCTCCCCATCTGAAAGGCTCCAAAAAACAGTGTGAGAGCCACTGCGTGAAACAGCTTTACCTTGTATTGTGACAAACATATGTCACCCATTGGCCTAACAGGCCCATCAAGAGGTCGGGTGAAAAAGGGCAGCGGGGATCAGGGGTAGCAAGAGCCTCTCTAGCTAAGGATAGGCCCAAAAGGATGTTATATTGTTCTTGCCAGTTTATTTTTTAATTATTCTGGTTTTATGATTGTTTTTTAATTATTAGAAACAGTTTAATGCTATTTTAAACTAGAGTTCATTTTTAATTATATCTGTTTATACTTATTCATTTATGTATTATATGCTTTTATTTTTGATAGGTTTTTAATTGTATGTGTCTTTTATCTGGAAGCCGCCGTGAGTTCCAATCTGGAAAAATGGCGGGGTATAAATAAAGTTAATAATAATAATAGCCCACCCTAAAGCCCTCTGCATGGTCCTGAAAGGCCCCAGTCTTGGCCATAAAGGAAAGCCCCGCCAGCTTACCTTGCAATGTCCTGGCCAAGAGGCCCTTCCTCCTGCCTTCCACCAGGAATTCCAGCAGGTAACTCACTGGAATAGGCCACTCTGGCATGTAGACCCTGCTGGCCCTGAACTGGAGCTCTCTACCTGCTCTCTGATAGCTGGCAAGCGTGCTGGGAGCAATGGATAGGTTTATGGCCCTCTCCGACTCTGCAGTTGAACCACCAATACATTTTCATATATGGACTAACTTTGATTCCTTTGCATTCTGGATTTTGCAGCTTGTAATGGAGTTCTGTGGAGCAGGATCCATTACAGACCTTGTGAAGAACACAAAAGGAAATACTCTGAAGGAGGACTGGATAGCGTACATCTCCAGAGAGATTCTTAGGGTAAGG
This sequence comes from Rhineura floridana, assembly GCF_030035675.1. NCBI lineage: Eukaryota > Metazoa > Chordata > Lepidosauria > Squamata > Rhineuridae > Rhineura > Rhineura floridana. The sequence goes on along the minus strand of NC_084484.1, from coordinate 57,850,668 downwards.
AAATTAAAGCACTCCAGTGTATTTTTATTTAAAACAGACAAGATTTACGCTCTGAATTAATTTTCAGTAGGGCTTGGCAGTGATGTCCATAGCTTTAACCTTGTGACATGACAAAGGAATGAATGTTAATCATTTTAAAAATAAATAAACTTAAGCTACCTGGTAGATGATTATTTTAACATAGGCTGTGTGCATTAGAAATGAAAGTTTGTGATGTGATTGGATGCTTCACTAGTAATGTAAAATATACTTATGAGAGTAGGTAGCAGCCTAAATACCACCAGAGAATTTTCCAAATGGCTAAAGTATAGTCAAAATATACAGCCAAGAACTTCTCGCATCTCTATCTGAAACTCTGCAAATTGCGATGGATATTAAAATATAACATGGGTTTTCTTCGTCCACTCCACAGGGCTAGTGCAGCGTGGTGTTTGAGGCATGCAACCAGGTGGTAGATCAATAAAAAGGACTGCATGCTGGTGTTTCTTGTTTACTTTGGCACAAGTGATACTTTCTCTTTTTTTGGTGGTTTCTTCTGTAACATAGGATTGAGATTCAAATTTAGAGGAGCAGAAGAGAAGGCAGTTCAGTTTTAGCACTCTCTGATTGTAATGGCCCAAAACACTTCCCTTTGTGCTCATTTTCTGGGACAGTTTTTTGGTACTAAATGAAATGTTAGGATAAAATTTGTACTAATATAGGAACAGCCCAAGCCTCTGTCTCACCAGTGCTCAAGTCTGAATGTGTGATTATGGGTAGAGCATTGTCTTGCTGCTTCCTTACTTTCAGAATGTGGATAAAGCTGTGCTTTGTGCACCTCCAATATTAGGAGCTTGTTGATTTATGTGGAATCCTGCCTCAAAGCTGTTTAGAAACCGGAGCCTCAAAAATAATTAAATCCTTTTTATTTTAAAACCTACCTGTGTGCCCAAAATTGTACTTTTGTACGACCTGGGACACCAGGGTTCGAATCCCCACATAGCCATGAAGCTCACTGGGTGACCTTGGGCCAGTCACTGCCTCTCAGCCTCATGAAAACCCTATTCATAGGGTCGCCATAAGTCGGAATCAACTTGAAGGCAGTACACACACACACAAATATACAAATCAAGATTACATTAAATTTAAAAAACAACTGTCAAAACAGTATTGCCTAGCCCAGGTGTGGCCACCTTTTTGGACCAGAGGACTCATTTCAGATTTTGAGAGAAGGCTGCGGCGCCAGTCACAAAATGGCTTCCATGGGGATGTATGAACCAAAGGAGGAGGTCCCTTCATGAATTATGTATAAAGAGACCAAGTCATGGGCTAAGGAAAAACAAACTTAATGCATTGGTATAAAGATATACGTACAATAAATAAAGTACAAAAACAAATTTCTGGCTTCTGGCCACCTCCCTGTGGAACTTCAGTGTCCTTTTTAAGAGACATATTGATGGGATAATCATTGCCTGGGAGAATTGTTTTTTGCCCTGAATTTTGGAATGCTACAATGAGTTTAGTGGGAGAGTCAAGTTTGACTGCCATTCACTACACTAGATTCTTCCTATGAAGCATTGAAACAGATACATAATCCAGAGTATTCATCAACTTTTGCTCTATTGTTGTAGCACCTACACTTTGGAATTCCCTCCCCTTAAATATTAGGCAGGCACTATCTGAGTTATCTTTTCGACATTCCTCTTTCAACAAGCCTTTTAAGTAGAGACCTTATTCCAATCTGCATCTGTGCTGGAATTTCTTTTTAAGTCATTTTTAAAGCTTTTTTTAACGTATGTTTTTAAAGCTTTTTTAAAAGATGTTTTGTTTTAATATGTTTTAAAGTCTGTTTTTAAGATGTTTTAGAGTGTTTTGTTTGCCGCCCTGGGCTCCTTCTAGGAGGAAGGGTGGGATATAGTTAATAAATAAATAAAACAATAAATAAATATAAAATATCTACTTTCATAATGAAATTGATATTTTTATTGTTTCATACTACTTAGGGACTGCGTATCAATTCTGTTACATTTAGGCTTCCCACTGCTTGTACAATTATTATCCGGGTCTACATTGTTTTGCATTCTTTCTGAATATTACATTATTTGTACCTTATTTATTGTACATTAATCTTTATATCAATACATTACATTTATTTTTCCTTGGTCCGTGGCTTGGTCTCCTTGTTTATGCCGTGGGGATGTGGCATATCACAAACACAGAGAACAGTCATGGTGAAGCTTTTCTCATAAATGTATTTCAATACTAGTAAAGGCTTGACCTGTTGAATTTCTGCCTGCCATATAGCTATTAAAGGCACAAGACATGCGTTTTCCCCCTATGCCAACCTAAACCAGAGCCTAGGCTGCCATTCAGTTACCAGGAAGTAAGCCCCATTAAACAATTAGATACTACTGAACAGATATGTATACCATTAACTGTATAGCAATTTATTAATGAGTCTCTGGTCTTCACCTCCTGCAATGCAGGAGACATGCCTTAAGCCTCTTTGCAAAGTTTTCATGTTTGCCTTTTGAGGGGACGGGGATTCTTTAACATTCACCCACACTTTCTGTATAGTAGTATTTGCAGAAAATAATTTCTAGACACTACCTGAACCCAGCACAGGAAAGATATATCCTGGTTGCTAGAAAAGGAAGGGCAAACTATAGAGATTACAAGGACTTAAAAAAAAACAGGAAAAGCGCATTAAAGAGAAGGGAAAAGAGCAGCTCTTTTGGACCCCAGGGAGTTCAGTGTCTGAACAACTCATAGCTCTGACTTAATTCATTGGCTAATAACACTGACAGGCAGCCAGGCGATCTCATTTCACATAAATAATTTAGAAAGTTGCCTACATGTTTTGCTCCATAACTCGCTAGGAGAGCTAGATACTTTTTTTAAAAAATGAAAGCTTAGATTCAGGGATACCTGCTAGGGGCCTCACTGAAGGCCTTTGTGAGTGCAATAGTACCTGCAGGTTAGTGACCTGTACCCCATCCTGATAAATCCATCAAGCCCACTCCAAAATATGTTGATGTAGAAATGCCTTCCTACAACTAAGGAGCATCAGTGCCTGGGAGGTCTCTCTTGGGACGGAAATTATCAGTTGTGTTTTCCTGAACCCAGCTAACAAGCAACTTTGCCTTTAATGTTGAATGCTTACAAAGCAGAGCTTTACCCACAGTTCTTCCTGGCAGAAAGGATTGGCCCCAGATCATTTAGGCCTTTTAAAGGACAAAACTGACAGCTGGACTCATACCTGTAAACTAACTGGCAGCTACTGGAACCTTATCAGTACCACTGTAATATGCTAATAATGGCCTGTTTCCACAAGTTGACCTGAGGTTAGGAATGTATTCTGCATCATCTATGATTTGTTTTTTTACCTTTTTCCAAGGGCAAGTTTTGACACTTGGCTTGAAGTATCTCCATTAAAATTAAGTTTCGTGAAAAGAAAAGAAAAAAACCCATAGCAGTTCAAGTTGGTGAAAGTTATTGGCCTAGAAACATTTACTAGCCTGTTTACACATACTGATACCCAGAAGAAAAATGAAACAACTTCAGCAAAGCTCAGTTGCCAGGAGACTGTTGTCACTTGTCCCAGGAGACTATCTTTATGGAATTTCAGAGTTGTTCATTCATATAACTCTGTACTTAGTCAAAATCAAGATATACATTTAAGTTCTAAAAGTTCAGTAGATGTCCCACAAGACCCTAACATCTCTTCGAGCAGATCTGCATGTTACCTAATGTGGGGGGAAGGGATGGATGAATGATTCGTGTTTCTTGTTCCGTGGACTGCTTGGGAACTTACAGACAGGGGAAGGGGACATTTCCAATGCAGTCCTAGTATGTGCATTTCTCTACAAGGGGAAGTAAATGAGTAACACTTCAGGCGTTACAAAAAATTGCAGAGAAGAGTAAGCATGAACCACTTGCACTTCCTATTCTCCTCCCCACTCCCATGCATCTGGTAATGGTCAAAGATCCTAACTATACCGAATAGATTTATATATTTTCTCATCTGCCTAACAGTACAAGCTAAACGAAAGGAATGCATCTAGAATTCATATTAACTCACTGTTATGCTTTAAGTTTGTCACAATCAATTTGTATCCTCCTCTGGAGGCTCAAGGCAGGTAATAACATGCAGTAGGTAAAAGTGGTAAACAGTGTTCCTCCTTGCTCCTTATGTCACATTTCTTAGTCATTCCTTAGCTGAACATTTCTTGCTTTTTAGTCTTCTCTCATACAGTGAGTCACTCCATATTCCTGGCAAAAGTGCATTGCTCTGTTTTTTATATATTTCCAGTACTTCTCCATAGCTTCCATGGGTGGTTTCATTGTCATGCTACATTGTGGTCCTTATAATATTAACTCTAGCTAGGAATGTGCTATAAATGTTGTCTATTCTTAAAAGAACCTAAGCACAGCTGTTGTGTTTCATATCTGTAAAACGTGTGCACAGCCCTTTATAGCTGTATAGTATTCTTTACTACTAAAGTCTATGTGGGTGGCATGTTCTTAAAACATCTAAAGTTTATCATGTTGTATTATGTTGGGTGTGTGTGTGTGAAGAATCCCAAAGGCATCTGGGCTACAGTATTGTTTTGTGAAATAGTTGCACTGAAATGGAGTTAAGGACTCAGTCTGGTTGCAAATGCAAAGGGGAAGAAGACCCTACAATCTCTTTTATTTAAATGCAGGGATTGGCACATCTCCATGCCCATCATGTGATTCACCGGGATATCAAAGGGCAGAATGTATTGCTAACAGAAAATGCAGAGGTGAAACTGGGTAAGTTAATTAGTTGGTTCTACGCATTTTGCTTTGTCACTGCTGCTGTTCTTCCAAGCAGCAACAGATAGCATTAGTTATCTGGCTGCAGAGAAAATATAATTTGAACAGTTAAAATTATCAGCTGCTGATAGTTCTCAAGCATGATCTGGAAGGTGGTGTGAATGTTTAGTGGAGTTATATTCTTGTTTAGTGGTGAGGGAGCAGGCAAGAAAGAGTTGCATCCTCCAACTTAACAGGCAGGGCCAACCAACTTTTAACATCCACTTTTAGAGAGATGTTCTCTCCCTTTTCAGTTTTAGTGTCTCCCTTCTGATGAAGAAAGAGCAGAATTGTTGTGCCTGAAAATTTTAAAATGGCAGTGGTTGCAAATCTATATTTTAAAATAGGTTTTCTTTCTTCTCTCCAATAATGGTTAGCCAACATGAAGATAAACTATACAGGGTATAACTGGTCAATTTCTGCAGGTGCCCTTGTAGTAAACATTAAGCTAACAGGCTTCAGCTGTCTTTCTGTCCTCTACCCACTTCCATTTGGTGGGAAGGGAGTGTGTGTGTGTATGTGTGTGTGTGTATATAGATATATCGCACTGTAAGCAAGGAGCTACACACAATGGGGTAGCAAGCATGGTGATGATAATGAGGAGTCTTTTAGTGCTGCAAGTGTAGGAGCCACACTTGGACAAAGCTGCTGCCATGGATTTGGTGACCATTTTGGGGTTCAACAGCACTCTTTGCTAAATTGTAAAATGAGACTTAAAATGAATCCTTGGGAAATAAGTGTGGACCCCTCTAAGCCTAGATCCTCGTAATCAATCAAGATTATGCTCTTCATTCCAGATTTTTTTGAAAGTGAAGATCTCAAACTTTATTTAAAAGATGAACAACTTGCCTTCCAGCCATAAACAGCATTCAAGGATGTCTGCAAACTTCACTGAAAACAATTAAAGCAACAATACATACAAATATAACATCAGCATAGTTGGAAAAAACAGCTCAGCCAGTTAGTATTAAAAGCCTTTGCAAAAAGAATGAACTTAACCTGCAATTCAAAAGGCAGCAATGTTGGCACTATGTGAATCTCCCTGTCCATTCCCTGGAAAGGGAATTCCAGAATCTAATTTCCATCCATGTCAGTGTTGGGTCTACAAAGAATCTGGTCACACAGTAACTATTGTGGCCAAACTGTAAATAAATGGCCAGACTGTTTTCTTCTTTTGTTTTAAGGACACTGATTCACTTCTAGATTCCAGTGCGGCATTTCTGTCTTGACCCTATTCAATCTCCACTTAGTTTCTATATCTCTTACCTGACTTTAGGGCACTTTCAAACTTTTCCCAACGTAAAGATACTTCTTGGGTGGGGTGGTGGTAGTTGTGGCTGGTTTCTCTGCTCCATTGAGCATTCATTCTGCCAAAAAGGACTAGTACTACAGCTTGTATATTATTAAATAGTACTTTTGATGCTTAGGTTAGTTCCTGTGTCAGAAAGGCTTTTGTCAATCACACATAATGCTAAGCCAAACTATGACTTAGCACGAATGAGGAAATGTGCAAATTTCCGGAGAGGAGATTGCAGACATAGTCATTTTGCTGTTGTGCTGTGCTAAGGTGTGGTTGTTGTCTGGACCCACTCTCATAGTTTAGTTCTCCCAGGTGAACCATGAGCTGTAAACATAGGGCAAACTTTGGCTACAGCCCATGGCTTATCTAGAGAGAGCTAAACCAAGAGCCCAGATTCAAATGACATACTCAGTAAATCATGGCTTAGCACAACAACAAAACGGTCAGGGAGAAGCATACTGGCTGCAGTCTCCTCTCAACGAGTCCACACATTTGCTTGTTTGTGCCAAACAATGGTTTGACTTAACATTATGTGCCAATTGGGACAATATGTGATTTGGCCCTTAATTGTACTGTCCTTCCTTACAAAATGGAAACATTTATTTGGCTTTGTGTATTTAGCTAGATAGGAAAGGTTCCTCTGTGAACAATGTTCTTGCAGCCCTTTGTTTAATATGAATGCTACATTTGCATGAGAAATATCTTGCTAGTAAACAGGTGATAACTGTTGAATATACTGACAAGCTGAATACATTAATGGAGCATTATCTTCTAAATGTTCATTTTAATTGATCACCTGAATTGTCTAACCCTTCATATGTAGCTGAAACATGTTGTCTGAGCATTTATTTACTTTACAATAATCTTGGAGACCTCATTTCAGTGCTTTTTATTATTTTTTCTGTTCTTAATGTAGTGGATTTTGGTGTTAGTGCTCAGCTGGACAGGACAGTTGGTAGAAGAAATACCTTTATTGGAACGCCTTACTGGATGGCGCCAGAAGTTATTGCCTGTGATGAAAATCCAGATGCTACATATGACTACAGAGTAAGAGAAATAGTAACATAGTTATTAAGTTGTATGTTCTACTGGCCATGAGTTGTGTACACAATTTTTGTATTTATTATTAATACTCTATCAGCAAGACATGACTCCTCTCCCTCCCCCATTCCTAAGAAAAATCTGTTTCAGTTTATTAAGCAGAGTGAAAAGCAGCCACTGGTTATAACCTGATAAATTAATGTGCACTGTATAAAGCTTGATAGTGCATTGCCTACATGGAATACTTATAAGTTGGAGGGAGCATGAAATGTGTGACAATCTAAATATACTTATAATTTCTGTTATATTTCTTCTGTGGATTCATGCAGCTTTCCAGAGCTTGTTTACATGCAGTGAAGTAAATGCATGTGAGTAAGTCTCTACACATTTTTATTTTGTTTTATTTATTTACACAAGAGGCTCCTACTGGGAGGAAGGGCGGGATATAAATTTCATACATACATGCATACTTCCCCCTGCCCCACTTCATGCAGTGCTTTCAGTGTAGGAAATGTGACGGTGTCCTTAAACAGAGTTGCCGTTTTCCTTCCCCTCCCCATTTTTTCCTTCTGTGCTACTTGCATGAAATTGGAACAAGGGCCACTTGTGGTCCTAGCGACACAGGCTACGACCCCCTGGTTTAGATGATACCCCACCCCATTTCTCCTTCTGCCAAAGGAGAATGAAAGTTCCTCTTTTACTTTGCAACAAACTTGGTGTTTTGGTTTTAGATTTTGGTTTGTTTTGGTTTGTTCTAAGAGGAAGCTTTCATTCTCGCTGAGTGTGAAGAGAAGGAAGAAAGGAAAGCATGAGTGCCTGACATTCATTGACACCCATTCCCATTCACCTGTGCCATGGTTTAGGCCTTTGTCTGAAATGGGTCTTAAAGAGGAAATTACTGTTACAATATGCTTTGTCCTTGTTGATTTTTTCCCCTCTGATGAACATCAGTAGCACCAACGAACATCAAACTTGAAGGGCTATCAAGGTTAAATTGTCTCATCTTGTAATCTGTCTCCTCCTTCTCTCCCTTCACAGCTGGGTTCCTTCTTAAAGCAGCTTTTTGGAAATCTCAAAGCACCTCTTAGCTTATTTTAGAGCCACCACAGCAGAAAAGAGAATAAAATATTTAATCTTCATTGCTAGGAGCAGTGCATTAATCTAAATAAAGAGCTAGTTTGGACTCTTGAAAGCCTTCATTGCCTTTGAGAATAAGACTAGATACTATATTTTTAAGTATATCATAGTGCTGTGAAGAGTGGTGAATTTTTCACAATATATGTAAGAAGGAAAGACAGCAGAAGTGGACCAGAAGTATTACACAGAGCTTGGAAAAGTTACTTTTTTGAAGTACAACTCCCATCAGCCTAATCCAGTGGCCATGCTGGCTGGGGCTGATGGGAGTTGTACTTCAAAAAAGTAACTTTTCCAAGCTCTGGTATTACAGAAGAATAAATTAATAGGTAATGATAAATTGTGTTGCATGTTGTGTTGCATGTTACTTATATAGAGGAGAGGGGAAAGGAAAGAAGTGATGGAGGTTGGAGAAGATACTGCTGTAAGGATTAGGTCAAAGGTTTTGTGGAGTAGGGAAGAGCATGCGGTGGCTGTGATTTTCCTGTTACTTCAGTGTTGGGCTTGGATTATTTGGAGCCACTAAGAAATAGCCTATGGTTAAGTCACTTTAGACTGAATATGACATCATGTAAAGAACCTGCCTGTCAAAGAGAGGTAGGCACGTCACATGGTGTTGTCCCGCTTTCCCATTTCTTCCAATGTCTGGATATTTAGGAGCGAATATTGGTGGTGTCTGGCATTATTGATGGGTATGGTATGAAGGTACATGAGATGACTAGTTTGCTGAAAATAAGCAGGTCTGAGTCTGGTCAGTGCCTGAATGGGAAACTTCCTGAGAACCTTGTGTACATCACCAGTCAATTCAAAATTGCCAAGACAGAATCTAACTGGATAAAGATAGAGGGGCCAGCTGAGGGACTCTTGAGTTTCTCAAAGGAATCCAGTTAACTGTTTATACATCATGTGATATGTGTTTGTAGTGTTGGAGAAGTTCCATACTTTCTGTGAAAACAAGACCAGGAGCAGACTGTGGTACAGAACTGGTCATACAGAAAATCAGAGTACAGTTAAAGAACAACAACAAAGCAATCATAATGCCAAAATACAATTTAAATAGTATCCCAGAAGAATATAAAGATCAAATAAGAAACAGATTTGAGGCTTTAAACTTAGTTGATAGAGAACCAGAAGAACTATGGATTGAAGCCAGAGACATTATCAGGGAAGAATGCAAAAAGACAATACCTCTAGTTAAAAAGAGAGAAAGACCTCAATGGATGACTGACAAAACTCTTAAAATGGTTAAAGACAGAAGGAAAGTAAAAGCAAAAGGAGATGGGAACCCTAAATGCAATAATACAGCAACTAGTACATAGGATAAAGAGAACTATTACAATTGTTATTGTATAGAAATAGAAGAGGACAACAAAAAAGGTAGAACAAGAGCCCTATTCCAGAAAGTTAAAGAAATTAAAGGGAAATTTAAAGCAAGAGTAGGGATGTTGAATAATTAACAGGGGAACACACTGACTGACCGAGATGAAATAAAAGGAAGATGGAAGCAATACAATGAAGAACTCTATAAAAGAGATGCAAAGATGACAGATTCATTTACGGAGGAACCGTATGATGAAGAACCAGAAATTTTAGAATGTGAGGTGAAAGCTGCTCTTAAAATACTTGGAAGAAACTCATCACCAGGAACAGATGGCATATCAATAGAGTTGCTACAAGTTACTGAGACTGAATCTGTCCAAATTTTGACAAAAAATTGTCAACAAATATGGAAAAGAAAACAATGGCCCACAGACTGGAAGTGTTCAATATATATTCCAATTCCAAAGAAAGGGGATCCTAGGGAATGCAGTAATTATTGAACTACCGCCTTAATATCCCATGCAAGTAAAGTAATGCTCAAAATTCTATAACAAAGACTCGTACCATATATGGAGCAGGAAATACCAGATGTCCAAGCTGGAAAGGAAAGAGGTACCAGAGATCATATTGCAAACATATGTTGGATAATGGAATGGACCAAGGAGTTTCAGAAGAAAATCACTCTGTGCTTTATAGATTACAGCAAAGCCTTTGATTGTGTAGGTCATGAAAAACCATGGAATGCTTTAAAAGAAATGACGGTGCCACAGCATCTGATTGTCCTGATGCGCAACCTATACTCTGGACAAGAGGCTACTGTAAGGATAGAATATGGAGAAACCGATTGGTTCCCAATCAGACAGGGTGTGAGACAAGGGTGTATTTTATCATCCTCTTTGTTTCTATATGCAGAACATAACATACTGAAATAGGGATTGGACCAAGATGAAGAAGGTGTAAAAAATGGAGGGAGAAATACCAATAATTTAAGATATGCAGACGATACCATACTACTACCAGAAACCAGTAATGATTTGAAACTAATGCTGTTGAAAGTTAAAAAGGAAAACACAAAAGCAGGACTACAGCTGAGCATCAAGACTAAAGTAATAACAACAGAAGATTAATGTAACATTAAAGTTGACAATGAGGACATTGAATTTATGAAGGATTATCAATACCTTGGCACAATCATTAACCAAAATGGAGACAATAGTCAAGAAACTGGAAGAAGGCTAGGACTGGGGAGGGCAGCTGTGAGAGAACTAAAAAAGGTCCTCAAATGCAAAGATGTATCACTGAACACCAAATTCAGGATCATTCAGACCATGGTATTCCCAATCTCTATGTATGGATGTGAAAGTTGGACGGTGAAAAAAGTGGATAAGAGAAAAATCAACATTTAAAGTGTGGTGTTGGAAGTGAGCTTTGCTCTCCTCCAAGTTCCGACTTATAGAGAGGCTCGGAGGATGGTTACCAGAACCAGGGCCTTCTCAGTGGTGGCCCCTGAATTGTGGAATAGTCTTCCCGTTGAGGTGCGCTTGGTGCTGACATTGCTATCTTTTCGGCGCCAAGTTAAAACCTTTCTCTTTGCCTCAGGCATTTTAGCTTAATATGTTCAATTTGGTTTTAGATTTGTGGATTTTTATATATATGTTTTTGTACCAATTTATGTGATTTTATTGTATATACTTTCTGTTGTACACCGCCCAGAGAGCTATGCTAGTGGGGCGGTATAAAAATTTAACAAACAAATAAATAAATAAATAAATACATGGACTGTGAAAAAGACAAATAATTGGGTATTAGAACAAATTAAACCAGAACTATCATTAGAAGCTAAAATGATGGAACTGACGTTATTATACTTTGAACACACAATGATTCACTAGAAAAGACAATAATGCTGGGAAAAACAAAAGGGAGTAGAAAAAGAGGAAGGCCAAACAAGAGGTGGATTGATTCCATAAAGGAAGCCTCAGAGCTGAACTTACAAGATCTGAACAGGATGGTTTATAACAGATGCTCTTGGCGGTCGCTGATTCACAGGGTCGCCATATGTCGAAATCAACTTGAAGGCACATAATGATGACAACAACAGCAACAACAGTGTTTTAAACCCATGCTAGACTCGTATATCATCCTCTTATCTCCCCTTGCCCCAACTTCCATTTCATCAGCTGGCTTTGGGGAGTTAGTCCTAGAAGGAGACATCCAAGGAGAAGGATGGAGAGAGATATTTCCTGTGATAATGAACCTTTGGACTCCTGTTTGGACCAGTGACATAGCAGAATGGGTGATGGTGTTGTATTGGCAAGGAAATAAATGTGATTGGGAATATTGGGGGCAATGGTTGCTGTGGAAACATCAGTTCCTTCATGCACCTGTTCAAAATTTTTCTGTACAGTAGGGCCCTGCTTTCCGGCATTCCGCTGCGGCTTTCAATTGGGAAATTCCCTATTTTAAATCCGATTTTGCCGTTTTGCGGCATTTTCACGCGACACGACCCATTAAAGTCAATGGGTTCCGCTTTATGGCGATTTCTGCTTTACGGTGGGGGCCTGGTCCCTAACCCGCCATATAAGCAGAGCTCTGCTGTATGTGGTGCCCTCCAGATGTTGTAGATTACAGCTCCTTTTACCAATGGCTATGCTGACTGGGCTGATTAGAGTTGTAGTCTACAGCATCTGGAAGCATTGGCTACCCCTGCTGTATTCCAGAACAGTTTCTTCCATGGGTCCTCAACAGCTGCTTTGACAGAATGGTCCCTTGAGTTTATGAGATACTGGAATGGGATTGCAGGAAATGAGCCCCGGTGCTTCATGATATGCTGAAGGAGGTAAATTGTGGCATAGATACTGTTATGAATTTGCAGTTGTTATAGCAGTGAATAAAGCCATCTTCTTGGTTGTCATAATGTTCTCAAATTGCCATCTAGTGGGTTTCTTATGGGAAATCAGTCTTGACTCCACCCAGAGAGTATCTCCTTTCTATTATTGCTATCAGAGACAATTATATCTCTTACCAGCAACAGTATGTTACAATTGTTTCTATCTACCAAACATCCAGAAAATATTTTCCTTTTATGTGTCTTGTCATACAAGATGGAATACTTGATGGAATACTTGGGAATCAGAGCTTAAGACAACCTGGTCCATGGAAAAGCAGCAGTATCAACAATATTCTTGCTTCCTATAATTAGAAATTCATTGTTAATGGTTTTGGAACAGAATAAGCAACATATTGGCAAATGATTACGACCTCTCCAGAGTCTTCCTCTTGAAATGTGTATTTTAGGAGTTTTCTCTGAGATTAGCTTTGCTCAATCTTTGCTTTCTGTTCACATCAGAAGCCCTCAATTTTGTTTGGTTTCTATGTAATTACATGTTCAGAGCTTCACCAAATAGCAAAAAGCTGTTGACTAAAATTTTCAGAAATCTTACTTCATGAGAAGGGGAGGACATGTACTTGTTTGAGGGCCCAAGTGTAAAGAAAAAAACAAAACAAAACATATGTGATATTTGTTTAAATCCAACATAGCCTTAGTTTGAGTTAACAAAGACTGCATTTGGCTACAGAAAACTGCCTGCATAGGTGCTGCATACTGTTATTCATAAGTCAGTTTAAATTTTAGTATATGTGTATTGTTTTTCCCAGTCATAACAAGGTAAAAAGAAAATGTAAGGGTTTTTTTAGAAAGCTAGAATGTGATTCTAATCTTCAACATGCAGTACATCAGAGACTGACAGACAAGGAATAAAGGATAATATGTTTGCTAACATGTGGTCTCTTTTTGTAGAGTGACCTTTGGTCATGCGGCATTACAGCCATAGAGATGGCAGAAGGTGCTCCCCGTAAGTGATATGTATCCATTTTCTATTTGCCTGATTTTTTCCTATTTGAAACCTGTATTTTGACTTATTCTTTGTAACCTAAGCTTACACTTCAGATTTTTGAAAGCACAATGGTGATTTTTTCTTCTCTTGGGTTCCCACCCTACCTCCTTTAGCAGCATAAAAATAAAATCCTATAAATAGTAGTGCTTTTTGCCAGATAGCACTGTGCCAAACCATTCCTTTGTGATTGTGTTAGGGCAATAGAAACAAAACAATAGGTGAAACCTTGTATTACAGGGTTATTGAATCCATATAAGCTTTCTGATGAGAAACATTAGATTTTGCAGTAGATACAAAGCAGCAGTATCAGTGCATTGTGTTTACATAACTTTAAAGGAGAATCTGCAGTGGACAGTCTCAAGTCTGGTTTTTATTTTTCTATCTCCAGATTCTATGGGTTATCTGAAATGGCAACTTTCAAAAAATGCCTCAGAGCAGAGAATGAAACAGATCGCCTTTAGGGTCAGGTGGTAGCTCTGTGTGTGATTCTGACTGACGGTCAGTTTCAGAGTTATCAGGAAAATTAGTTCTTGCATTTTATGTTGTTTGTAGTCTGTCATTGTTCCTGTGGCCCCTTTTGGACAGACAGACAGACTTGAGCAGAGTTCTCCATGCTCTGGTAACTTCCAAATTAGGTTCCTGCATGGGCCTGCCCTTGAAGACGACTCAGAAACTTCAACTGGTCCAAAATGTAGCAGTCAGTTTATTGGCTGGAGTTGCTTTTAAAACTTGTGTAACCCCTCTTTCTAAAACAGTTGCATTGGTTGCCAGTTTGTTTCTGGGCCCAATTTAAGGTGCTCACACTAGTGTTTAAAACCCAAATGAAATGTGTTGAGATACTGCCTGCTTCCCTACAGACTCTCTCCAGTGTTAAGGTCAGCAGAGGGGGCCTTCTTGATAGTTCTGCCCCCCTCAGAGGTTTGGGTAATGGTGGCCTGGGAGAGGGCATTCTCTGTGGCAGTCCCTAAGTTGTTGAATTCCTTTCAAAAGAGGAACTGTACACCGTTGTACAGTTTTCAACAAATGCTAAAGACACACCTCTTTACCCCAGTCTTTGACACCTGAGATGTATGTTTTCAGAACCTATTGTATTCTTGTGATTGCGATTTGTTTTAATTATTTTTAATATTGAATTTTAAACTTTTGTAACCCACCCTGGGAACTGCTGGTGAAGGGCAGGTTGTTTGTTTGGAATTGTGAAGTATCTACAGACACCAAATCAGAAAAAATGGATAAACTGAGAAAGCAATACTTTTTTATTATTATTTCTAGCCCTCTGTGACATGCATCCAATGAGAGCCCTGTTTCTTATTCCCAGGAATCCTCCTCCACGGCTAAAATCCAAGAAGTGGTATGTGGCTGCTTTAATGTGAAGTTTTGTTTTTGTTGTGACAACCTTTTTTTCTTTCACAGGGCAGAATAGCCATATGTGGGCAGAATGCTAAACCATGGTTTAGTGCTACATGAATTAACCTTGTCTCTTCCCAGGCTTCTATGATCCCATGCTGCTTGCAGGAGGAGTTCAGAAGTTTTGACTATCCCTTAAATGTGGCTTATCAGTATGTCCAAACTAAGGGTTGTGATTTAATACTTAACTATGGTTGGTTTCATAACAAGCCAAGTTCACATCATGAGTTATGAAACTGGTTTGTTGAAACAAACAATAGATTAGTGTTAAGACATGGTCCTTGGTTTGAATGAAATAACAAGGGAAAGAAAGCAAAAGCTTTCATTTTGCCTCCAGGTAGGCAGGAAGAATAGGAAGAGGGTAGCAGTCAAATCCAGGAGGATGCCAAACATGTTTATGCAGTTCTAAATTGGGTTTAGTTTTATGTCCCAAAGTGGCCATTGTGTTACTTCCCAAGGCCTTAAAAATAACTTTCAGCTGTCTGAAAATTCTGCACTATTGAACCAAAACCCGAACTGAGAAGTGCCTAGATTATTTCTGAGTTCTAAGGGTAGGACAAAAAAGAGACATTGTTGATAGAGCAGCTTTTAAGGTGACAAACTGTGCAGCCACTGAAGGTGAAAATGTCGGTTTTATGCCCCATGCAAGTTCTTAATTTCTCACACAAAATAGAATAAGGGAGTGGCACAATGTCATTGACTTCTAGCTTTCATGTTGAAGGTATTTGTTAAAATTCATTAGATCTTTCACTATAATTGTAAGCAATGCATAGAATAGTTATCCCACTCACCAGATGAGATAAATGCACTAACTTTATCAGATTATATTTTTAAGCACAGCTAAAAATGTATAATTTTGTCCACTAATAACTACGTAACTACTTACTAACTACGGAAAGGTGACTGTAGTTATGTTTAGGAATGCAGGGGGGGTTGTACTAACATTTTCAAGCCTTTACACAAGAATTTTAAAGAAATTAAATAGAACTGTTCCTTTGCTGAATTGTATGTATGAGTGCCTAATGCTCACAAAGATCTCTTGATTGATTGATCAGCTAGAATGGGTACTTGTGCCAATTTAAAGCTATTTCCTCACAAAAAAGGGCTCTTTAAACCAGGCCCTTATTTACCCTTTACTCTCTAAAGTTGTGCAGCACTGTTTTTATTTATTATTAAGCTAGAGCAAACGAAGAATGATTTTTTACTTGTTCCTATACATTTCTTAATGTATCCAGATATATACACACATAATAATTTGCTTTTCCTTGTGAAGTCATTGTCCTCAAAATTTATATTGCATTTTTGTGACTTAGCCAAGTGTGTTTATCAGAGTTCAGTCCTGCCAGTTTTTAGGATACAAAGGATCCTTGCTAAATAAATGCTGATCTTGCCAAATGACTTAAACATGTGCAATTTTATTTTTGCTTAGGTCAAAAAAGTTCTTTAGTTTTATAGAAGGCTGTTTAGTGAAGAACTATATGCAACGGCCTTCTACAGAGCAGCTTTTAAAACATCCATTTATACGTGATCAGCCAAATGAAAGACAAGTCCGAATCCAGCTTAAAGATCACATAGACAGAACCAGGAAGAAGAGAGGAGAGAAGGGTATGTGATCATTTTGAAACTACAGGCACAGTTTGTTTGTGTGTGTGGTAGTAGTAGCACTGTTTGTTTTAGAGCAGCTACCATAACTAGGTGCTGTACATAAAATTAAAATAAACACATATATTCTGTATTACATTCTAAGGAGCAGATTAGATGTTCATTTAATACATAGTGTGCAGCTACATATCTTGTTTTTTCTTAAATAATTACAGGTGTGAGTGGGGTTATTCTTACTGGGATGATGGGGTGTTGTGTGGGGAGGCTTATCTTTTCAGTCCCACATGGTGATCAGAACAGAGATCCCAACTTCCTGTGTGGCTTTGCCTCCAGACAAGACGCACAAGCAAAGGAATAGAATGAAAGAGGAGAGGAAGATTTGTTTGACAATGTCAAAGGGGAGGCATTTGCAGGTTTTACATCAAATTGAGACTTGATCATTTTGTTGCAATGGTTATTTATGCAACATCCCAGTGATTCTTGACCTCTGCTGATAGCATGGTTTGCTGTTAATCTCTGCTGTCACAGGTAACTGACAGTAAGAGCAGAGAGAGAGTCCAGATGCACTGAAGACCATATTTTAATCAGAATCAAAAGTGTTCTGAACTAACTAAGATGGAATAAAAACCACTGAACCAGTTTGTCTTCAAACAGGTGGAGAGGGGGAAAACTTTTCTTTACCCATTATCATGAACCAGGAAAAAAAGGGCAGGGGAATAAATTTATTTTTATCAAATAAAATACTATTCCTTCTAATTGTTCCCTCTTTTTAAGTAGTTTAAAAACAACACTTAAAAACAAAACACCGGGAAAAATAAGGAGAAAGCAAATATGAATGAAGGAATACTCATGGGATGGAGGAGTGTTAACAGGTTCAGGAAGTGTTGGGGCCACATGCAGCCCCCAAGCCATAGGTTGCCCATCTGTACTTTGAAAAATGGGTAGAAGATCAGTACTGTACTATGGTATAGTCTGAAGGTACATGAGGCCACTGCTTTGCTGAAACTAAGCAAGTGTGGGTATGGTCAGTGCCTGGATGGGAGACTGCTTGGGAACCATATGAGTGCTGCCTTGGTTTCTATGATGAAAGAAAGATGGGGTATAAATGTTATAAATAAATAAATATTGTGTGTATTAGAAAAGTTAGAAGTTTCCAAGAGCATGCATACCCAATAGGCTGTGAACGTATTTCTTAATCAGCAGTGTCCTCACCTCACTCTTGGAGCCATATGGCAAACCAAAATTGCAAATTGCAAAAGGTGTTTATGGTATGGCAGACCGTCTGCTATTTAGATACATAGTGTCAAAAATTCCACATGAAATAGCACTTTGGATGTCAGCCCCAATATTTATCTTTGACCTCTCCCAAGCACTGTAGCGGTAATTTTGAGAGAGGGCTGAAAGCCTTTGGTAGAGTGAGTTGGAGAAACAAATTGTGATATTGACATACTGTGCATCTAAATTTTTGCATTGAATTTTTGTTTATAATTAATATTGTTTGAAATGTACCCTTTTCATGCTTCTCATTTGGTTGAGTGGTGTTGTAGACTGCAGCAAAAATGTTTGTGTTCTGAGAATAGAGATACACTTAAGGATGGCTTCCAAGTGTGAATAATTTGCATGCATTTCTAAAATGGTCTTCCTAAAATTCATTGGGAGAGTGACCTTTTCACATTACAACTGTAGATTCTAAATTAATGCTAATGAAATTATCTATTATTTTTACCTCAAAAGAACTGCAAAGAGTTCTGTTGATAAAACAGCTTCTGCATTGAACTCATGTGTTCTCTTCAGGATGTGGGTTTAACCATTCAAGAGAATTGTTACGTTTGTTGTCTCCCCCCCCCAACCCCCCCATCCCACATCCACTAGATGAAACGGAATATGAATATAGTGGAAGTGAAGAAGAGGAAGAAGAAGTGCCTGAACAAGAAGGAGAGCCAAGGTAGTGTTTATTTAATTAATGAACCAATAAGAAATGTAGGTGTCAGCTAAAATTCTGTGAACATCTGAACTTAAGAACATAAGAAGAGCCCTGCTGGATCAGGCCAAGGGCCCATCTAATCCAGCATCCTGTTCTCAAAGTGGCCAACCAGATGTCATGGGAAGCCAGTAAGTGGGTCCTGAGTACAACAGTACCCTCTTCCCTTGTGATTCACAGCAACTGGTATACAGAATCATACTTCCTCTGACAGTGGAGGTAGAACATAGCCATCATGACTAGCAGCCATTGATAGCCCTATCCTACATGAAACTAGGGCCTTATTCTTAAAAGGCAGGGCTAGAATCTTCAGAATAACAATGATAGGTGTAGAATAAAGAGTCTGAGTGACAAGGGTGTGTGCTGTTGTATCCTTTGTCATGGACCCCTTTTAGGATTTCCTGCCAGTTTAGAATTGGATGCTAGTATGTGGCAAATGGAGCATTTTGTTTGGGAACAGGAAGCTCAGGTTCCAATCCCAGCTTAGCTATGAAGCTCATTTGCTTTGTCTGGGCCTGGTTCTCCCCACAAGTGAAAATGAAATACCGTTTTAAACTCCAGTAATGAAGGGCAGTATAAAAAAGGTACACGGATATGTAGGTATCACTTGACCAGAAGCAAAGCAGTGGCCTCATTTCCCATTGTGGGGGAAATGTAAAATATTGTTTGCTTGCTCAGTATGAAGATCTTGAAAGATCAGACCATGGTAGCCTGAGGAAATGTCTTGGGACATGATAAACACCTCAAAACATCAAGATACTTGAGACACTGTAATGAATAACCTTTGGACTACTAAGAACCAGGTGTGAGTTGGTAATCACTTTTCTTTAGACTTTTTTTTTAAAAAACAGCTTTTTGTTCATAGTTCTGTAGAAAATTGACTGATGCTGTTTTCTGTTGACTTGACACTCTCTCCACCTCCAATGTAACTGTACATTTTTAGTGCTCCCTGGGGGGAATCAAAAAAAGATGTGAAATGAAAAATTTCCCAGCAAGATATTCAAGTTATTTACTTACTAGCTTTTGTTTGGGTTTTAATAACTCCCCCTTCTCTTCGTACAGTTCTATTGTTAATGTGCCTGGAGAATCTACCCTCAGACGTGATTTCCTGAGATTGCAGCAGGAAAACAAGGAACGTTCTGAGGCTCTTCGGAGACAACAGCTGCTACAGGAACAGCAGTTGCGAGAGCAGGAGGAATACAAACGACAGCTGCTGGCAGAGAGACAAAAGCGCATTGAACAGCAGAAAGAGCAAAGGAGGAGACTAGAAGAGGTAGAAACAGGCCAAGATTGAAAAGGCTACTCTTTTCTCCTTTTGTTAAAAAGGCCAAAGAATACGAATTCTTGCCTCAGGTTCTTAGAAGTTTAGAGTCCCAGAATCAACACCTGCTGCTTAGCATTTGTAATGCCTGCATACTTGGATTGAGGCAATAGGTCTAGTTATCAGGAATAGCCAAGCCAAACAGGAAGTTTTATTTTTATTTATTTGTCTGACTTCCTTTCTATACTGCAGCTTTTGAATTTGGCACTAAAGCCTGATGGCCATCAGACTGTTTTTTCTTAAGTAGTATAGGCTTTTGGGAGAGCCAGTGTGGTGTAGTGGTTAGAGTGTTGGACTACAACCTGGCAGACCAGGGTTTGAATCCGCACGCAGCCATGAAGCTCACTGGGTGACCTTGGGCCAGTCACTGCCTCTCAGCCTCAGAGGAAGGCAATGGTAAACCACCTCTGAATACCACTTACCACGAAAACCCTATTCGTAGGTTTGCCATAAGTCAGAATCGACTTGAAGGCAGTCCATTTACATTTTTATAGGCTGTTGAACAGTAGCACCATAAGACTCAGGTACAAAGCCCACAAAAGAAATGTAAACCTAGGTTAAAAATGCTGAAATTAACCAACATCTGTCTGATGGATTATTCACCATTTAATCTAAACCCACTTGGGGTGTGCTCATCAACACTGGAGCTGGGAGTGAGGATACATCTGATAGCCTACCTCTTAGTCTTCACACAAAAAGTGTAACAGAAACAACTTGAGCCTTCATGTGTATAGCTGTATGTGGAAAGGCTTCCATTTGATCTGGAACCCTGCACGATCAAGAGTTCCTGATTTAAGGAAACCTTCACACATAGATGCAAGAGCTCCATTTCTACAGATGGCTGTGCCATTCATGCAAAGGTTAGGGGCGAGGTGCTCTATATTGATAAATGTAAGGATATTAATGCTCAAATTGGGCTCTGGAGTAATATATATTTATTTATATAAGTTCTTATATAATCATCTTGTCTTAGTTTCATACAAACGGCAAGACTAAACAGACTGAAAGACGTTCGAATAATTACCTGAGAGCTGGTTCACAGACAAGCATTTGTTGACTCTGGCGTTTAGTTATTATGGAGCTGTCACAGACTGAACACCAAACAGAACTTTCATATTGCCAGATACCATGACAATTATTTTTTAATGGAGACATTGGATGTACTAGCCTAAAACTGGCAGAGTGTTTAAAAGTTTGATTTTATTTTGGCTCAGTTTAGATGCCATGGTTTAACTGTGATAAACTATGGTTTATTGGCCAAGGAAAAAGCAGTCCCTCTTTGGCCCTCTCCTTCAATCCTCCTGTGCCCCTGGTTTTGATGACACTAGTTTCTTAACCTACAATTTCCTGTGACATACTAACTTTGGGAGAGCTTTGAGAGCTCTCTCCAAACCAGGATGTGAAAGCATATCATTTTATATATTTTTGCTTAAAGTAGGTACATATGCAGAGGTATACATTATATCTAGGATAGTAAACCAGGATAGCAGTGGTTCAGACAGAATTCTATACTCCTGACTGGGGGCCAGAGCAGAAGAACATAACACCTAGAAAAATACTTTCTGTTTGGTGTGTTACGTATTTCCATACTTTCTGTAGGGTTTTAGTTTCTTGAAAAGATAATATTCTGCATATGTTCAGAAACATTTAATATCTTAGATTATTTTGTGCTCTGCAGAGCAGAAACACTTGGTACATGCTTAGAATGATTCAGTCTATCTCATGGTTTTAAAAACAAAGATATGGCAATATACCATGGAGAATTAAGTATTGATAAGACATGTCATTGAAATCTGTTGCCTTGCTCCCTATTACTGGTTTGACTGATGCAAATTTGACTTGAAAAGCCTTCTGGTTTGAAAAAGAACAGAAAAACCGATGCTTAAGCTATTTTGATTTGTTTTGGCCAGATAACTAATAGTGATTATTAGAAAAATGTTGACTAAGACAAACTATTTAGAGAGAAGAGGAAGCAAATCAGAAAGTGAAAAAAGTCAAGGCTCTTGAGACCTGTGTCCTTAATTCACCTTATGTGTTTCAAATACAGGAAAACAAATCAAGGGAAGTTGAATGAAATGTTTTCAAGATTTGAAGTCCCTTATTACATACTTAAAGGGACTGAATTTTGATGTTTATTTTGGTTAGTGGGTTTAAGGGGAGTATACATGGTATTTTTCATATGATGTTTTGTGACAGGAATTACATGAGTGTTTTATACCATTAAGTATTTTCTGAGGATGTAATGCCAGCACTTTAAAAATATGGACTTGCTTTCCCAGTGTTGGCACTCATCCAGATGGATTTGACAGAGATTTTTGCAGAGTTGCATTGGAAAAAGATATGGAAAATAACATTCTTTATAGAATTTAAAGACGAGTTTGAAAGCCAGTGTGGTATATTAATTAGAGTGTATGGTCTGAATGTGAGAAACCCTGACTATTCCTTGAGATGGCAGTGAATCCAGCATAGGTGCTGGTGAACATTTGCGGTACATTTCTAGCAACCTGTTCTTTAGGGTAGTACCTTTATTAAGACCAACTAAAAGTAGTGAGTAGACTTTTGAGTGCTGTAGAACGCTTCAGGTTGGATGTTAGGCAAATCAACAAAGCAACAAAAGCTGGAGCTTTGTAACAGTATTAAGATGGGTTGCAAGGGCTTTCTACGCTGGCAAACTGCTGGCTTGTAGGTCTAAACTGGCCTGCCAGGCCCTGATTCAATTTCCCACTGCCAGCAGCAAAATCAGTGGCAGCAGCGCTGAACAAGGCACCTCTTCCCTCTTTGTATACTGCCATTGCTAGCAGATCATGGCATTCTTGAAACAGAAATAAGTGTTCTGTTGTTTTCCAAGCAATACCAGAAAACAGAGCAGATCTCACCATTTGATCCACTTTAATCATATACAGCCTTTCTGCATCAATGGCACATGTTTCTTACTGGTTTTGTTCTTGATAATCTCATCCATTTGGTGTCAATTTATTATTATTACATTTATATTCCACCTTTTCTCCAAGGAACTCAAGATGACATACATGGTTCTTCCCTTCTTGTTTTAGGTTAGGCTTAGGCTAAGAGACTCTGACTGGCCCAAGATCTCCCACTGAACTTCAGTTAGGAATTTTCACTGGAAGCCTACTTCTAAAAACACATCATGTTGAGAAGTGTTTTTAAACTTGATATAACAATGGGTAGATAAATATTCAGTTTCTAGTAGGTGTTACTTTTGCATGTATTCGTTCATAAATTTGTTTCATGCTGTTTTAAGATTAATCCTAATTTTTTTAAAAAAATCGACACAGAAGTTCACATTTAAATACGTACATGTGTTGCATTATGGAAAAAAATTAAACAAAATATGTGTTTTATAGTATTTCCTCTCAAAATAGGCTGCATTTTGATACTGTAGTGAGTCAAAAACTGCATTTGAAATTTTTGGAAATGTGAAATCTGAAGGAGTCCTGTGTTCTACTCTGCAAATCAATCCAGGAGATGCAGCTCAGATAAAATTTAAACTTAATTTGCAAAAAAAACAAAAACAAATTCCTCATGCATCTCTAGATAGAAAAACGATTGATGTAAGGAGTAGTCAATTAAAACATTGATATACATTGCAATGATATACATTGTAATTTTTTAAAAAACTTGCAGCAACAAAGACGAGAACGAGAAGCTCGAAGACAGCAAGAACGTGAGCAAAGGAGGAGAGAACAAGAGGAAAAGAAGCGATTGGAGGAAATGGAAAAGAGACGTAAGGAAGAAGAGGAGAGAAGGAGAGCAGAAGAAGAAAAGAGGAGAGTGGAGAGAGAGCAGGTAAGTCTGAAGCAATGCAAATTACGTATGACACTGCCCCCCACATTGGAACAAAATACTGAGGAAAAGCAACAGGAAGTATCTGATGTCTTGCTTATTCAAAGATAAAAAACTAGCTTCAAAAATAAGATCACATTTAAGGTTGTGAAGGAAACCCAGAGAAGACTGAACAATCCGAGTTTTATATTGAACATTGGCTTTTCACTCTCCTCCTTAGTCTCTGGCTATGGAAGTACAAAAATTTCTTACACAGAACCATGACATTTAAATTATTTAACATAGCAGATGAATTCTATTATCTTCATTATACAGAGCCAAATAGCCCCTAGGTTTTGTGCTGTTTCAATTTTTAAATGCCAATTCACACTGTATGTATTTTTTTATAGACATGCACGCTGAAATGCCGTAATAGGGGCCTGCTTTCTAAATTGTGGTGGTAATCCATCAGCCTCACCCATAAATCTTTCCTGCTTACAATAAATTATAATTTGATAAATAATATACATTTTAAATGCCTTAATGTAGTATCAATGTCAGTACTAGGAAAACAATGTTCAGAGTAAGTGGCCACATAATTGCATCTGAAATAATGTTAATGCTTTTCATCCAGAAGGTATGGTGCCTGCCACTATGCATTATTGTACTTGGAATATATATATATTTCTGCTATGAAGTTTATTTTGAGATTTCTGGAGTTGTAAGAATGTATAATATGTAACTGAACCACATACTGGCAGAAACATTACCTGCTATTACTGTGCTATATTCCAATATGTGCTAGATTGTCCTATGAAATTGCAGTAAATTTTCCTGATTTTTTTTTTAAACTCCCAAAAATACAGTGGCAGCTAGGACATACTCCAGGCAGCTAGAACATACTCCAGCTAGGACAAACTCCACTTCTATGGCTGATTTTAAGAAATTACACATCCCTCTTCACTTCACCTGAACTTTGCGTTTGCAGGGGGCACATATAACAACTTAGTATACATCATTTTTTTCCTTCATAAGATTTCAAGTAGCTCCCATTTTGCCACAGCACTGAATCATTAATTGCTTTTCCATACACTGTCTCTATGTGTTTGAGTGCATGTGTTTATATTACCTACATTTATTAATTTGCATGGTAGGATATTCTTAGCTTTGAATATGGTGCTGCATATATAGGCTTGGTTTAGTGGACCAGATGAAGCAGTTTTTGATTTCTGAAGTGTAGACTTAGATTTCCAGATGAAAATGCTTTTGGTCTTATATCTGTTCTCTAATGGATGTTTGTTTGTTTTGTGTTTTGTCATAACCACCACATACTTCAGCAAGATTGGCATTGTCTGCTTTGATGATAGAGGCTAGGATAATCTACAGTTGAGGTCAGAGTTGTGTTTGGCAGAGATTATCTGTGGGAAGCTTGCAAAACAGATGCCTTAACGAAGCCTGGCTCCAGCTGTTGCTAACGGTTCATCACCCAGTGCCTAAAACTAATTATTTTCATAAAAGTTGCATGTGATTTTGTGTTGGCTGTGTTGGTAAGACTTGTTGTGTTTTTAATTCTCAACTTGTTTCAAGAACACTTTCGCTTTTTTTAATAAACATTTTCAAAATTCATCAGACAATCTAGGAACTCTCCCCACCCAACTTTCTCAAAAACCATCTTTGTCTTTAGTGGATTACTTTTCAGCCATCACTTTCGATATTACAGCTTTCTTAACTTGTTTACTAAGGATTCTCAAAATTCAGAAGTGAATTGACACCTGAAGGTTGCCTGGGGTAGTTTGTTTTTTTTGGTGTGTTACTCAGGTGGTTTCGATGCTTTCCTTTTGTGAACAATTTTATTGCTGGGTAATTTCTATGTGACAGGAGTATATCAGGCGACAGCTAGAAGAGGAGCAGCGGCACTTGGAAATTCTTCAGCAGCAGCTGCTCCAGGAGCAGGCCATGTTACTGGTAACGCACCTGTATCTGTTTTGTTCAGTAGCTATAGGATCCCTTTTTCTGGCTGGTGTCCCAGTCTTTCCTCAATTGGACACAGCTGAACTTTACTGTATGCACAATAGAGCTTAGAACAAAAGCCATTTATGCTATAGTATATTGGGCTGGTAGGCACATGTGAAAAATACTGTATGGTGATAAATCACAGTGCAATAAGAGTAGTTTTATCTGTTTTTTTTAAAGTTGGGACAGCATTGGTTTGGTAGTCAAGTTTTTGAACAGCCCTGTAAGCCTCCTTAGAATAATGAGAGTGCAGACCATAATGTATTTTATTAAACACTGGATATGAAGGTCAGGTTGTTGACTCCTTTCCCCCTTCCCCTCACCACCAAAACTACACTGTTCTTCAAGAATACACTAGATTGCTCTCTTAAACTTTCTTTTTAAAAAATCCTATAGGTTTCTGATCTTGCTAAGGTTAGCATAAAACTTCAAGAAAAAAACACATGCTCCTTTGGGTCCAATTTTAATGGTTGGTACATTCGCTTGCATTTTAGCCACAGCAAACATATAACTCTCCAAGAGGAAGATAGGCAAGTGCCTTCCTTAACCTTGGTATTCATGTCTTGAATGCTGACTTGTTTTCTCAAAGGAATACAGATGGCGAGAAATGGAAGAACACCGGCAAGCAGAGAGGCTCCAGCGTCAATTGCAACAGGAGCAGTCCTATCTTTTGTCACTTCAGCATGACCACAGGCGGCAACAACAGCAGCAGCAACAAGAAAGAAATAAACAAAATTATCATACCCCTGAGCTTAAATCCCATTATGAGCCTACTGAAAGACCCCGGGAGGTAACTGATGGTCCAAAGCTTTGAAATCTGGCATGCTCTTTTCAGCATTTATTAATTCAATACATTTATGTAACATGTTTTTGTCCAGGGAGCTCAAGTCAGTATACATGGTTCCTCCCTCCTATATTTTATCCTTAGAATAATTCTGGGAAGTAGCTTAGATTGTGTGTGATGATTTGAACCGAGATGTCTCCAGGCCTAGTTCAGCATTCTGACCCTTACATAGCATTGCCATTGCAGTGATACCCACTGTTTCATATTGAACAGAAACGGGAGACAGTGTGTTTCAAAGCTTAAGTGTGAGGTGGAAACCTCTTCCCTCTTCAGATAAGTTAATTTTTACCTGCCCTTTTGTTGAGCTATCATATTGTTAGGAGAAACTTTTTGAACAGCTTCATATATGTAACACACTCTCTTATAATCACGTTTTATAAGTTAGCTTCTGATACTTTGTATTTGTATACCACTTTCAGTGTTCAAAGCATTCAACGTACATTGCCATAGTAATCCTGTTTGGTAAGTCAGTGTTATGCTGACATTGCAGGTAGGGGCCTGAGGTGGACACACACAATTGCTTGTTCAAGGCTATCTGTTGACTTATTTATTTGCTACACTACTACCTTTCTGTCAAGTCATTCAAGGTGATTTACAATTTAAAAATATTACAAGAAAACCAAAGTTAAAAGGCGAACGAGTCCACGGTCAAGGCAAGAGTTGAAGTGACAGTCTCTTGGATCACTTCTCATTCACAAACTAGTCCACTGGTAGACAGAAGTTTATTAATTAAAATATTTCTGTCCCACCCTATATTAGGGGGTTATATATTGCATAAAACAAGAATTAATGCAGTAAAACATCACAGGATAAAATTATTATTATTTATTATTATTATTTATTAAATTTATATACTGCCCGACTAGCAATAGCTCTCTGGGCGGTGAACATAGAAATACAAAGCATAAAAATACAATAAATAACACAATATGATACAAAATAACACAATCTAAATCAATGCAGTAACATTTTAAATTTAAATCTAAATCAATTTAGATTAAAATGCTTCGGAGAATAAGTAGGTTTTAACCTGGCGCCGAAAGGAAAGCAGCGTCGGCGCCAGGCACACTTCCTTAGGGAGACTGTACCATAGGTCGGGGGCCACCACCGCGAAGGCCCTAGATCTTGTCATCACCCTCCGGGCATCCCTATGGGTTGGAACCCGGAGGAGGGCCTTCGTAGCAGAACGTAGTGTACGGGCGGGCTCATATCGGAAGAGGCGTTCTGTTCCGCAAGGTAACGTGGTCCCGCACCGTATAAGGCTTTATAGGTTAATACCAACACTTTGAATCTAGCCCGGAAACATATTGGCAGCCAGTGCAGGTGGACCAGGACAGGTGTTATATGCTCAGACCGCTTTGTTCTTGTTAGCAGTCTGGCTGCCGCATTTTGCACTAGCTGTAGTTTCCGAACTGTCTTCAGAGGTAGCCCTACGTAGAGCGCATTGCAGTAATCCAAACGCGAGGTTACCAGAGCATGTACCACTGATGTAAGGTCCTCTTTACTCAAATAGGGACGTAGCTGGGCTACCAACCGAAGTTGGTAGAACACATTCCTTGCCACCGAGGCTACTTGAGCCTCAAGTGAAAGGGAAGAGTCTAGGAGGACTCCCAGACTACGAACCCGTTCCTTTAGGGGGAGTGTAACCCCGTCCAGGACAAGGCATATATCCACCATCCGATCAGAGAACCCGTCCACCAACAGCATCTCAGTCTTATCTGGATTGAGCTTCAGTTTGTTAACTCTCATCCAGTCCATTATCGCGGCCAGGCAACAGTTCAGCACATCGACAGCCTCACCTGAGGAAGATGAGAAGGAGAAGTAGAGCTGTGTGTCATCAGCATACTGATGACAACGCACTCCAAAGCTCCTGATGACCTCACCCAACGGCTTCATGTAGATATTAAAAAGCAAGGGGGACAAAACTGACCCCTGCGGGACCCCATATTGGAGAACCCATGGTGTCGAGCAATGTTCCCCGAGCACTACCTTCTGGAGACGGCCCGCCAAATAGGAGCGGAACCACTGCCAAGCAGTACCTCCAACTCCCAACTCCCCGAGCCTCTCCAAAAGGATACCATGGTCGATGGTATCAAAAGCCGCTGAGAGATCAAGGAGAATCAACAGAGTCACACTCCCTCTGTCTCTCTCCCGACATAGGTCATCATACAGGGTGACCAAGGCTGTCTCGGTGCCAAAACCGGGCCTAAAACCCTATTGAAATGGATCTAGATAATCGGTTTCATCCAATAGCGCCTGGAGCTGGCCAGCAACCACTTGTTCTAAGACCTTGCCCAGGAATGGAACATTCGCAACTGGCCTGTAGCTGTTAAGATTGTCTGGGTCCAAGGAAGGCTTTTTCAGAAGTGGTCTCACCACTGCCTCTTTAAGACAGCTAGGGACCACTCCCTCTCGTAGAGAGGCATTTATCACTTCCTTGGCCCAGCTACCTGTTCCATCCCTGCTAGTTTTTATTAGCCAAGAGGGGCAAGGATCTAGTACCGAAGTGGTTGCACGTACCCGTCCAAGCACCTTGTCCACGTCCTCGAGCTGAACCAACTGAAACTCATCCAACAAAACATGACAAGACTGTGTTCCGGACACCTCACTAGGATCAGCTGCTATAACTTGAGAGTCTAAGTCCCGGCAGATGCATGAGATCTTATTCTGGAAGTGATCGGCAAACTGATTACAGCGGGTCTCTGATGATTCCACCATGTCCGGAGGGTTTGCATGAAGAAGCCCCTGGACAACTAGAAAGAGCTCTGCTGGGCGAGAGAGATGATTTTATAGTGGCAGCAAAATGATGTTTTTTGGCTGCCTTCACCGCTCCTACATACAACTTTGTCGAAGCACTAACCAGCGCATAATTGCATCCGTCGGGAGTTCGCCTCCATTTCCGCTGAAGCCGCCTCCTATCTTGCTTCATCGCTCTCAGCTCTGGAGTGTACCATGGAGCTGTGTGAGCTCTACACAGGAGAGGGCGTGCAGGAGCGATCGTGTCAACAGCCCGGGTCATCTCCGTATTCCACAGAGCGGCCAGGGCTTCAACAGGAGCGCCAGTCCTATCAGCCAGAAAATCCCCCAGAGCCCTTTGGAAACCTTCGGGATCCATTAGTCTCCAGGGGCGGACCAATTTAATAGGTCCCCCACCCTTGCAGAGGGAAGAGGTTACTCAAAGTCTAACTTTCAGCAAGCAGTGATCTGTCCATGACTAAGGGAGTGTTGTAAGACTCCTCACATCCAGATCACTATCCCCATGTCCAGTAGCAAAAACAAGGTCAAGAGTGTGCCCCGATGCACGTGTTGGGCCACTAACATATTGAGACAGCCCCATGGCTGTCATGGAAGCCATGAAGTCTTGAGCCGCACCGGACAAAGTAGTCTCGGCATGAATGTTGAAATCCCCCAGTACTAATAGTCTGGGGGATTTCAGCAATATATCCGAGACCACTTCTGCCAGCTCAGTTAGGGAAGCCATTGGGCAGCAAGGTGGGCGGTACACCAAAAGGATTCCCAGCCTGTTCCTCTGGCCCAACACAAGGTGCAAATACTCCAGGCCAGTAGTTGTATGAACATGGTGCTTGGTGAGTGAGATGGAACTCTTATAGACGACAGCAACCCCAATAATACAACTACTAAGCAGATCCCCCTCCAAGCTACAAATAGTACAATCCAAACCCCGGTGTAGACAGCAAGGTTTTAATTTGATATCAAAAAGAATCCACCATTGGTGCCTGCTAAGCCTCATGGTCCCAAGAATTTGAAGGCATTTTATGACTTAATGGTTGTTTTTAGTCGCCACAGAATGGCAATAAATCCTGGTAGGCTCTTAAACTCTTATTCATGTACTTCAGGGGTGGGGAACTATTTTGGCTCCACAGGCCAGATCTTTATCTGGGCTCCTGCTGGGAGGAAGGGTGCAATATCAATCAATCAATCACATCTGCCCTGTGAGATGAATTTGACAGGTGGGCAGGGCTCTCCACCTGTAAATCACATGATGTCGTTATAATATCACATGATTGGCGGGAGGTGCCCATCTGCCAAAATCCCTTGCGCTTCCCTTTTTGATTCTCTGTGATCAGGAACTTAAAGTGTGTGTGTGTGTGTGTGGGGTGACTTGAAAAAGACTCTTCCAAGTCTCTACCCCCAACCCCTTTTAAGTTCGCAATTGTAGAGAATGAAAAATGAAAGGCAGGGAGACTTGGAAAAGGCTTTAGTATAGCCCATACTCTTCCGCTTGAGCAAACGGCAGTGCAGGAGTTCTTAAAGCCTTTGCAAAAGCATCCTTGAAGTAGCTCGCATGTGCAAGCTGCTTCAAAGGGTGCTTTTGTATAGAGCTTTCATCCCCACTCAGCTGGTGAGTGTGGATTAAATTCTGCTGCTTTGGCAGCATGATCTTGTTGCCTGCTGCGAACAGGATCACACAGCCAACACAGGATTAAGCCCTGTCCTTCTGCCCATCAGCTGACATCACTTGTGACATTAGCTGGTGGGTGTGGCTTGAGGAAAATGGCCTCGGGGGCTGAAAGGGACCCCCTGGGGGGCATGATTGGGGCCATGGCCAGAGGTTCCTCACCCATAATGTGCTTCCACTGTCAGAGCCAGTCAGGAAATTGTAACAGATCTATGGTTAGGTCCTTACATTTCTTGCCCATGTAATCTATTTAGCCATGGGACTGTGGACTGAACATTTTTCTGCTTGCATCATCTTTCTTTTCAATGGAAAACCAAAGACACACCACAGCACATTGTGTTCTCCAGATGTTATTGGACTCCAACTCCCATGAACCTCAACCAGCATAGCCATGTGGGGGGGGGGGCTTACATCAGTCCCTCTGACATGGACAGATCACTGCTTGCTGAAGTTTAGACTTACAGTGGCTTTTCCCCTCTGCAAGGGTGGGGGACCTATTAAGTTGGTCCGCCCCCAGAGACTAATGGATCCGGATGGTTTCCAAAGGGCTCTGGGGAGTTTTCTGGCTGATACGGCTGGCACTCCTGTCGAAACCCTGGTTGAACTGTGGAATACAGAAATGACCCGGGCGGTTGACATGATTACTCCTGAGCGCCCTCTCCTGTGTAGAGCTCGTATGGCTCCATGGTATACCCCAGAGCTGAGAGCAATGAAACAATATAGGAGACGGCTTGAGTGCAGATAGAGACGAACTCCTAGTGGATGCAGTTATACACTGGTAAGTGCCTATGGTAAGCTGTATTTAGGGGCAGTGAGGGCAGCAAAAAAAAATACTTTGCTGCCACTATCAAATCATCAATCTGCCGTCCAGCGGAGCTCTTCAGAATTGTCTGGGGGCTATTACACTCTGGCCCCAGGGACATGGTAGAACCATCTGAGGCCCACTGTATGAATTTGCTAGGCACTTCCAGGATAAAATCATTAGCATCTGCCAGGACTTAGACTCCAGTGTTATAGCAGGTGAATCAAGTGAGGTATCCAGAGCACAGTCTTGTCCCGATTTCTTGGATGAGTTTCAGTTGGTACAGCTTGAGGACGTTGACAGGTTCATGCAACCACTTCTGGATCCTTGCCCTTCTCGACTAATAAAAGCTAGCAGGGATGGAACAGCTGGCTAGGCCAGGGAAGTGATTACTGCCTCTCTGGGAAGACTGGCTGAGTTGGGAGTGGGAGGGGCTGCATGGTGGTACTTCTGCTCCTACTTGGCAGGTCGCCTACAGAAGGTGGTGCTTGGGGAACATTGCTCGGCACCCAGGACTCTCCAGTATGGGGTTTTGCCCCCCATGCTGTTCAACATCTACATGAAACGGTTGGGTGCGATCATTCGGAGCTTTGGAGTGTGTTGCCATCAGTATGCTGATGTCACACAGCTCTATTTCTCCTTTTCATCTTCTTCAGGTGAGGCTGTCAATGTGCTGAACCGGTGCCTGGCTGTGACAATGGACTGGATGAGGGCTAATAAACTGAGGCTCAATCTAGACAAGACTGAGATGCTGCTAGTAGGTGGTTCTTCTGACCAGATGGTGGATGTCCAACTTGTCCTGGATGGGGTTGCACTCCCCCTGAAGGAGTAGGTTCATAGCTTGGGGGTTCTCCTAGAACCATCTCTGTCACTTGAGGCTCAGGTAGCCTCGGTGGCACGGAGTGCCTTCTACCAACTTTGGTTGGTGGCCCAGCTGCGCCCCTATCTGGACAGGGATAACCTGGCTTCAGTTGTCCATGCTCTGGTAACCTCCAAGTTAGATTACTGCAATGCACTCTACGTGGGGCTGCCTTTGAAGACAGTTCGGAAACTGCAGCTTGTGTAAAATGCAGCAGCCAGATTGGTAACAGGGAACCAGACGGTCCGAACTTGTAAAACCGATTCTGGCCCGCTTGCATTGGCTGCCTGTATGTTTCTGAGCTCGATTCAAGGTGCTGGTTTTAACCTATAAAGCCTTATACGGCTTGGGACCACAATACCTGATGGAACGCCTCTCCCGATACGAACCCACCCGTACACTACGCTCAACATCCAAGGCCCTGCTCTGGGTGCCTACTGCGAGGGAAGCTGGGAGTCTGGCAACAAGGGAGAGGGCCTTCTCAGTGGTGGCCCCCAAATTATGGAATGATGTTCCTGACGAGGTGCGCCTGGAGCCAACACTGTTAATCTTTTCAACACCAGGTCAAGACTTTCCTCTTCTCCCAGGCATTTTAGCATGTGTTTTTAAATTGTTTAAATTTTAAAAGATGTGTTTTAAATTTGTATATTTGTTTTAATGTTTTTAGTTACTGTAAACCGCCCAGACAGCTTCGGCTATGGGGCGGTATATAAATAAATAAATAATAGCCAGTGGTCAGGGATGATGGGAGCTGGAGTCCAGCAACATCTGGAGGGCACTCTTTGTCTACCCCGCAGCAAAAGAAGGGAAACAATGAGCTAGAAAAACAATTGTCCAGAATGGGTGGGGATGTTAGTGGTGAATTTCCTCTGCATCTTCTAGGAGGCACACTCAGTTCACCCAGGAAACTTGCAAAGCACGCATTAAGAGTGTGCCTTAGAACACACCACATTCTCTTCTTCAGCTGTACATTGTAGGTGAAGATCGGAAGTGGAAGCTTTTCTGCCATTCTTGATAGCAAAGCTTGTGACAAGCCTTCTAAGGAACTCCAGGGTTTCTTGGCACACAATTTGAAAGTCTCTGCAGTACTGCATTATGAAAAAACATTGCTTTTGTCTCACTACCATCCTTTTAGAAGTTTGACCATTTTTGTTGTCAAGAACAAAACTGCATTACTAGTTAGAAAGTATTGTAACTTTGACAGTGTACTGTAGTAATTGATACAACTGTTACAATTAAATGATACAATTAAACTGATACAATTAAATGTAATGGTGAACAGGCAAGTTGAGTTCACACACTTTGATTTTTCATTCAGGTTGATGATAGATACAGAAAAAATAATCAGGGCTCCCCTGAAGCACAGTCTAAACAGACAAGCAAAGTTTTGGAGCCACCGGTGCCTTCAAGATCAGAGTCCTTTTCAAACGGAAATTCCGAGCCTATTCAGCCTTCACTGCAAAAGCCAATGGAACCACAGGTAAAAGCAGAGGATGTCTATGTTAGAGGTGTGGGAGAGGCTGGCGAATGACAGACAGAGTGGAAACCCACAGATACAAACAATAAATACAACAATAGACATGAGGATGACTGCGTCCTGGAAAACAGAATCGCTTTCAAATATGTGAATGACTTGTAATTCCTGCACTAAACCAGGCTAGCTAATACTGCATCAGCACATACCTGTTCCTTTAATCCTGGGAGAACTTATCTCTGTCATGTCTTCCTCTTTGTTAGGTGCCTTCAAGTCGATTTCGACTTATGGCAACCCTATGAATCAGCATCCAATAGCATCTGTTATAAACCACCCTGTTCAGATCTTGTAAGTTCAGTTCTGTGCTGTCCTTTATGGAATCAATCCATCTCTTGTTTGGCCCTTCCCCTTTTTCTACTCCTTTCTGTTTTTCCCAGCATTATGGTCTTTTCTAGTGAATCCTGTCTTCTCATGATGTGTCCAAAGTATGATAACCTCAGCAGACGTACCAAAGGCCTTGTGACGCTAAACCGAACTTTGTGTGGGGAGATCTCTCCTCATGAATATCAGACAACCATGCCTGGAGCCTCAGGTATCCAAGAACACTATAACGCCCTCGCAGGGCAGGTGTCCAGTTCTGGGGCAGGATAAAAATGATAGTGTGACCCTTGCACCGGTCTGCCTGAAAATTAACCTTGGTCACAGACTCGTAGGGAAGAGTCTGACCTGGCCCCAGCAACCCCTGCTCCCTCCCAAAGGCTCTAAATTAGTGTGAGGACCGTTGCATGCAACTGCTGAACTTTGAAGGGTGAGGACCACCGGGCACCTCCCTGACTAATATTCCCAGGTGGGAATGAGAATCGGGGTATGTGGGTATTTCCCCACCCAGCCGGCCAGCACATGACATATCCCAGAGTCATCTGCATGGTCCTGAAAGCCATCTGCCTTGGCCTGAAAGGACAACTCTGCCCATATGCCTCGTAGCACACTGACAGATGGGCTTTTATTTCTACCCTCCATGGGAATTCCAGTGTGCAGTTCACACGAATAGGCCACCTTTGCACAGCCCCTGCGGCCCTGACTCCTGGGAGCCCCTTTATGCATTCTGATAGCTGGTGATCATGCTAGGGCAACATATAGGCTTATGGCCATCTCCGACTCTGTTCCCCAATCTCCCAGTGTGCGGTTTGTACAGCACTTCAGAAACCAAGAACAAAGGAACAGACAAGGGCCCTAACCCTAGTGTTCCTAAATATAAGGGAGTTACGAAACCTGGCCCATGGTCATGAGCCTTTCTGCCCATAAGTCTACCTCCAACACACCGAGAAAGAGTTAATGAAAGGTGAAATCCCTAGTTAATCCCTCCTAAATCCAGGCCTGCAGCCGCAGGAAAGAGCCACACAGCCAGGTCGGCGCATAAGGCAACCATAACCCTGAACCCTGTAGTAAGGCTGTGAAAGCCCTGCCATGGCATCATAACCCACCATAAAAGACCCCTAACACCTGGAGGGCAGAAAGGAAACACTTTCTTGGCCCCTGAAAACTCCAGGATCCTAATCTGCAACAGTTCAAGCTTGTCCCAGGGCAGCCTACAGCCCTGGGCCCCAGAGTCGATACCCAGAAAGGTGAACACTGGGGCAGAACCCTCCCTATTCCCAGCTGTCAAGGGAACCCCAGTTACATAGCCATAGTATAAACTGTGACCTCAGGTACTAACATGCACCCCAAAATCTGCCATACCTATGAACAACCAATCATACAGATAGTGCCTCACTGCTTCTGAGCCCACTTGTCTCCTGACTGCCCCCTCCCAGAAGCAGCTGAAGCACTCCATGCGAGAAATATAGCAGGCCATAGGTAATGCTCTGCCACATAAAAATGCATAAGGCACCTCTGCCGCAGGCGCACACCATGTTGAATGAAGTGTAGCGCGCTGTTCCTAGACTATCTGGTATGAATCCATTACTGCCTGACCCCTTAAATAAGACTGGTGGTTAATCAGGTGTAATTTGCCCGCTGCCTTTTAGGACCTTACACCAACTGGGGCATCCAGGAAGGGGCCAAGAACCCTGCCCAACTGTACATCTTTACAATCTTTCCCTGGCAATTACTGCCATAACCAAGGCAGATTTAAGATTGTAGGCCATGAAGGCCAGCTGGGAGTTGGAGTATGGGATTGGGAAACCAAAAGGAAAACACCATAACACAGACAAACCTCCCCTTAAAACAGATAGCCTGTACGCGTAGTTCGTAGTACCTCGAGTCTAACTGGGGAGGGACACATGTCCCTAAGCAGCTTATGCTGGGGGCTTCTTCTTACACCTTTGAAGGCCTCTGGCCTCATATCTCACTGTTGCATGTAACCTTCTGCAAAGAAAGGAAGGAAATCATTTATGAGTAAGTACACTTTACCAACTACTATTTCATTGCACCTAACCCAGTTCCTCTAAAGCACAGCGACTGAGGATATGCTGCTGTCACCAATATTTGGACCCACTGCAGCTTTCTCCTAGCAGGTTTCCAAACACCAATCAGAATAAATATTCAAAATGCAAAATTTGCAAGCTATATTGATTTCAAGTAACTGATATCATACATATCAAAGTAGAAGTGCCAGTGTAAAAGTTGCATGCTATATATGACTTCAGGTAAATGGTATCAGAAATGTTTTTGTTGTGAAATCATCAGGAAAGAGTGAAGAGTCTGCCTGGATCTTAAAAGGCAGCTTCCGTGTCACAAGAGTCTAAGACCCTGTCAAGGCAGCCCCCTTTGTCAGTAAGGTCTAAAATCCTGGAAATGAGGATAAGAGCCTGATAAGTATGCTATCCTTCCTCTTTATTCCTATCCACCCATCAAGCCACATTATCATCTGCTAGACCTTCAATTCCCTGGAGAAGTTTTCATATTTCTCTTTAAATATAACAAATGCCATATGCTTTGTTTTTGATATGAGACCAAATTCAAATAAATGCAACTTCTGTCTCAGAGTTAACAAGGAATGTGTAACTGACACTTGGAAAAGGATCGCTGTCATCTAAGTTAGGGTGATTTAGACATTTTCTAGCAAACCCTGTCATCTCTGCACACCATTAGTATCCAAATATGAAGGCTGAAAGGCCCAAAAGACTCACCCGGCCCTACAAAGGCCACATGTAATATAATAATAATAGAATTAATTACCTCAGCCAAATATATTCCTGAGCCTAGCAAGAAGCCGGAAGCCTAACCAAAGAACTCCACACACCCCAAAGCAGCCACCATGTAATAAAATTAATAGAATAAAGTACCTTAAACCTCATATTGGTCCAGGTCTAGCAAAAGGCCGTAAGCCTAACCAAAGAGCCCACACAATGGCCAGTAGAGGCTACCAGAGCCTCCTCCACATCCCTCACTGTCTAGTGCCCCCTACCTAGGCTGAACTCACACCCAGCTTTGGCAACCAAAGGGGGAATATGGGGCCTGTGTTGACAGGCTCGAAAGGCCTGTGCAGCCTCCTCTCCCATAATTTGTTCTGAGCCTGCAGTGACTGGCCCAAGGTCACCCAGGGAGCTTACACGGCCGTTGGGGAGATTCGAACCCTGGTCTCCCGAGTCATAGTCCAACACCTTAACCACTACACCAAAACCTATCCAACGTGTATGGGGGGGATTGAAAGGCCCGTGCCACCTTCTCTCCCACAATCTGCCCTGGGCTAACGGGGTGGTAGTTTAAAATGCTCAAAGGCCTATATATATTATTATTATGGGTGGCTAGGCTGCCCCAGCGAATCACCCCAACTATGTCAGTCAGTACAGGCTTAAATAGCCTAAAGCCGCCTCGCCCCTTTACACATCGTGAGTCTTGACGTGCAAACAGCGTGACGCGTGACCGATGCCCCTTACTTCTAATGGCGACCGGGGCTTCAACCCCAGGCCGCAAATGCACACCACCCAGGCTTCACTCGGATGGGCAGAGTGGGACTTTTGCATTCTTCCCTGATAACATCTCTGGCTTCAATCCATAGTTCTTCTGGTTCTCTGGTAATGAAATACAGAAACCTGCATTTAGAGAAGGACATTCTGCCTGTTTACTTGCTATTTTGGAGGACATCAGTGTATTAACTCAGAATCATGTTCCTTTTTAATGCTGGTTCTCCATAAAATTCTTGAAATGACAGCTGAATCTTCTAGTGGCAGGATTCAGTAGCCAGTTACTTATGGCAAAAAACAAACACCTCAGTGGCTACTTTTCGTGGCCCCTTCTGCAATCAAGCAGACTTAGTCTCTCTGTGAAAGCAGCCTTAGCTATCTAGCCATGCAGCCAGGTCTCCAGTAGTAATTTGCACCCTCAGGATTGCTTTTAAGGGGTTATTCCTTTAGCTGCATCCATATAACAGTGTGTCACTGAAATGTTCTCTCATTATGCTTAGAGATAAACAGGGTAATGGAATGAATGGATTTCTGGCTAGATCCATTCTCAGAAGTAACTATCTCTCTCTACCCTTTTCTGTCTTAATGCTAAGGCTTCTGTCTTAATGCTAATAGAATGTTGTTCACCTGTGTAATGCAAGTGCAGAATCCCCATTTTTTTGAGATGATATATAAGAAGGAAATATCCACTTTGGAGAACGTAAAGTGCTTTTGTAAATCTTGGGCTGCTAAATTTGAAAAGATATTTGAAAGCTTGTACAGTAGCATAGATCATCAGTAGAAACTAATTAAAAGCACATTTCTAAAACTTGCTATAATGCAGTTTTAATATGCCACATTTATGCCAGAGTCTGCAGCAAACAAATTGGCCAGTTAAATCAATATATGAAATTGGGGGAACAGAAAGGTTGGCTTTTCTTTGGGAGGGCATCATGTCTCTCTCCTTAGGATTGCTAGATCAAGGTATTGCAGTGACAGAAGAAGCAATAACTCACAGAATTGACCTGGCAGGGAAAGTCTAGATCTGCTA
Organism: Rhineura floridana; assembly: GCF_030035675.1. NCBI lineage: Eukaryota > Metazoa > Chordata > Lepidosauria > Squamata > Rhineuridae > Rhineura > Rhineura floridana. The sequence continues at coordinate 57,811,715 of NC_084484.1, read as the reverse complement.
CAACTTAGCAACCTTGTCTCTTGATCGTCCATGAGCATTCATGTCTCCCTACTTCACTTTGCATATCATACAGCTTTTCCTGACCTTCAGTGCTGTGAAGTTAGTTTACAGTGCGTTGCCTCAGTTCCCTGTCTCCTTTGTCCTTAAGCCACCTCCTCTCAATCCAGAATTCCTTAGTTTATTCCTAAATTTGCAGTCTTCCTTCATCTGCCTGCCTCCAAAATTCCCCATTCCTTAGCCTCCCTACATTCCGGAAACTTTACAGTGTTTCCTCACAAGATTTTAATCCCAGCAACACAGGCTACTTTTTACTTTCCTTCAAAGAAGCAGAACTACAAACTGTTTAGTGCCTGTTCAGCTAAACATTCCATGCCAGCAGCTCAGCCAAAATTATTAGGCTTCACTGCCATAACCAGAATTTGATAACCTATGTTACTTGTTCTCAACAAACATGTACACACACTCACACTCTGTTACATTTTGCCTAGTGAAGATCCAGATAATTAGCTGTACTATGCGCTGATTCACTGTGCTCAAAGTTCTGTAATTACTTGTTTGTGGGCTGAGCTTTAATCTGGGCTATTTCTGAGATTAAAAAGTGAAGTTGAAAGCCCTGAAGACATTTTCCACATAACTTCAAAATATTAGAGAATATTATTTGTGTGTACGTGCGTGTGTGTGTTCTAGAGGTGTGCAGGCTGCGATGTAAAACAGTACTTAGCAAAATTATATATAACCACAAAAGAGGGCAAATTAATGGTTATGAAAGGGTTACCTTGGAGAGTTCAAGCTTAACTATGGATTTCCTGCTGTGCTTCCATAGTGTTTGTGGTCATATTTATGTGTAATCTCTCATGTGTATCTATATTACACATTATCTGTGATAAATACAATATGCATATATTGTATTTTGTACAGTGTAGTGTATGTGCATGTATAATATATGTACCAGTGTGCACATATATAATACATAAACTGCAGAAAGGGTGTCATTTTTGTTCCATGTAATTCTGTCTTAGTGCCTTAAAAGCAGCTTACTCCAAGATCTAAAGAAGCCAGTAAATTGTTTTGAAGCTTATATATTTGCCAATATTATTTTAAGTGTTTTTTCTTCTATTTGATAGTTTTATTGAAATTTTTAATCTGGCATCTGTCTTACAGGATGGAACTTGTTCTTATTCCTTCCCATTAATTTGCATGTCCAGAGTATGCATCACAAAATGCTGAAATATTCCCAGCCCTTTTATGTTCTCTGGGCACCTTCCTTGCTTTTAAGCCCATCAATTTCACCACATGTTTGCCTGGCATCATATCCAAGTTGTGCTTACCCTGCCACCCAATCGCCCTCTTGCCTTTTTATTATGTGTTTAATTGGGAAAAAGCCAGTTGTACAGAACGCATTGAATGTTCTATGTTTTGTTTTTTTTGTAAGGTACAGTGGTCCCATCTGGCATCTCTCAAGAACAATGTTTCCCCTGTCTCGCGGTCCCATTCCTTCAGTGACCCTTCTCCCAAATTTGCACATCACCATCTTCGCTCTCAGGACCCATATCCACCTTCACGCAGTGAAGTGCTAAATCAGAGTTCTGACTCTCATTCTGAGATACCTGACCCCACCCAAAAGGCTTGGGCTAGATCAGACAGTGACGAGGTGCCTCCAAGGGTAAGAAGTAGAAAGAGAGAAGTTTGAATTTTTAAAAAACAAAAAATAACAAAAGCATGCGCTAGGTTTTTAACTAGTGAATGCACACCCGTAGAATGACACTGGTATCAGAAACAGCACTTTAGGCAAGGAATTTGCCCCCCTCCCCTTTTTTTTAGCCAAGTTGTTACAGGAGTTTCTGCCCTTATTTAAGACAAAAATGTTTTATGGGCTGTGTGACTATTGTACAGAAATAAAATATTTATTCCAAGTTAAGTAGACGAGAAAGCATCAATTGCCAAAATTATCATTCTGTCTCTGAATGAAAGATCAGGCCTTAAATCAGTAGCTATATTGATATATTTCTGACCACGAAACACACAAATGTGTTTTCTTGCTTGGTTTACTTCTGTCAAATATAATCTTGCTTTCCCCCAGCCTCTGCCTTCTACTGTTCCATTACTAGGCATTTGTTTGGCTCCTTATAGCTTAATTTTCTAAATTCCCCGTGCTATTACAGCAAATTGCTTTTTGCATCCCTTGCTTCAAAGTTCTGTGTTCTAAACTGTCATGGTAGTCTGTGAGTGAGCATATGTGTTTGTTTGCAAGTTACCTACTAAATTTTATGTTCTTTTCAGCATCTTAGATGCAGTCTAAAGGATTGTGTTAATTGAGGAACATCTTAGAACTATTTTGTTTACAATTGTGTTTTATTAATGTATCTAAATGTATCCTTATGGCAACATTATTTTTGCCATGGCATATTATCTTAATGGTTTATTTTTTATGTAAGGTACCTGTGAGAACTACATCCAGATCACCTGTGTTATCTCGCCGAGATTCTCCACTGCAGGGCAGTGGACAACAAAATAACCAAGCAGGTCAAAGAAACTCCACAAGGTTTGTAGTATTGGTGTAACGGGAAAAAACTGTTTAGGTTATTCGCCCTTCAGTTATTGGGAGTAGCAAATTGGAACCCATAGTTCCCAAAGAACACAACATTTGAGAGGGTTATACTCACTTTAAGATAATTTCTGCAGTATCTAAGCAGCTACTAAGAGCATGTTTATACAGTCTTATATAGGAAGCAGCTATCTCATGATGACTTTCCAATAACATTCATCCATAGAAGGGTTTCTTTTGGAACTACAGCTTCTACATCCTGAAGCATAATGATGACAGCTATCCGTTATTATATATCTAACAGCTATTCTTGAGAATAACAGGAAGAAGTATTGATTTTTGTGACTTTTACATCTCAAGTGGTTATTTAAACTTTCCTGTAATTTGGTTGAAAACCCAGGAACAAGAGATTAGTTAAATTAATATAATTATAGTGTTTGTGAGTAATTTGCATTGCAGCTAACAGTTAATCTTGATAGCTGCCTTACATTACCCTGTGACATCAAAAAGCAATTAAATTCTGGCAACCTAGAAAAATGTCTGGTTACATATTGTAGGCAGCTTCTGTAACAAGCAGTGTTAAAGGATGTTTCTACAAGGAAAAAAACACTGCAGTGTGTATGCATAAGAGCTTTCTTAAGGCAGCAATCAGGAATAGTATTTAAACAGAGAATGTCATATTGAAGATGAAAATTCCTGGCAACTTACTCCATTATTTATTTTTGTTTGGAATTAGTATGAGTAACTGCTAGATTTTTATGAAAATATTATAGTTTGGAACATTCATTGCAGGGCATCCTGTTGTGGTTGTATCCTTGACCTGTGTTAATTAACATGAGACATCTCAAAAACAAATTTAGTGTTATATGATTTAGTTGAAAAGGGATCACCCAAATGGTCAAATCTTAGCAGTTCATAGATAGCGCAGGTAAAAGGCGTTGGATGGCTCTTGGTCAAGATGTTCTGAGTGGGAGCCAGCTCCCTGAGTGCACCTCCTCCTTGCTGTTGCACATTCTCATTCCTTGAGATCAATCCATGCCTCCTCTCAGAAGGAGAGCACAAGGCATGTGAAAATTACTGCTTCTCCTTGCTCTTGTCATTACTTGCTCATTCAGAAAGTGCAGGTGAACAGGCAGCTACAGTAAGCAGGAGCAGCAGTAGGGCTAAGAGGCTCTGGGGATTGGAAATGGACACACTACTGTGGCATGGGCCTGATAATGTTGGTCCCTGTTCATAGTCTGATTGTTAAAAACTTCCTGAAAGCAATTGTACATGTACTACCACATGCTTGTTCAACTACATGTGTTTCAGGTGTTCATTCTGACTATTCATGAGAATGTGGATTACTAAAGAAGGCTTAACGTCAAGTGATAAAAGGCTAAGAATGTCATATGGGGAAAATACTTGTCAAAGCATTATTAAAGCAATAAAATAAAACATTAAGATAATGTGGATTTTTTCCTTGTTTTAAAAAACGTTTCTTCTCCACATAGCAATATAGAGCCTCGCCTACTCTGGGAAAGAGTGGAGAAGTTGGTGCCGCGGCCTGGGAGTGGAAGTTCTTCTGGTTCCAGCAATTCCAGCTCACAGCCTGGGTCCCAAAGTGGTTCTGGAGAGAGATTCCGAATGAGATGTAAGACTTTTTTCCCCTCTTCAATATTAGGAGTTTCCAGATTAATCTGTATTATTTGTTAAATGTGTTGGTTCATTTAAGCACCAATTTAAAATGATTTTAGTTATTATTTTAGGTATGTCAGTGGGGTAGTGAATTAATTTGGGGTATTATTTTAGGAAAGTTGGTAGGAGTAGAGAATAGTATCCTTTTAAAAAAATTAATCATGTTTATAACAAAGAAAATGCTTAAAAACTTGGTAAGCCCTTTTTGAATCCACTTGCTCTGTGGTCAGGAGGGGTGAGATAGAGTTTGAACAATGTAGTTATCACTATTATTTTGTCTTCAGCTGTTCATGCAGGGTTTGGATCCCATCTCTCCCACAACTGGTATTTTTAAGACTCATTCCCAGTGTGTTATAGTGATAGTAAAGCAAATTAATGATTTATAGGTATATATGAAGCAGTTAATTTAAATTATAAAAAGCAACAATGTTGTGTTCAGATAGACTTAAATGAGAATGAGTAAATCTGATCAAGTTGATTAGACACCCTCATTTTTTAAACTATTTATGTATTTATTAGAGTTATATCCTGTTCATCATGACAGATCTCAGGATGGGTATCAATAAACTAAAATACAATAAAGCAATAAAATACAACTAAAACAACCAGAACAACCCATATACTTGCCTATAGCAAATCTCTGTAAACGGTGGAATGATCAGTTATTAGTCTCATGGGAAGCTGCTTCATACCGAGCAGTCTGTGTTGTCTACAGTGACTGGTAGCAGCTCTCTAGCTCTGACAGAAGTACCTGGAGATTCAAGGGACTGGGACTGGACCTGGGACCTTTTGCAGGCAAAGCATGTGCCCTTCTACTTAATTTATGGCTCTTCCCCTATAATAAGAGGAGATAATACAGTTTCTTCTTTTTTTAGAGCACCTATTTGAACATTTTAACAGGAAGTTAGCTTTTTTATTTAAAACACTATAAAGGAAATCACAATCCTGTTTGCAAGGTTTATGGATTTACTTCCAACAATATTTGTGTATGTTTACAATGACTCTGACACATTCACCATAAGGATATTAAAACTTCTACAGTTTTAAAATTCCTCTACTTTTACAGTAGTGTTTCATTTTTACAATTAGTGCTTCATTTGATTCATCTGATTTTATAGTCTTAACCAATTGTTATTTATTTTGTATTGATTCCTTGTAAACCACTTAGAGATGAATGTAGTTAAGTGGTATATAAATTGTCTAAATAAATAAATCATTTTCCCCCTATCTGTGTTCTTTATTTATGTAGCATCTTCAAAATCTGAAGGCTCACCGTCACAACGTAATGAAAATGCAACAAAAAAGACTGAAGAGAAAAAGGAATCTTTCAGACCCAGCAAACCTGTGGTGAGGATCTTTTTATAGTGTGTTCCTTCTGTATTTGTGCCTGATGCTTAGCATAAAAGATTGTGTAACGTTTTACATAATAGATTTACTGATACATTTACTGATACATTTACTGTGTGTATTTGGAGAATTAAGCACAATATAAAATGTTGGAACTGAATGGTGTGAACAAATTTACAGGGCAAAGGGGTGGTGGTGGTGATGATGACAGTGATATTATTCTTCAGAGCTTTTTCCAGCCCAGCATTAGAAATTAGCTCAAGTTAAATCCCAGAAAATCCTCAGAAAACAAAACATACAGTATTAATACATTTCCTACTAACGGTGATCAACACATCTCTTATGTTTCCTGGAAATAATATGCAAACCATTCTAAATGGATAGCTTTAAAATGTGTTGGGATTTCACATAGAAGCTTTGTGCACATGGCACCTTCTTGCATTGCTTAAATCTCTTATTACTCACAGTGAGCAGGACACTTGTTCATAATGGAGCTTGTTGGGTTTTTGTTTTTGTTCTGTTATAGATCATGATCTGCTCGTGAGTTTGTTAGGAATGTGTCATGGAATTCAATTGTCTGTGTCTTGCTTTCTCTTTTTGTTACACTAATAAAATTCCCATACTGTGGAATGCTCATCCAGCAGAGATTTGGCAAGAAACCTCACTGCGAACCTTCAAATGTCACTTGCAACTCTTTTTTATGTTCACAGGCCTATTCAGTTGCCTAAACTCTCTTAAGATGAGACAATCACTTTTATGGTGATTCTGTATAGTTTTTGTGGTATTTTATGCTTTTTGCACTTCATAGATTTTATTGTACGCTACCCTGATATTTTATTTGAGGAGTGATCTATAAATATATATTTTAAAATAAATAAAAATAGATGTTCGAAAAGTTATTTGTAAATGCTAAGTAGTATTTACATTAGCTCTCTTTAACTTTTGGCTGTATTTTCACATTAGGAAGGGTCAAACTACACATTGTACTTAATTTTCTAGTAAAACTATGTCTCTGATTTCCTTTACAAGGGGAGGGGGGCGTTTCTTATCAGGGCTACAGCACACAAGGAGGGGAGGTTTATCCCTTCCCTCCTGAGTTGTGATCCTCCTAAAGTCTCTCCTTTTATGCAACTTACGAGGTTTTTACTAATCTCTTAGCCACATGGCAGGAGTAGTGTGTAGTTTAGCCCTGAGATTATGAAGACATACTAGTTCTCTATGAATTGTGAACATGTATCCTGTAGTGCAGCGCCAGACACACATGCTGTGCTCTTACTGTCTGCAAAGGAAGCAGCCACAGCTGTTAACTAAACAAATTAGATCAAAGAAACTGAAAAAAGTCTGCATGTGGCAAAGTCAGTTACAAAGATTCTTCCTTCGATGTTCTCTGAAGATGTTGCCTTGGCCTGTGATTAGTAGCAGGACTCCTATCTGAAGGAGGTGATACCTTAAGTGAGCATTCTGTTCAGACAGGAGGAAGAGAGCAATTTCTGTTGGCCAGTAGTGCAATCTATGTGACTCACAGACAGAGGTTTTGCAGAGAAAAGGAAACCTGAAGAAAACGGGTTAACTTGAGCAACAGTGAGTGCCAGAGTTGTCAAGGCCAGCAGGTGGTTGGCAAGGGCAACCGCTCTGATAAGAGCAGCTCTCGCAGAAGCTCTAGTGTGGGGGAAAAGTTGTATGGAGAGAGGACTGCGTTTGAAACTTATTGTCAGTAAAAGACTCTTACAAAGAACTTTGCCTGGCCTGGATTATTTCTGGTTCTGCACAGCTCCAGAGTCGCTTCTCTGGACCGTACCGATGCACATGCGCCAACAGGGGTTATGGGCCCAGCTTATGGTCCAAAGTAAGAGGTTCTGGTGCTGTTTGGATCCGTGGTTGCAGAGGAAAGAAGCAGCAAGAAAGAGGCAAGTAAAGAGTGGACAACATGGCTATAAACCTGTCATCCGGGATGCCGATGGAGAGATTGAATGCAGTTAATTACTCCAGTTGGAAATGGAGAATGAAAGCAGTTCTGGTCAAAGAGGATTTATTTGATGTGGTGGAAAATCCCCCTCCGGCCGCTCCATCAGCAGCATGGACGAAGAAAGACGAGAAAGCGAAGGCTTTTATTACTCTGGGGCTGTCTGATACACAATTGTTGCTAGTGAGTAATGAGCCGACATCTCATCAAATATGGGAAAAGCTAAGAGCCGCTCATGTGCAGCAGACCGCAGGAAGCCGGCTGTGTTTAGCGCGAAAACTATATCAGATGCGTTTTACTGATGAAGTAACTATGAGTGAGCATCTTGCTGAATTTCGTCGATTATTTGGAGATCTTCAAGATAGAGGAGTAAATCACAGTGACATTCAGATGGTTTATATACTGTTATCTTCATTTGATCAAAAATGGGACACTTTGGTTACTAGTATGGAGACGTTGCCAGATGGAACATTAACTCTGGACTTTGTAGAGCAAAAACTGCTACAGGAATGGAACAGAAGACAAGAGAGTAAAAGGACTGAGTTCAAAGAGACTGAAGCTGCTCAACAAAAGTATCCAAAAAACAGGCAAGAAAATAAAATATGTTATTTTTGTGGGTCCTGAGGACATATACAAAAACAGTGTTTGAGTAAGAAAAGAAGAAACAGGGACTATGGATGGCAGAAATCCAGTGTGAACTTTATTACTGAGGAGGACAATAAAACACTTAACTATAAATGGCTTCTAGATAGCGGGGCGTCAAACTGCCTAATTACGGACGCAAGCCTGTTTTACACTTCAAAGCCTGTTCAAGAGAAGATTTATCTAGCTGACGGATCGTCACGGGACGCGATTGCGAAGGGGACGATCAGGTTGAGTAATCCAAGAACAATATTAACAAATGTACTTTTGGTTCCTGATTTAAAATGTAACATTCTTTCAATAAGAAAACTAACTCAGATAGGTTGTAAAGTATATTTTGAAGGAAATAGATGCATTGTGCAGAAAGGTGATGAGATACGTATGAAGGGGAAATTGCAGGACTCAATGTTTATGGTACAGAGTGAGCATGATGAACCAACATGTGCCTGGATAGGAGTAAATAAAAACATACACGAAAATTGCATACATGAGTGGCACAGAAGATTAGGGCACGCAGATTTTGAGAAAATTAAGAACACCCCAAAGTATAGTAAAGATTTAAAACTAACACATTGTGAGCATGTGGATGAATGCGATGCATGCTATAAAGCAAAAATGACAGTGGCTCCCATAAATAAGAGCAATGAAAGCACTACTACTGAACCTTACCAACTTATTCATGTGGATTTGGCAGGACCTCTCCAGTGTTCAAAAGGAGGGGCAAGATTCTACTTAGTGATTGTTGATGATTTTTCCAGATTTACGCATGTGTTTTTGTTGAAAAAGAAAAGTGAAGCAGAAGATAAATTACGGGCATTTATACAGAGAACAGAGACACAATATGGGGTTGTTATTAAAAATATAAAATCAGACCAGGGAGGTGAATTTACAAGTAATTCATTGAGAACATATTTAGAAAAGAAAGGAGTAATTCAAAGTCTCACTGCTCCTTTCTCACCATCATCCAATGGAACTGCAGAGAGAAGGAACAGGTCTCTGCAGGATTCAATGAGAGCCATGCTGGCAGATGCAGAAATGAATAATACCTATTGGGGTGAATGTATTTTATATACTGCTTACATACAAAACCGCCTTGTACACAGAATAATAGGAATGTCTCCCTATGAGAAGCTGACAGGGAGAAAGCCCAGGCTGACACACATAGAGCGTTTCGGAGCAAAATGCTGGGTGCATGTTTCTAAGCAGAAAAGACATGGAAAATTGGCCCCAAGAGCTCAGGCAGGTCGTGTTTTGGGTTTTCAGAATTCGTATTATAGAATCTGGGTACCTGCAAAGCAACAGGTAGTACTTAGCAGAAGCATAAAGGTGGTAGACCAACCATGGAAAAGTAGTCAAACAGTAGTGCTTGATGATGCAAACAAACAGGAAGCAGCAGATATTCCTTTTGGTCCTCAAATACCCTTAAGAGCTGCGTTAACTGATCTAATTAAGGGTGGCAAACATAATATTAAAAGACTGAGAAGTGAGGACATAATAATGCAAGATACAGAAGTACCCGGAACAAGTGCAGGGACAAGTGCAGGAACAAGTGCAGGATCAGATGCAGGAACAATTAAAGATGAGAGTGATGAAGCAATGGAAATTGACAATGTCAGACGTTCTACAAGATCAACGAAAGGAAAACCACCACATAGATTCACATTTAATGTAACACAAAACCAGGATGAGACAGATGAATATCCTTTAGAGTGGGAAAAAGAAGGGCCAATAGACAAAGAAACTATGGATTTAATGTGGAAATTCTGTATTGAAGAATGCAAAGTGTAAATGAATTTGAGAAAAATAAAGTTAATGCTGAATAAATTGTATGAATAAAGAAACAAAACTGAAATGGAAATAGAGACTGTAATGAGAATGAGTAATGAGAAACAAAATGATGTGTATATATATGTATATTGAAATTGTATTGTATAACTGAAAATAAGATAAATGTATTTTGTGTTCTGTGAGTCCCAGGTGGGGGCTGTTGGCCAGTAGTGCAATCTATGTGACTCACAGACAGAGGTTTTGCAGAGAAAAGGAAACCTGAAGAAAACGGGTTAACTTGAGCAACAGTGAGTGCCAGAGTTGTCAAGGCCAGCAGGTGGTTGGCAAGGGCAACCGCTCTGATAAGAGCAGCTCTCGCAGAAGCTCTAGTGTGGGGGAAAAGTTGTATGGAGAGAGGACTGCGTTTGAAACTTATTGTCAGTAAAAGACTCTTACAAAGAACTTTGCCTGGCCTGGATTATTTCTGGTTCTGCACAGCTCCAGAGTCGCTTCTCTGGACCGTACCGCACCAACAATTTCTTCCTTCCCTAGCAGCATTTCCTCCTCATAAATGGCAAGGCACATCTAGTGACTACTACTAAAATTGTACTGGGAATTGCAGCTTTTTCAAAGTACTGTGTCTTCATTTTAAATGCTTGTTAGATATTAAAAAGTGTTACTGAAATGTAGCAGCGATCACCATGCTAAGCATAATAACCTGGTTTTTGTTGGTTTCAAATGTCTAGCAGACCATTTCAGGTTGCCCCCTTAAAATGTTACCCGTTTCTCCTAACAACCTGTGTGTGTAGAATGGTTGGAAACACCAAGCTTCTTTCTCCCCACACTGCCCTAATTTCTATTAATAGTACTGTGGTAACTTCTAAGTTCATGTTCTATTCCTTCAGTCCTTAATTATTTTTTTAAAACCAGCTAGTGATGCAGTTTTAGCATCTTGAAGACACAAAGTAACTGGATTCATTTTTTTCCTGTACTAATCTTGTATTTTTATGTTGGCTTTTCCCCAAACTGTGCTCCATTCATTCACTCTTGGCCTGATACTGGTTTGCTGAACCTGTTCATGTGATTGGTCTTCAGGGAGAAGTGGTAAGCAGCCAATAGTTAGTTTAATTACCCTGACGTTGTCCATGTAATTATTGTAGAGTTCACATAGCTTTGCTCCCAGACACTTTGGGTGATATTCAACCATGCCTTTCCTGCTTGCCAGTGGGCTTCCCCCTGCTCCCCCTACAGCTCCCAATATCTGTTCCAGATGATTGTGGGAACCCCTAGAACAGATTTTGGGGTGTAAGAGGTTTCAGTAGGCATGAGAGGAAGTTGCAGTAATGTTGGATATTGCTCAGAGATACCAGGCAAACTTCCCAGTTATTAGTTTGCCACCCATTTTTAAAAGTGAAGTGTGTTAATTTTGTTTTAATTGAGTTTCCCCCCCAATTTGGAATGTGTCGAGTTACTCTTCATTCTCCTGTGCATGGAAAGACGATCTTAGGTGGGTAGCTACCTCCACCTAGCGGTTGAAGGCAGAAAGAGCACTGTTCAATTTTGCAGGGACTTCCTGCTCTCTGCGGCTACTTGCTACAGTTCTCTTCTCCAAAGACAGTTGACATTCCTCTCTGTTCTTCTTGCTTCAGGCCTGTATTCTTCTGTGTCCCCCTTATTCTTTCCTAGTGTCCTTCCTGTCCATTCCAGGGTGTTGGTTTTCCCTTTCCATGATGAGTCCCTCAAAGGTGGCACCAACCCTAAATGTCCGGCTTACCTACCTCACCGTCTTCTGATGCAGCGCCTTTCTTCTAGCCCAGCGGCTCCTGAAACAGCGACTTTGGCCCGTTCCCCACCAGCTGATACAGCCTCGCAGGCGGTGTTCTAGTCCTGCTCCCCCACCCTTTCGGGCCACCAGCATCCTCTTACTACAGGCTGCAACTGACCTAACGGAGCACCCTTTTGGCCTACAGCTACTCGGCCGCCTACCCCCAGGCTGCATCTCCTTGCTTCAGGCCTCAACAGGCACAGTGGAGCCGCTTGTGGCCGCCAGTAACCAGTCCGCTGCTTACCCCTTCCTACTGCACCTCCTCATCTTAGGTACAACAGTCCCAACGCAGGTGCTTATGGCCGCCACCCGCAATCTGGCTGCCTGCTCTTCCTTAGCCCTGCAGCATCGGCTGCCGGCCACCAATTTTTGCTTCCTGCCCCCTTAAGCCCCTCAGAGAGGGCTTGGCATTCACTGGATGTGCGAAGAGCCTTAAAAATATGCATCACAAGAACAAGAAACTTCTGCTAAATGGATAGCTTGTTTGTATCCTTCCACCCTGCCTCATTGGGCAAGAAAGTGTCTACATCAACGCTAGCCAGGTGGATGTATCACCTTAGTATATGTTTCCCTGAGGCTGGTCCACCCATCCAAGATAATGGCCCACTCCACTAGGGCGGCAGCCACATCAGCAGCATTTTCCCACAATGCCTCTCTCCTAGAAATTCGTAGAGCGGCTACACGCGGTAGCCTTTATCAAGCATTACAAAATAAATACTTGCGCATCCACAGAAGTGGCTTTTGGGAGAAGAGTGCTACAGCATGTTCTCTCAGGCCAATGATGTTTTGCAGCCCAGCTTATTCCCACCCTACATGGGTCAGCTTTGGAATGTACCACCTGAGGTCATCTTTCCATGCATAGGAGAAGATACATTTGGTCTTACCGTGAAACGTTCTTCTCTGTGCATGTCAAAGATGACCTCAGGGCCACTCCCTAGGAGGGCTGGGCTGCCATCATTTTTTCAGTACATACTTTAGCAGAGAGTGTAGGAGTGCTATCAGGTTTGTCCTCTGTTATGTGTAGTTTCTGTTATGTATTTACTCTTCTGCTCAGCTTGTCATCAAGAACTGTAGCAAGTAGCTGTGGAGAGCAGGAAGTCCCTGCAAAATCAAACAACGGTCTTTCTGCCTTCAACTGCTAGGTGGAGCTAGCTACCCACCTGAGGTCATCTTTGGCATGCACAGAGAAGGCTGTTTCACAGTAAGACCAAATGTCTCTTTTGTTCCATGCCTACCAAAGTAGTAACTATATAGTTTTTTGGGTTTTTTTAAGCAATAGTACGGACCTTTAAAGCAAAAGTATCAGCTGACTAATTAGATTCAATTTTTGGAACACATTGCTGAAATTGGCAGTATTGCCCATCTACTTGCATCCTTTTTTAGTTATTATTTTCTGCTTTTCCTCAGGATTTAACTGCTTTGGCAAAGGAATTGCGGGCAGTGGAGGATGTGCGACCTCCACATAAAGTGACAGATTATTCATCATCCAGTGAAGAATCAGGGACAACGGATGAAGATGATGACGACATGGAACAAGAAGGAGTTGATGAATCTACTTCAGGACAAGAAGATGCTAGAGCAGTGTTAGTTTTTCTTTTCTTGATGAAATGTATTCATGGAACTTCAGTTTTGTCCATTTCTAGTAGGATTTCCAGTATTTATTTATATATTTTATTTTATTTGTATCCCTCCCTTCCTCCCAGCAGGAGCCCAGGGTGGCAAACAGGAGCACTTAAACACTTTAAAACATCATAAAAACAGATCTTAAAATACATTAACAAAACAGCATTAAAAACATTTTAAAAAATCAACTTTAAAAAAGGGTTTAAAATTATTAAAAACATATTAAACAATTCTGACACAGATGCAGACTGGGATAGGTCTCAACTTAAAAGGCTTGTTGAAAGAGGTAGAAAGTATTGTGTTCAGATGTACAAATTACTATTTGTGAAAGATGTTTAACCAGTTAGAAAGGATTCAGAGGTAGGTATGACAGTGACAGTAAAGAGTGTCTGAGGAACCTAACTTATTTTAGAAATTATTAAGGGAGGAAATGCGGACAGCTTTTTTAAATATGTCAGAAAGAGGAATGGGAATGTTTGCTTGCGCAATACCCTTGAGTATAGGGCAAGCAATGGATTTAAACTACAAGGAATTAGCATATATTAAACAAAGGAACGACTGGAGTTTTCCAGTAATGAATGTGTTCAGTCAAGAGATTATAGAATGTCCATCCTTGAAGGTTTGTAAAATGAAACCGGAGACATGACAGTTCTTTATATATCTGCTACCTTTTGGGTCTTCTCTAATTCTATGATCTCATAGAATATGGGATTTTGTGCCTCTCCCTCTTTTTGTATACATAAAAATGTAAGCCCCTAGCCTGTCACGCTGCAGTTCACTTAACCACAGACAGGTGGTACTGCAAACTGCAGCCTGACCGAGCCACTCTGCACTGGGCTCAAGGCTGGGACATGGGGGGAGGAAGAAAGAAAGAGAGGCTGCAGTGGGAAGCTGACCGAGGAAGAAAGCCAAGGTGGGGAGAAGGAAGGCAGCCTAGATGGCGGTGGTGGCCTTGGTGTCTAGGCAGGCAGGACACAGATAAGCCTAGGGGCAGCAGTGGCCTAAATGTGCTATATGGCAGCTCCATTTCTCAAGGGGGGGATGGCAGCACGAGGCAGTGGTGGGGGCCTGCAGCAGTGCATGAATGAGCAAGGCAAGCAGGCCTGGAGTGCGAGTGGGCACATGCCAGCCAACACCTGCAGTTATTAGGTATTTCGAGGGGGGGTTGGCAGGAGTAGCTAGAAGGATTGGAAAGGGGGGAGTCTGGAGGAAGGGGTGCCTGGGTGTGTGGGTGGGATGCTGACGTGGCGTGCAAAGGACATAGGGACAAAGGTAGTCTGTCATATATGTAAAATATTGCAACTCTACTGTAAGATTCACAATATCTTGTTATGATAATGAATATATCTGAAAAATGTGGATACAGTAAAGTGAATACATAACAACTGAAAAGTGCAAATTTGCAAAACACCAGTTTCAGTTTTAATATAAATATCTGACTTACCATTCCCTTACAAGTAAATCTACTGATAAGCTACAAGCCTTGAGTGAACAAACTCAGTTCACAAAAGCTTCTCTACCTAGTTCCTGGTGGCAATTCTTATTCGCTACAGGCATACAAATAAATGACTGTTTACAAATCAAGATCTGCAAGACAACTTCTCTAATAAAGGTGTCCTAGTACTTCTGTTAACATAGTCCATGTCTGAAATTATTTTAGTATTGTTGTGGAAACTGAAGAATCAGGATAAAAACAGAAATGGCATATGAGGACATAAATCAAAATATCACTTTTACCAAACAGATCCACTCTAAACCTCAGCAATGGGGAAACAGAGTCAGTGAAAACTATGATTGTGCATGATGACGTGGAGAGTGAACCTGCAATGACTCCTTCCAAGGAGGGCACTTTAATCGTCCGACAGGTAATACATTATTTCAAGTGTAATTTTGCTGCGCTTCATTAACTCACTCATTCTTTCATGCCCTTTTTCTCCATAATATCAGTTGCAGGAGTTACAGACACACATAGTAGCCTCTTATGGAATGAGCAGACATTTTGAGCATGTAAAGGGACTAACAGTTTCAATACAATCTTTCCACTGTGTGTGCGTGCATTATAGTGACACTTTACAACACTGTAGTAAGTCTTAGACTGGGTCCAGAATAAGGGTTAAAGAGCTCTTAGAAGGAATTTCTGTTGTGATTCTCTACCTTTAAATGATCTGTTTGCATTTTAAGAGAAGGTTAAAAAAACACTAATGATGGCAGAGCCTGATATAGCGGAAGAAATGATCATCTAGTTTGCTTTCAACACCACATGTCCATCTAAGGAGTTCAGAGCAGCTTGCATATTATTTCCATGAAGGCTACTATCCAGACAGGTTTTGAAGCCAAGCCTGCTTAACTTTAGCAACCAAACTGTCTGGTCACATAGTCTTTTTTCCTTGAAATGTTATGCACAGAACTGCCAGGGCATTGCTTCCCTTGTCGTAAACTTTCTGATCTGTTTAGGTGGTAACTCATATGACATAACCCTCACTAATTACCAAGTTTCCAATTTTGCAGCTGAACATCACTATCGTTAATGAGGCCCTAGAACGTATTCAGATGCCATGCACACAGTTCAAATAGATAAATTAGGATATTTGCCAGATATTTCAAGCACTTTATCTGATTGTGTCTGAAACCCAGAACTGAATATAAACATGATAGCAAAAAAAGCCATAGGAAATGTGCAGGTTGATACAGTAGTGCACATTTTGCCAACAGGAGCTTAATTTTGCTGGTAAACAAACTGGTTTTGCCAGAGAACCCAAACATTGTAAGCCAAAACGCGTGAAGTGTAGTGTGCGGCTTAATTCTTTTTGACACTGCCTACCTTTCTAACTCAGGCATCAGAGCTTGGTTGATTTATGGATTGGTTGAAGCATTAAAAGTAAATCAGCTTGCTAGGGACGTAGACTTTGACGCAGCACTTGAGCAAGACAAGTGTGCCTGTTTTTTCTACAGAGTACAGTTGACACAAAGCGTGCCAGCCATCATGAGAGCAATGGCTTTGTCGGTCGCATTCACCTCTTGCCAGATCTCTTACAGCAAAGCCATTCCTCCTCCACTTCCTCCACCTCCTCCTCCCCATCCTCCAGCCAGCCGACACCCACCATGTCCCCACAGACACCCCAGGACAAGCTAACTACTAATGAGGTATGTCTTGCACCACAGCTGGCTGCTTTCATAGGGTTCTAGACGTATTGCTTAATAGCTAGTTTCCATACAAGCTCCAGCCAGTGGCCCCTTCTGCTGCTCTTCTTCCTGTCACTTACCCCTCACTCCCCCAAAATAACACGTTTCAGCTCTTACGTACCAAACCCCTTAACTCTAGAGCAGTTTTACCCCAAACTTGCCAGTTGACTACTCTTGCTTTTTTACAAGTCATTAATTGCATGGCTTTTGGATAAGCTAAACTGATTGCCATATTGGTATTTGTTTAAACATTATTTTGGGGAGACTGTATATTTTGAAAGGTCATATTAGGGTAATCTGGCTTCTTCAAATGATAATACTACATTGTTTAGCATCCTACTAAATAAGTATGCATGTAGTGGGTCCTTGCTTTGGGGAAATGGTGCACTGTATTGGAAAGGAAGCTTTCTCCAGCCTTACCGCAAGAGGCTGCTTTTTGAAATCTCTTGACGCGTAGAGGGAATAAAGCAATTACTTTTTATCAGCTTTCTTTTTATTTATTTTTATTTTGGAATTGTCATACAAAAGAGTTGTCTAGGTTTTTAATGTTACTGTTCTGCTTTGAAAGGCATTTATAAAATGGGAGGCAGCTTTCCCATGATATAGCTACTCTTTCCATTTGGAGACTATTGACACACTGGAAGTGACCTTTTGTGGTAGGAAGGAGCATATGCTGGGTTCTTTCATATTAATTTTTGTGTTTCTCATATATCCAGTTGAATACCTAAAATAGAAACACTTAAATAACAAATTAGGGGTGTGCAGGTTTTAAGATGGGCGTAGGGTTTTTTTTCAGAACCCTTTTACTGATAAACAGAACAGAAAAGATAAAATAGGATCCACAACACTTCTAGAGCAATGGGGCTGTTCTTGGGAGTACTTTCACTGCATTCAGTTCAAATGTACATATTTTCTTCAGGATCACAGTCTTTAAAAAGTGGATCCACAGGTTTCTGTCAGAAGCCAGTTATTTGCAGCAGCACTGATTGGCTAGTCACTATGTTGTTGCCAGGAAATCTCACTTCAGTCCCTGAAGCAATGCTGCATGGTAAAAAAAAAAAATTGAGAAAGTGAAATAAATTAATGAATATTCACAAGATGCTTAAAAAATTAATGGATAGTCAAAGCAAAGGGGAAGGACAAGAAGATCAGGTTCCAGCAGTGGAAGACAGAAACCATCTTACAAACCACAGCGTATTTATAGATGCATCTTGAAAGAATAAATAAAATTAAATCATACTGCATACTACATTGTTTTATAACAAAGCTAAATTCATGGTGGTGGTGTCTTAATTGTTCCCTGATTGTAGTATTTTGGAAAGGATTAACCATCTTTCACAATTCTTCACAAGAGGCTCCCTCTGGCGATACAAAGGAAGAGACTGTTTTTGCCAGATTTACTTTCACCACCTCCCATTCTGTTCATTCAGAGACTCCCCAGCCCTCTGGAACAGATATTCTGGAATGCATAGGGAACTGCATAGAGGAGAGGATTGCTGAATTTTGTTTCTCCCACTTCCGCCCGTGGAAGCATATGATGAGTGGAGTTCTGCTCCATGCAAGTTTGGATCAAACCCAGTGGGTACTGCTGTAGGGTAGAAGTCAATTATTTAAAGATTGCCAAGGCCCACCTGTTCCTTTCTCCTAAGTAACATGTTTTTAAGCATTCACACAGCACTTGGAGTAGAAAAATAGAGCAGTAGAATTTAGTGGAAGCAAAATTGCTTGAAAAACGTATACCAGTATGAGGGACAGTAAAGGTTCTACGTCTTTAAGAGGTTTTATAAGCAAGAGAACTGAACCAGCACCTCAGGTGTATGGTGAAAAAAAGTTAAACTCATCCCTTTTTTTTGTCTGTAGCAACTTTATATGCAGACATTACCATACTCTTAGCAGAAACCAGTAATGATTTGAAACAAATGCTGATGAAAGTTAAAGAGGAAAGCACAAACGCAGGACTACAGCTGGATGTCCAGAAGGCTAAAGTAATGACAACAGAAGATTTCTGTAAAGTTTAAATTGACAAAGAGGACATTGAACTTGTCAAGGATTATCAATACCTTGGCACAGTCATTAACCAAAATGGAGACAATAGTCAAGAAATCAGAAGAAGGCTAGGACTGGGGAGGGCAGCTATGAGAGAACTAGAAAAGGTCCTCAAATGCAAAGATGTATCACTGAACACTAAAGTCAGGATCATTCAGACCATGGTATTCCCAATCTCTATGTATGGATGTGGAAGTTGGAAAGTGAAAAAAGTGGAAAAGAGAAAAATCCACTCATTTGAAATGTGGTGTTGGAGGAGAGCTTTGCGGATAACATGGACTGTGAAAAAGACAAATAATTGGGTGTTAGAATAAATTAAACCAGAGCTATCACTAGAAGCTAAAATGATGAAACTGAGGTTATCATACTTTGGACACATAATGAGAAGACATTCACTAGAAAAGACAATAATGCTGGGAAAAACAGAAGGAGTAGAAAAAGAGGAAGACCAAGTAAGAGATGGATTGATTCCATAAAGGAAGTCACAGATCTGAACTTACAAGATCTGAACAGGGTGGTTCACAACTGATGCTATTGGAGGTCGCTGATTCATAGGGTCGCCATAAGTTGTAATTGACTTGAAGGCACATAACAAAACATTCTGCTTTAATGTGTAGCGTTGTCCTTATGATGCTTAATGCCCAGTCTGGCAAGGAATTTTTAAAGTCATTCCACTTCCACTTTTTAACAGTTTCATTGTTTCACTTTTCTCCTTTTGTTTGTGTTTTTCATGTTTAGTGTTTTTAACTTCTGGGTGCACTGGTGTCTGAATATTGTGTCATGTCACTGTTCATACCTCCCCTCCCCTAATAAGTTCCCTTGTTCAATACAGGTTTAATATTTTTCTGTGAGAAATGATGGTGGAAGAACCTGCTGCAGCTTTCTGGCAAGAGGCTCAGTTTACAAAAGAGATTTAAAACAGAGAAAGAATTGTCCTAAAATTAACCAGATACTAAAACTGTATCAAATGTAGAACTGAATGCCTGATTCCTAATTGCTCAAGTTTTGTTGCACGTGGAGATCATATTTCCCAGTTGGTCACTGGCTCAGTGTAGAAGATACATAATAGCCACAACAAAAGCAAGGGTGTATTATAGTATAATGATGAAAAACAGAATATGTCAGGTATGGAATAAAGAAGTATTTACAGGATAGGTGCCTTGCATGTTTCAGTAAGAGGACACATTCTTGTCCTATGCTTGTTTTGGTGAATACTTCTCAAACGTTCTGTAAAAGTCTAAATTAAGGCTGTGAGTTGCACTAAACTCATAGCAGTGTTTAGAAAAATTGTTTATTTTAAGATGTTCATGCTACTTACATGTAGGTAGCACTTGAGGAAGGGGGACGAGAAGGCTTCTAAAATCAGTGCTGTCTAGTACCAGCTAGAATCATTTGTTTGTTTTTAAAAAAATCATATTTTGTTTATGTTCATGACCATTAATGAATCTGAAATTTACATTGCAGACTCAGTCCGCTAGTAACACACTGCAGAAACACAAATCTTCCTCCTCCTTTACACCTTTTATAGACCCTAGATTACTACAGATATCTCCATCTAGTGGAACAACTGTGACTTCTGTTGGTAAGTAATATTAATACAAATGCATAGTGGGTATAGTAACTGCTAAAATGCTTAGAGAAATTCCTGGAATGTATGTTACATGCTATTGCTAATAGGATTACTCTGCCATGCAATGTGTATATACATGCGTGAGCCAAAAACTGTACTAAAATATCATGGTTTTCTATTTTTTCTCTCCCAATTCCTTTGCAGTAGGATTCTCTAGTGAAGCAATGAGGTCAGAGGCGGTAAGACAGGATCCAACCCGGAAAGGATCAGTTGTTAATGTGAACCCTACAAATACACGGCCACAAAGTGACACCCCCGAGATCCGCAAATACAAGAAGAGATTCAATTCTGAGATCTTATGTGCTGCCTTATGGGGTATGCAATCCATTGTTGATCACTACTTCATTCCTGTATGTGTCAACAAGTTGCAGATGAAGCATAAAGTTATAACAACAACAAAAAAAAAATTGGAGATTTGGGACTAACGGTTGTCTAAAGCTGTTTTCAGATTGGTATGCTAAGTACAGCATGTTCATCAGACAAAAGATATAATGTATGCATGAAGTTTACTTAAAGGCAGATTGATGGGTCATTTTCCACAATAGTAAGAGTTCTGTATGGCTGATCATTTCCATGAAAATACCTAGAATGAGATTTCTGTAAGAACATAGCAGGCATAGAAATGAAATCTTAGGGTTTTAAACTCTAATTTATAGAGAAGGAAACTCTGCTCCACTCTACACTTAACTGCATTTCTGGAATGTTGGTGTATACTTCATGTCCTGTGCTATGTTCGCTCGTGTTGTGTGAAAAGGCTTTGAGTTTGCCCAGAGAACTGCAGATATCTCCAGGACTGGGAAATCAAGAAACGTTCCATGTGAATTTATTGTTCTCACTTAATATTATTTTACCCTAGGGGTTAATTTGTTAGTGGGGACAGAGAGTGGCCTGATGCTGCTGGACAGGAGTGGCCAAGGGAAGGTATATCCATTAATAAATCGAAGAAGGTTCCAGCAAATGGATGTACTTGAAGGTCTGAATGTCTTGGTGACAATATCGGGTAAATACAAGTTCTTTTAAAATATATATATGTTACAATCTTTCTTTGAATACTTAAACCTGTACGTTATACTTTTATCTCTCTTCACTAACTCTTTTACCTCTTCCCTGAATTAAAAACAAGTTATTTGTATAAATTATTTGAGCCTGTAACTTACCATGTTTAGATTTAATTACTCTTTTCTGTAACTCAAAAGCCCATTTCTTAAATACTCAAGACAAATACAGTCATGATCTTTCCCCTTACTTTATTTTAATGGGCAACACAGAAGAAATGCAGGATGGGCCATTAACTTAAAGAATCAGGAGTGAGTTTTTGGGTTCACTTATTTTCTTTCCTTTTGCATGCAAATTCCTATTATTCTTTTCACATGTTTGCGTTACACTTGAGCAATATTAACCCTGATTAACAAACCCCCGGATGCTCTGAATCTACTTTAGCATCTATGATTAACTAGGATTCCAGAAGCACAGTTCAAGTATCTCTAGTAATGTGTTGAACATTAGTCCTGCATTTCTTCTGACCGGTCTCCATAAATTAATGAGAAAACAATAGCATTTGAAAAGGGGACAGAAATTTTTGGTTCAGTTCTCATAGGCAAGGTACAGGGTTTTGTTGTGCTTGCCTTACTTTCAAGATGGCCAAGGAGTGAGGAGCTGCCATCCCTTTTTGTGACAAAGTTATATAGTAATAAATTCCTCATAATTAGATGATACCACAAGGATATCATTGTCACTAGTGGGGAAGGATTGTAGTTGAGTGATAGAGCATCAGCTTTGCATACAGAACATCGCAGGTTCAATCCCTGGCATCTCAAGGTGGAACTGTGAATGCCCCCAGTCTCAAACTGTAGGAAGCCGCTGCCAGTCAGTGTGGGAAATACTGAGCTAAATGAACCAGTGGGTTGAGTCTTGATAACGCAACTTCCTGTCTTCATGGCTAGTGTTCGCTTTACACTCACACGAGAGATCCTAGTGCAGCCTTTCCCAACTAGTGGGCCACCAGATGTTGTTGGACCACAATTCCCATCTTTCCTGACCATTGGCAATGCTGGCTGAGGCTGATCGGAGTTGTGGTCCAACAACATCTGGTGGCCCACTAGTTGGGAAAGGCTGTCCTAGTGCATGTTATCTAAATATGTCTTCTACTGAGTGAGACCATTGCTTCATCTAACTCAACAGTGTCTACACTGACTGGCAGTATCTCTCCAGGGTTTCAAACAAAAATCTTTTTCTAGCCCTACATAGAGATATCAGGGATGGATCTGGAACATTTTCAGCCTTTCCTCAGTTTGATTTAGCTAATTAAATTGCACAGTGCAGTTTTTTTGTATATATAGGAGTATGATTCTACTTTTTCTAAAAGAACTGATGTAATTGTCTGTTTTCCCCTTAAAAACTGTCTGCTGTTATACTATAATAATATGACAAAACTGAGCATGATTCAACCTGTGTGTGCTTGAAACAGAGGGTGCAGCAACTCCCACACTTAGAAGCCAGGTTTTGCCCCCTTCTTGTATAAAAAGTGTTAAACCTTTTCTTAGATACCATGTTGCTTACCTAAGTTAAATGTTACCTGTTAACATTTAAACTGTGCTTTTTTTAAAAAAAAGGGTGAATGTAATGAGCAATAGATTTAATTGATTCTAAAGTAATGGAGTTAACAGCTTGGGGTGGTGGTGGTTCAGTCTGTCCTGTATGTGTGACAGATGTGTATGCATAGAAGAGCCATAGCGGGAGTAGCTGTCAAATTCTAGGGGAATTCCATATGCAGAGCAGCATGTGAGAAAGGAGCTGGTGAGGATTAGGGATGGTCCATGTCAAGTTTGCCTATCAAAATATGACCTTTTGAATTCTACTACAGAAGCTGACAGCTTAAACTGTAAACTGCTAAGGCCTTTAACAGTTCCCTTGAAACCGTAACAAGTGGCAACAGGATGTCTGCAAAGTAACAGCTAGGTTTCAACTAGAGCTGACCCTTTCACCTTTCCCTCTTATTCACAACAGAAAAGTACTACCTTTCAAGCCACATTTTTTTTATTTAACAAGATTTGTATAGAGTTTAATAAAAACAAAACAAAAAAACCCAAAGTGGCTTACATAAAAAATATAAAAATTCATAAGAAAATACCAATAAACCACTTTAAAAACCGGTAGACATAACAACATCAAAATATAAACAAAATTACAGGTCTGGGCAGGCCAGAGCTGGGTAGGCTAAAGTTTTTCTTTAGTTTTATATTTATTTTTGCACAACATTTAAAAAATATTTTACCTCAGATTTCTCTTACAGTCTGCAGTAGTATGTACTTAGTTACAATATATGAATCCATGGGAATCTGGTTTAAATTACATCACTGGCATAGTTTTAGCATAAAAGACATGTTGAGGAAAATGCTTTGTAAACCATGTAGGGTTTTTAAAAAAACTTAGTATATTGCTGATGGCGAAAATCTGTGGTTAAAACCCTTTATAACCACGTCAGTGGAAGTCCTGGACTCCTTGCCACATCCACTTGTTTCCTACTTGAATATTGTTTCCTCTTTTAAAGCACAGTAAATTAACCCTTTAATTGGATCCATCACGAGAGACTTACCTCAAAGAGTGGTTCCATGCTCTTATGTTTTGTGGGAGGGTCACACAGGATCTTTCATTAACAAAGACAAGATCATGAAGGCAAAATGATACTTGTAGTCCTGTTAATTTCTAAGCATTCATCTGAAGCTAATTTCTTGATTAATCAGGGATAGAGAACCTGTGGCCCTCTAGATGGTACTGCAACTCCCATCATTCCTAACCATTGGCTGTGTTGGCTGAGAATAATGGGAACCAGCCACATCTGCCAGGCCAGAAGTTTCCCATCCTTGATGTTAAGAGTAGTATGTTCCTTGAAGGAACTTTTGTAAGTATATAGATTTATTGATAAGTTAAACAGTTGATTTAACCATATAGAACAGCAATGCAAGCTTTTATTTAGAAAAGCCAGCATGGGTTTTTCGCATTCTGCACTGTTAAATTGAAAATACCCCCTTTACCATTCTGCTGCTTCACATAAGCTCATTTCAAAACAAAGCCTTACAAAACTTATAGTCCTGAACTCAGAAATGCTTGCTTAACAACCCTCTTAAGTTTTCATGGCAATATACACAACAGTAAGAGAGAATCGAGAGTTCAAAGTGTAAAACAAGAGCAAAAAAATCCAGACCTGTGTTGGACTTTTTTCTGTGAGTGGTCTCATAATCTGTTGAAATTAATTAAAAATCAGCCATGTTCACAGAGTACCTGTAATCTTATTACTGACCTTGCCCCATACTCTGACTTTCATCTTGCGTGGCTGATTTTAATAAATTTAATAAATTTAACATTGAAGTCTATTATAGTGTTGGTCATGCTCAGTAAGAAATGTCAGTGTTCTAAAAGCCAGACGCACAGCTATTCAGCTTGGCTAATCAGGTGGCTACACCCATGCTAGATATTTATTCCACTTTAGACAGTCATGGCTTCCCCTAAAGAATCCTGGAAAGTGTAGTTTGTGAAGGGTGCTGAGAGTTGTTAGGAGACTCCTATTCCCCTGATAGAGCTCCAGTGGCCAGAGTGGTTTAACAGTCAGACCCTCTTTTCTGGGGATTGTAGCTCTGTGAGGAGAACAGGGCCTCTCTTAGCAACTCTCAGCACCCTTCCCGGGATTCTTTGGGGGAAGCCATGACTGTCTAAAGTGAAATAAATGTCTGGTGTGGATGTAACCAGGGACAACTTTGGTTTAAATTTGGATGGGAGACTACATGTGCCTGCTGTAGAACAAAAAGGTTTGGGAAACCCTAAAAAACAATGATACTATTCACATTTTCCTTTTGGAAAGGAAAGGGCTTCCCCTCTGCCCATTGCCTGCCCACCCAATTTCCTCCTTTCCCCTCCACCACCCCTTCCTTTCTCCCCTTTTCCCCTCCTCCACCCTTCCTGCCCCTCCCCAGGACAGTTTCACCTATCCTAAGCATGATTGTACAGGAGTAAATTCCACTGAATTCAAAAAGCATGCAAATGATCAAACTTGCCCTCTTCCTCCCTCCCCCTCCCTTCACCCCTCCCCCTCCCTTCACCCCTCCCCCTCCTTCCCGCTCCCGCTCTTTTCCCTCCCACTCTTTTTCCTCCCTCTTCCCTCTCTTGTCCCCTTCCCCTCCTCTTCCTCCATGGTTAGTTTTACCTATTCTAAGTATGATTTCATGAAAGTAAATCCCATTGAACTCAATAAGCATGTAAATGATCAGACCTGGCTTTCCCCTCCCCCACTCTCCTCTCCCTTCCTCCTCCCCTTTCCCTTCCTCCTCCCCTCTTACTTTTTCCTCTTTTCCTGCCCACTTCAACCACTCACCATATGCTCAGAGGTACATGTTATTAAATTCTTCCAAGCTACACAGCAAGTGGATTGTGAAAGACTAACCCAAATTGTGTTTGCATTTTGACAATTTGTAAGGCAGTACAATATCTCAGAGAGGAGGTCAGGTCTTCTACTCCCCTGGTGCATTCACCACAGCTGCCCAATTTACTTAGCTGCTTTTAAAAGTTGGATAGAAATATTTGTTGGCTATAGGTACGTTCTTAAACTGCAAGGTGTTTTTGCCAGTGAGTGAATTGGTTTGTGGTTGGTCTCTGTGGCAAACAGTGAGACTGCTAAGTATTCACAATTTAGCCAAGGAAAATTCCACACACCCCTGATCTCAGTGGAGGAGTTAAGCATTTCAAACAACTGCATGTAACTGTGTTTAATGTTGATATGATTCAGTCAAAGACTGTTTTTCCAAAATTTGGAAGATGATTTTAAATTTTATATGGTTTTATTCTGTATTTTTATATGTTGTAACCTGCTTTGATAGTGTTTTTATGAATAGCATATAAATATTTTTATAAAATAAATAACGTCTCTGAAGAAATTAATGAAGATAATAGAGATAAAGTTATCAATGTCTTGGATAATTTTTTGGACTGGAATGATGTGATGGAGCTTGATATAGAAAAAATCTATGGAATTGACTACAGGTATGTGACAATGGAAAAATTCTTAAGAAATGAGCCAGTGCATTTTGTAAAAAAGAAGAATAGAGATATGACTTTACAACAATATTTCAGCAACATATTCAGAATTGATGGCAAGAAAAGATTTGTGATAAAGGAAATCCCATCAGACTCTTATTATATGACTATGGCTATGACAGCAAGATTAATATGGGATACTGATAATGGAAGAACGGATACTGAAAATACTGGACTGAACAGGACTATTGAAGATGGAAGATGGAATCAATATTGATATTGGAAGAATGGCTATTGAAATTATTGGATCAAACTGGTTTGACGAGATGGATTAATCTATATGTTTATTTGGACTATAGCTATGATAACAAAATTATTATGGGATACTGATAATGGAAGAATGGCTACTGAAATTATTGGACTTAATAGGATTATTGATAATGGAAGAATGGTTACTGAAATTATTGGACTTAACAGGATTATTGAAGATGGAAGATGGAATTAATATTGATAATGGAAAAATGGCTATTGAAATTATTGGACCTAACAGATTTGAATGAGATGGATTAATCGATATGTTTATTTGGAGAAAAATTGAAAGATATATCTCTCAAGGAACTGAAACCTCTCTTTGACTTTTTGTGGGAAGAATAAAGTAATGTTTATGAGATTTGATGATTAATTAAGATAACTACTGGAGGAAAGTGATTTTATAATATAATTTAGGAGACAGGATTGTTATATATTGTAGACTTATAACTGATCTGCGATAAATTGGAAGTCAACATTTTATTTTATTGTTTAATTATTTTTGTTTTGCTTTGTTTTTTGTCTTTAAAATTTGAATAAAATAATGAAAAAAAATAAAAACAGTACAACAGATATGAAAATCAGGTAAACTTAAATTAAAATGCTTTGGAAAAGAGGAAGGTTTTAACCTGGCGCCGAAAGGATAACAATGTCAGCACCAGGCGCACCTCCTCAGGGAGACTGTTCCACAGTTCGGGGGCCACCACTGAGAAGGCCCTAGATCTTGTCACCATCCTCCGGGCTTCTCTATGAGTCGGAACCCGGAGGAGGGCCTTCGTAGCAGAACGTAATGTACAGGCCGGTTCATATCGGGAGAGTCGTTCCAACAGGTATTGTGGTCCCGTGCCGTATAAGGCTTTATAGGTTAATACCAACACTTTGTTGAAAGAGGAAGGTGTTCAGTAGGCACCAAAAAGATAACAGAGATGGCACCTGTCTAATATTTAAGGGGAGGGAATTCCAAAGGGTTGGTTCCACTAAAGGTCTGCTTCCTATGTTGTGCGGAACGGACCTCCTGATAAGATGGTATCTGCAGAAGGCTCCCGCCTGCAGAGCACAGTAACCGACTGGGTATAATTGACCCTGAGTGATGCTCAGCTCTGATGTAATGAATTCTAGCTTAATAAGCCATCATTAATAAGCCCCCATCCTTCCCCTCATACCCCAACCAGGTCATTTGTTATAACTACTTTAAACCCAGTTTTCCCTTACATTACATTGACAATAGGGAGCTGTGGTTTAATGTCAGTTTACTTATCATATGAAGCCATGATTGCAGAGATGAGGTTGATGCACGAGAGGAAGACAAGGGAAGATTATGTGGCCTTGATGTTTATTCCTGGTTTAATAAAATATTTATTAAGTGGGGATCATTGTGTACAAACCAGTACTGAGTGTGTATGGGGAGAGGGGAATATATGAGCACACAGCTTATTCCTAATGCCTGAAAACTATTTTTGGAGGACTGGAAATGTCATATCTGAAATGCACCAACATGAACATAGCCTGGTCCATCTTACTATCTTTAGGTAGGGTTTTTTAATCTAATAGGCAGTAACAATTGATAGAAAGAAAGTTTGCATTTGTTGAGCTTATTGTTGCATTAATGGATTGTGCAAAAACTAATGTGTTGTTGTGGAAGCTTGTATTCCAGATGTGTGTTCAATTTACTTTATTACCTATTCTTAATTTACATGTTCTTTCTAGGTAAGAAAAACAAATTGAGAGTGTATTATCTGTCATGGTTAAGAAACAAAATCCTTCATAATGACCCTGAGGTAGAAAAGAAACAAGGCTGGACGACTGTGGGAGACCTGGAAGGTTGTGTACACTATAAAGTTGGTAAGTAGCTTATCACAAGTAACTTACAAATGTCAGTCAGGATGGAATTATGTAATGGAAAGGTCTGGTTGATTTTGCTTAGCTTTTGTTCTTGGTTTGTAAACAAATCACTTGGCATAAAGAAATGACTTTGTATTTTATTTATATCTTTTGGAAGAATGCATTCTTAAATTGATTATATCTTTACCGAGACACATGTTAATAGGAACCTGTGTAAGCTGGTTCCCCCCACCTCGGTGTCAACACATTTCCTAGCATGCTCTTAGATCTAGCTCCAAGTATAGAGCAGTGTATGGTTCTGTTCTGTAGATTGCTTTTAGCAACATGGCAGAGGTTAACTAGGTTGTAGGAGCCACATGAACTAAGTTGTGAGAGGTAGATTCTCAAATAAATGTGCATTGTCCTATAGAGGGATATACAAAGAAAATATCAGGAAGTCTCTGTTTCTGTGGCTGGTTTCATTTCAAACAGGAATCTTGTAAAGAAAAAATACCCTGCAATTTTGGATCTGGTTTTAGTTTGAACTTGAAACCATTATTTTAGCTGAGCCTGTTATTGCCCTCCTTTTTGCAATTTGTTTTTCTTTCTCCTTCCATCAACATTTCTAGTTATTGCCAAATAGCAGAGATGATTTGAATCAGCCTTTTCCCTCATATGCTTAAAACATTTTAGAAGTCAATGAATACTTAAGCCACCTATCCAGCCAAAAATGCCACTTAGGTACATATATCAATTTTAATGTCCCATCCAAGAGAGTCAACAAATTACTGGAGTTTTTGACAATAGATAGGGCAACTATTCTAGGAAAAAACTAGACAAGAATATATATTTTAAAGACAGGTAATAGTTTGTAGTACTGAAATTCATTATATAATTTACAAAAATTCCCTGCATAGGGCATTCAACTCTGTAATGAAAATGATTTAATTCCCTTAAAATGATGACCGCCACTGTTCTCTCCCCCATCTGGATTCTGGGAATAACAGTAGTGGCCTTTTTAGGTTTACAAAGATAATGGATGTGAAGCAATAAGTACTCTGAAAGAACACTGTGTTAAGTTATGAGTGTTAAATGTGGTATTACTAGGGCTGCCACACCATTAAAGGTATTGGTTGCTCAGTTGATAATATTTGCATAAACTTTCATATGAATAAAATAGTTTTAAAGCGAAAAAGCATACTCTGTTTTTTGATGAGTGCATGTGTTGGAGCAAGTAATGAGTTAGCTCACTTGTAACCTCTCCGCAGGTCTCCAAAGTTCCCCCTACCCCCCCCCCGGTCTCCAGATTTCCACCCCGACTCCCCACTTACCTTATGGCCTTGGTGCTGTTGACTCACTCACTAGGCCCCAGGTAGGCCCCCCCTGCTAGCCCCCCCGTCGCTCCTCTTGTCATTGTCACTGCCTCCTCCTTGCCATGCTATCGTAGCCAAGGTTTGCCTCTTTTTGCCCTGCTCGCCTGTGAGTGTCACACTACCTGTGAATGCTTCAGCGCCAGCATATGCCTGTGCAGAAGTGTTCACAGATAGCGTGATGCTTACAAAAATATTATATAGTAAGAATAGCCTCCAGTATCCATTACCCCAGTGCCTTGATGTCATCCACACCAACCCCAGCAAGCACTGCTGTGGAAGTAGCCCCCAGTACAAAAGAAATGAGTTCCATACCTGAAAAGGTCAACTCCCAATACCCACAAGAATCCTTTTAACAATAGTCCAAAATGATATGTGGCAAGGGGTTTCCCCCATCTCAATGACAGAAAAATTCACTAATAGGCAAAAAACCTTGTGGCTTAAGAACGTACCTATAGCGCACAGATCTTTCTATCAAACTTTAAAAAGCAGGGAAATTGGGCAGCTATAGTGAATGCACCAGGGGAGCAGGAGACCTGACCTCCTCTCTGAGATACTGGACTGCCCTATAAATATGTCAAAATGCAAACACAATTTGAGTTGGTCTTTCACAGTCCATTCCACTTGCTGTGTAGCTTGGAAGAATTTGGTAACATGTACCTCTGAGCATATGGTGAGTGGTGGCAATACCTACCATCTCCAAAGATGGAGAATTATACGCAAGTTTAGGGGAACAAGGGATAGATGCATAATATCCATCCCTTGTTCCGGGCCTGTTCACAACCAGAAGACGACTGGGGGATGCAGGACTCCATCCGATCTTCGACTGCTGTTATGTAACGCCAGGTCTGTGGCGCAGAAGACAACGCTCATCCACGATATGATCCTGGATGAGAACGCAGACCTGGTGTGTATTACGGACACCTGGCTGGATGAGGCCTCAGCTCCTACGCTTGAGGCCATGTGTCCAGCCGGTTTCCAGTACGCACAGCAGCCGAGGATTGGTAGGCGGGGAGGGGGAGTGGCAGTCATCTATTGGGGGTCTTTGGTTTTCGCCAGACCCCCTCTCCACGAGACCAAGTTTGTTGACTGCATGTACTGGAAGTTGGGCCCAAAGGGCAGTTTAGGGATTCTACTTGTGTACCGCCCACCCCGCTGCACAGTAGACTCCCTGACCGAGGTGCTCGAGGTGGTCTCAGACGTGCGGATGCTCTCCCCCAGCCTACTGGTTTTGGGGGATTTCAACGTGCACGCCAAGACTGCTCTCACTGGGGCCCCTCGGGATTTCATGGAAACCATGACTTCCTTGGAACTGCACCTTAGTAATACAGGGTCCACTTATGTAGCCGGTCATGCTATTGACCTTGTGTTTGTCTCGGGAGGGGAGGGAAGTGCTCTGAAAATGGGGGGTGTTTTTTCTAACCCCATGTCATGGTTGGATCACTATCTGGTGAATATAGACCTCTCAATGCCACACACCCTCTGCAGGGGACAAGGACCTATTAGGATGGTCCGCCCCAGACGCTTGATGGAGCCGAAAGGATTCCTGAATGCGCTGGGTAACTTGGAGCTGACTGAAGGACACCCGGTCGAAACCCTGGTGATGGAGTGGAATAGGGAGATCACTAGGGCAGTAGACCGGGTGGCTCCGAAACGTCCTCTCCCCCTGAACAGAGCTCAGATAGCACCCTGGTATACACCACGGTTGCGGGGTCTGAGACAGGAGGTGAGACGACTAGAGCGCCAGTGGCGGAAATCTTGCGCTGAAGACGATCGGACACTGGTTAGAGCAGTAATAGCTGCCTATCAGGTGGCAACAAAGGCAACAAAGAGGGAATTCTTTGCTGCCTCTATTGCGTCTGCAGAGTGTTGTCCCAGGAGGTTGATCCAAGTGGTCCGAAGCCTGGTCGGTCCAGTTGCTCAGGAACCCATGGAACATTCCAAAGCCTCCTGTGACACATTTGCTAAACACTTTGCCAATAAAATCGAGTGCCTGAAGAACATGATTCCATACGCCGTGGATACAGGAAGTGGGCCAGAGTTGGCCAGTTGCATTCTGGTCCGGTGGGGTCGGTTTCAGCCTCTTTCCTCTGAGGAAGTGGACAAGGTGCTCTCTACTGTGAAGCCAACCACCTGTCTGTTTGATCCTTGCCCCTCGTGGCTCATTATGAGCTGCAAAGAGAGACTGAGCGAAGGGATCAAGGCAGTGGTAAATGCATCCTTGGAAGAGGGTGTAATGCCATTAGCCTTCAAGGCTAATAAAGCCCATCTTGAAAAAGTCCTCCTTGGATCCCCAAGAGTTGAATAACTTTCGCCCAGTCTCCAATTTACCATTCTTGGGCAAGGTGATTGAGCAAGTGGTGGCCAAACAGTTACAGACACACTTGGATGAAACAGATTATCTAGATCCATTCCAATCGGGCTTCAGGACTGGACATAGAACTGAAACAGCCTTGGTCGCCCTGGTGGATGATATGAGGAGGGCGTTGGATAGGGGAGAATATACCTTCCTCGTCCTCCTGGACCTCTCAGCGGCTTTCAATACCGTTGACCACGGTATCCTTTTAAATCGCCTGGAGGGATTAGGAATAGGGGACACTGTTTTACGGTGGCTCCGTTCCTGTCTCTCAGACAGGCACCAGCGGGTGGCATTGGGAGATGAGGTTTCAGAACCTTGGCCTCTCAATTGTGGAGTACCACAGGGTTCTATCCTCTCCCCCATGCTATTCAACATCTATGTAAAGCCGCTGGGGGCCATCATCAGGAGCTTTGGGCTGCAGTGTCACCAATATGCGGATGACACTCAGCTCTATCTCTCGTTTAAGTCCTCACCAGAGTTGGCTGTGGACACCGTGTCCAAGTGCCTGGAATCCGTTAGTGGATGGATGGGAGAGAATAGGCTGAAGCTAAACCCCGACAAGACCGAGGTGTTGCTTGTGGGAGACAAGAGAAGGTTGGGAGACATAGACCTGGTGCTCAGTGGGGTGAGATTACCCCTGAAGGACCAGGTCCACAGCCTTGGGGTCATTCTTGACTCCCAGCTGTCCATGGAGGCTCAGGTCTCGGCAGTCTGCCGGGCAGCTTGGTATCAATTACATCTGATACAGAGGCTGCGACCCTACCTTCCTATCCATCTGCTCCCACGGGTGATACATGCCCTGGTCTCCTCTCGCTTAGACTACTTTAATGCGCTCTACGTGGGGTTACCCTTGAAAACGGTCCGGAAATTGCAGCTGATACAGAATGCGGCGGCACATCTGATTAAGAATAGCCGTCGCCGTGATCATATAACCCCGGTGTTAGAAGACCTACACTGGCTACCAGTTGTTTACCAGGCCCAATTCAAGGTGTTGGTGTTGACCTTTAAAGCCCTATACGGTTTCGGCCCAGTTTATCTGAAGGAGCGCCTCCAGCATCACCAATTATGCCGCCTGACGAGATCAGCCACACAAGACCTCCTCTCGGTCCCTCCAATCAAAACAGCTAGGTTGGTACGGACCAGAGAGAGGGCATTTTCGATTGTGGCCCCCACCTTCTGGAATTCCCTTCCTTTTGACCTTCGACATGCCCCCTCCCTGATGGGCTTCCGCCGAGCCTTGAAGACCTGGCTATTCAGGCAGGCCTACAAGATTTCTGGGGTGGATTAGTTTTTATGATGTTATTGATTGGAAAATTGGTTTTAGATTAATTATTGATTATTGTTTTGATCTATATATTGTATTCTATTGTGTCACTGTACGTCGCCTAGAGTGGCCGTTAATTCGGCCAGATAGGTGACTCACAAATAAAATTTATTTATTTATTATTATTATTGTATGTTTGTTGGTGTTCTTCTTACTTTGCTTCTTTCCTGTGTTACTAATGTTTCTACAGAGAATAAAATTTAGAAATTTTTATTTCCCTCATTATTCATCCTAGAAATCTGTGTCAAATTTATTTTTAATAATGTCAAAGCCTTTTCATTGGTCAATGTCATACGATGGTGAAGACAGCCTTTTGTGTTTCAAATCGGTTATGCTCTATTTCTATTTTGGGTGCATTAACAGTTGAATCTGAAACTGAAGTTTGATGTAAAATCAGACTGATTACAATATGTTACTACTTCAGCAATGACTCTAGCTGTTGGAAAAAAGAGGATGCATGTTTTCAGCCTGCTATGTTTAAACCACTGCATTTAAGGCAAGGTGGGCACGATCAATTAAAAACATAGAGCACACCTAGAATTTTGCTAGACTATATTTCACCTCCCACTGTTTTATCTTGTGCAAACTGAGACACTCCTGATGTCTACTGGGGACTATTCTGCAGAATAGTCAGTGCCATTATTCCACAATTATTTTTGGACTTTTTTTTAGTGTATAGTTTGCAAAGTGTTGCTGTACTTCACATATTCACAGAAATAGAAACGAAAGAAAATGATTTCCTATAGAAAACTTCACTACAATTGCAAAGTAAATCAGACATATTTAAAGTGACCATCTGAACTATATCAACTGTCTTAATAATGTTGCTTCCTCCCTGCTAAAACAAGATCAGCACAGCACATGTCTTGTTTCTGTTATTTGGGCTGATTGCAGGTGTTGCCACCACTCCCCATATGCTCAGAGGCACATGTTACCAAATTCTTTGAAGTTGCACGGGAAGTGGATTGGACTGTGAATGACCAACCTAAATTGTTTTATGTTTGCATTTTGACCAATTTGTAGGACAGTACAATATCTCAGAGAGGAGGTCAGGTCTCCTGCTCCCCTGGTGCATTCACTCTAGCTGCCCAATTTCCCTGCTTTTTAAAGTTTGATAGAAAGATCTGTGGGCTATAGGTACCTGTGGGCTATAGACCCCTGCCTAAAAGCGAAACCTGCTGAAAAGTGGAACTCCTTCAATAAAATGGTGACCGATGCCCGAAAAATGCTGTAAAAGCAGAACAAGCGCTGTATGAGTGGGGCCTTACTCTAATTTTAGCCACTGTATTAGCGGACCGCTGAGAAGCGGGGTCCTACTGTAATAGGATTACAAGTGCTCTGTGAACATGGCTGATTTTTAATGAATTTCAACAGATTATGAGAACTCTGACAGAAAAATGTCCAAAACGGCTCTGGGGTTTTTTCTCCCTTTTTACAGTTTGAAAACTCTATTCTCTCTGACTCTTTTGTGTATTGCCATGAAAATTTAGGGGGTTATTAAGCAAGTGTTTCTGAGTTCAGGACTATAAGGTTTGTAAGGTTTTGTTTTGAAATGAGTTTATGGGAAGCATCAGAATGGCATGTGGGGTATTTTCGATTTAACATTGCGGAAAGAGAAAAATCCACGCTGGTTATAGTATATAGCCACTCTCGTGGCTGTATAATACTCTTGGATGATAGCCCCAAAGGGCCTCAAAATCCCAAACCACCTACACTGGGCACATCTCAACTAGAGATGCCACCAAGGCCACCAGGGAGCCCCTGCCCCTCTGATCAGTCTTAGAACGACAAAGCAGAATGTGAAGACTCTCTTCGTGAAAGCTAATACCCCCAAACTGCAGGGCCTTACCTGATATGTCTCATTTAGAGCTCACAACCAACTCCCCAAACCTAAAAGTCCACACCCCCAAAAAGATGCTGTTAATGCCACAGTGTGAAATAATAAATTCAAACTCAGAATGACACAGGGAAGGCTATTGAGCCCCAAGGCCAACAAGCATGTCAGGCATTAAAGGGCATTGTATGTTAGGGCAGGCCAGAGTTTCTTGGCCCCAACCCTCAAGCATTCTGCATAATCTGCAATCCCCTGTCCTGCACCTTTTCTCCAGACCCCAAGCTATCTTACCTTTCATGGTACACACAGACATACCCTTCTGCCTAAGAGCCACACCAAACTCCATATACTGCTCCACTGGAACCGGCCACTCCTCCTACAACCCCTTGCAGGCCCTGAAATTGTCAAACTACATGTTCTACAATAACTTGCATGAGTACTAGGAGCAAGTGGCAACATTACGGCCCTGTTTGCCTCAGCCTTCCAAGTTTCCAAAGCTTCACTGGTATAATCACCAATTCTTTCCCTTCCCCTGGGGCCAGGTCTCGAAAACATGCCATCCAATTCCATGACAGTGAACTAACTCAGTTATGAGTGTGTGTTACATACTGCAATATGTATTATTATTATTCCAATTTTTGTAGTTCTATAGCAGTTGTAAGAGAAAGGTATGTATTTTTTGGTAATATAAAAATCATGTTCTTTGTTATTTTGTAATTTCAGTGAAATATGAAAGAATCAAATTCTTAGTCATTGCTTTGAAGAGTTCTGTAGAAGTCTATGCCTGGGCACCAAAACCATACCACAAATTTATGGCATTTAAGGTAAGGGTGTGGAACTTATGTGTGGAACATAGAAAGCTACCTTACACTGTGTCAGGCCATTGGTCCATCTAGCCCAGTACTATTGACACTGACTGGCAGCAACTCTCTATAGTTGCAGGTGTATATCTTTCCCAGCCCTACCTGAAGATGCCAAGGTTTGAAACTTGGACCTTTTGCTTGCACAACAGATGCTGTACCGCTGAGATATGGCCCTTCCCAAGGATTAAATGAGGATTGTGTGTGTGTGTGACCACTAACATGTTTAAATGTGCACTGTATTCAGACTTTAGAGTAATCTGATGATTGAGAATTAGATAATATATGATGTTCTGTAGGATCAGAATCCAGGAGGCAATAAAGGGGAGATCTGTCATAGGAGGTACTAGAGCGGAGAGTCCCTTCCATTCAGGGGAGGTGTTTTTTTCCCTACAGGTTGTGTGTGCTTGCTCTATTCTTATGTGCCTGCCCTATTCTTAACTGGGAGATGAGAGAACCAACTGGAACCAGTTTGCCCATCATATTTTTCCATGGTTCCCTTCCCTTTTGAATTCAGATTTGTTCTAGAAGGCTTGAATATTTAGGACAAATATAGTTCCATTCAAAAAAGAAAAAGGAAAAAAACTTTAATTGATCCTGTAGGCATCCATTTAGCACTGATTTAGTAAAGGAGCCAAGGACACGACATAAAAGTAATTCCTCCTTACAACATTTTTTAAAATGAAAATAAATGCCTTAATGGAAGAGGAAAAATCACACAGGAGAGAGGGAGGGGTGGGGCAGAGTGTATATCCATTTCTAAAGAAAGTCTATTTTAGTGAGGTGTGCTAAGTGAATTGTTTTTCTTCTTTTTTTAATACTGAACTGCAGTCATTTGGAGATTTGGTACATAAGCCATTATTAGTGGATCTTACTGTAGAAGAAGGCCAGAGACTAAAGGTGATCTATGGCTCCTGTGCTGGATTTCATGCTGTAGATGTGGACTCGGGATCAGTATATGATATTTACCTCCCAACGCATGTAAGAATCCAGATTTTTTTTGTTACATTGTGTTCCCTAGCCCTTGCTGCATTATAAAGAGTAAAATGCATGTTCAAACCTTATTCATATCTGAAAAAGAGTTATCCTTATGTTCCCTGGAACAGGTTTCCATTGAGCAAGTGAGCTCTTGTCAGATGCAGTGCACTTCATAAGTCCATTGCACCTCAAATTGCAGATGCCATCCCAATCTTTCTCCTAGCAGTTTTTGTCAGTTTGTGGAATATGCAATCTAATTCAGAAAGGAAGTGAATAATCAGCCAAGGGTGTCTTTGGATATATGTGTTGTTTGCAGATCCAGAGTAGTATCCAACCCCATGCAATCATTATTTTGCCAAACACTGATGGGATGGAGTTGCTTGTTTGCTATGAAGATGAAGGAGTTTATGTTAATACATATGGAAGGATCACCAAAGATGTGGTTCTGCAGTGGGGAGAAATGCCTACATCAGTGGGTATGTATGCCAGAATTCTTGTAGTGTTAGGGAAGTGATGTAATCAAATAGAGATATGGGTTTCTTCAGTTGTGTTGTTTTTTAACTGGGAATTCCTTCACCGAATTAGTAAACAGATCTGTTCAGAGGTGAAGACTGTATATCAAGTAAGCTCATGATAGTTCAGCCTTTGTCAACCTGGTGCCCTCCAGGTTTGTTTGTTTGTTTGTTTATTATTTGATTTATATCTTGCCCTTCCTCCAAGCAGGAGCCAATGTGTTGGACTACACCTCCTATCAGCCCCAGTAAGCACGGCTGGAACTGATGGGAGCTGTAGTCCAAAGCATCTGGAGGGCACCAGTTTGACAAAAGCTGTTATTGAAAAACCCAGCAGTTTTGTTGATCATGCTGCCCTGGGCTCCTACTGGGAGGAAGGGTAGGATATAAATGGAATAAATAAATAATAAATAATTTTTTATACCAGATCCTACTGTAATTACCATTTTAACATATGTCATATATTTCCCAGAAGCCTCTCAGACTGTTCTGTTTTGGTAGACTAATATTACTATTCGCCCCTTGTGGTTGGGCTGGGACAGTAGCATGTCATGTAGTATGTTTGTGGCTAAGCTAAAATGATATCACTGGTAATTATAAAGTGCTCTCTTACAGATGGGTCATTAGGCGAGCAGCTTTAAGAGCACAAACCACAATCCAGAGAGCCTTGTTACACTTTCACAATGGTCTGTGTGTGTAGTGGTGCTTTTTATGGCTTACTCAAATTCAGAAAACTTGAAAATCCCCTTGCTTGGATAAAGCAGAGAAAAATATTAATGCTGTGTCTGTGCATTCCTCCAGAAGTATTGGTATATCAGAGTCACAGGCTTCAGTCTTTCATCCAGTTATCTGACAGGCAGGCAAAGTGTCTTCATATGCTGAGGGTAACCAGTCTGCTGGGGGTCTATGATCGAGCAAAAAAAAAAGCTTTAAATAGTCTCAATGAAACTAATATTTATGAATTATTATAAGAGATTTCCCCCCTTTATAATGCCTTTAGTGTGTTTGGCAGAAGAAACATACTATTAAACTGTAATCTTGTGCTAGGTGTACATAGGATGGTGCACTTCGTACTTTGAATTTTAACTTTCAAAGAGATCTATTCTGTTGCAAAGGGAGTAGATTGTGGTCAACTAAAAGCTTGCCTATAGAATCCAAGTTTTCTTCTAGCTTTCTATGCATCCTGCTCTGTCAACAAGGATTGAAATTATATCAGTCTGTCTTGTTGATGGGTTTTACTTAATTTGATTGTTCTGTATGAAATATCAATTCATCAGGCTTTATTTAAAGATGGAATGCACAAGATAGCCACTTTGCTTTATGTTGCTGTATATCATTATGATTAATAGTGGCTTTTTGTTTTGATTGTAAAGCATATATTCGATCTAATCAGATTATGGGCTGGGGAGAAAAAGCTATTGAGATACGATCGGTGGAAACAGGACATTTGGATGGCGTATTTATGCACAAAAGGGCACAAAGACTCAAGTTTTTGTGTGAACGTAATGACAAGGTAGGTTCTCTCACTCCTTAGGTTTGTATTTCCCAATTTCAGAATTATTGTGAAAAAGAGAGAGAATGCACACTGGTGATCAGTCCAAAATATATTCCAACCAGTCCAGCAATTCACCTGTTGGGGTTGGGAAGGAAGAAAGGGTTCAGGGAACAGTTATATGAAGTATCCAATACACATATTGGCTCCCCTGTGCTCTTCATTGGCAGGGAAGCAGAAATGTATTGCTGCATCCTTGCCCAGCCTTATCTTCTCCAGATGTTGTTGAACTACAGCTCCCACTGTCTCTGACCATTGGCCATGCTTTCTGGGGCTGATGGGAGTTGGAGTCAAGCAACATCTGGAGGCACCAGGTTGGGGAGGTATTCTTTTGCATTTGGGTGCTCTACAGAGTTCTGAGCATAACCACTGACACTAAATAACTAAATTAGTGCTTCAAAGATGTTTTACTAGCAGTTCTTTTGCTTTTTTAAAAAAAACCTTGGTAAATCAGTTTGTGTTCTCTCTTGTTTCTTGCTTCACAGGTTTTCTTTGCGTCTGTACGGTCTGGAGGAAGCAGTCAAGTTTATTTCATGACCTTAGGCAGGACTTCTCTTCTGAGCTGGTAGAAGAGCTGTAGTTTGACAAGGGATTGCTGTCATCTGGAGTCTTCATAACTTGGAATCATTTGCAACTGGAGTACAGACGCCATGATGTAGGGCCACATGCCATTGTGTGCAGCCATCACTGGTGTTGGGTTCTTTTTGTTTTTAAAATGAGGCTGCAATATGCGGCTGGTGCTGTAAAGATATTGCCATCGGGTGCTATCTGTTTTGGGATCCCACTAGAGGAAGAATCGGGTCTTTCTCCTTTTCCTTCTTCCCTTCTCCTTTCCCAGCTCCAGGTTGGGAAGAGACTGATGAGAAACCTGTTTTTGAAAGGAGGCAGGCATGTGAAGGTGGCTGGAGGGTGGTATAGATGGAGCCAGTGTTCCTGAAGCAGAGAGCAAATCTAATATAGTAATATTAACAGTGTATTTAATTGACATTTCTTTTTCTTTTTTCTTTTGTAATGTGACAATATGTGGGCAAAGAGGAAGATGCAGGTTTTAAAATTAATATTTATAAAATGTGAAAGGCACAGTGGTTTAGGGGAGAAGGGGTGACTTTTTTTAAGTTTTGGCTTGGCCAAGAGTTTAGTCATTTTTTCCCTGTGTACCAAGTTCTGCCTAAAAGCCACACGTGGATAATTTTTTAATAAATGAATAGAATTGTTCATTTTTCTATAATGACTCTTCATTGGTAATGTCAGTGTTAGCACTGCCTCAGTTAAAGGTTTAATTTTTGTTTAAACCTAAAACGTGGAACAACTTTTACTACCAGTCTGCTCATGCAGCTTTTGGGGAAAGAAAATTCCAAACGTGTTTATTTTTGTGCCTACCTCATTGTTTCTAATGCATACAATAAAAAGAGGTGGTTTAGGTTTCTACTTTTGTTTTTAGTAGAACAACTATTAATGTCCAATTATTCATAATATTAAAACTAGCAAATTAAAGGTTTGACTGTTAATTTTGTATTGGGTTTCAACGGAAGAGCAAGCAATTATTTGAGATGGTTGATAGATTTGTGACAGTGACTGAAGTAGTCCATTTCTTAAATTTTGAAAGCAAACTTTTCACTTTATTTTTTACCAGTTTTATCATGAATAGAAGTTCAAGGAATTTAGCCTAAAATTCAGAAGGTTTTAACATGTGGGTTTCGTAACAGGCAAGTAACAGTAGCTAGGCTAGTTCTTATAACTTGTTTAATGTTGTCAGAAACTTTGGGGAAGTGATGTTTTCCTTTTCTAAGAATGCAATGCACTAAAACTATTTTAAGAATGTAGTTAATACCGCTTATTCATTTTTTAAGCAGCATATACTTGTGTTTCAATGTAAAAATCCAACTCTTGACCCTTCCCCTCATCTGCTCCATCTTTTTAAAGGAAAAAAACCCCAGTTTTGTTTTATCAGTAAGTTTTTGGCCTTTGTAATAAATGTCTGAAGACTAATAATTTGTTTAAAGGCTACATGTGTTTATTACTTGAGAAAACTTGAGTGTGTAATTATCTGTTGGTGATGTAATAATGCACAGTGTCATTCAATCATTATGGTTTTTTTTAAACTTTTTTTACTCTCTTTGGGGTACTTTTGTTGACAGCTGCCTTAAGCTCACTGTTCAGTGAACTGGAATCCAGTGTTTCATGGGCTATGTCTTCTGCTATGGTTCCCTTTGTCATGGCATGACAGGTGTAGAGAATTCCATGTGATTCTTCAGTCAAGAAGCTTTGATAGTTCAAGTGAGATTGGTCACACAACTTGCTTTATGCTGAACAGTACCAATGGACTGAGCCTGCTGCTCAGTAAGCCCTTCTTCTGGCATCAGAAGAACTGTTCTTCTGTTTGACCAACTTTTTTTTTTTAAATAAAGGCTTTCTTTGAAAGACCAGGAAGTCTCCCCCCCTCCCCCCAAAAAGCTGGCAGAAAACACACAAATAAGGACACCTTATAATTGCGGGCAGAAAAATGTTTTGAAGTCTCTCCCTTTTGGAAAACAATTGGCTTTTGGATAGCACTAAATGTCAGGGCTAAGGTTACAGGTGGCTTTCGCTTTTCTTTATACCTGTTAGCAATCAGCAGCTCTGCTTTCTACATCAGAAAATGAATGGGACTCAGAAGACCAATGCAGAAACAAGACGGTAGGGGTGTCTCTTGCATTGGCACTATAGCATAGCTTACTGGTTGGCCAGATGTACTTAGGAAAATATTAGAAAAGCACTGTGTGGTTAAAACTGATTTAATTCTTGTCTTCTCTTCTTATGCCACCTTGTTACATTCTTTCTTTAAAAAGACTACTGTTAAATGTAGGAAAGTTGTAGTATGGAGCAATTCTCCTGGTCAATATGCTGTTGAAGTTCTGTACAACAAAATAAGGGGCTGGAGGGAATGACTTGCTCAGTGGGACAACTGCATTGCTGCCCCAAACCCCGCACAAGTGCCGAGGTGGCTGACTTTACAAGTAAAATCAGTATTATGAAACCACTATATAGAAAATGTTGAAATCCATTTTTAAAGCAGTGCTGTTGGTAAAGCATAAAATACTCCTAGTTTAGTTTTAAGCTTTAAGTAATAACTTTCTGTATCTTAAGTCAAAGTAATTCTAACTGTATGACTGCAGTGACTTTATTTTTATTGTATGCACATGTTATGTTGGAGAAAATGTTTACAAAAATGGTTTTGTTACACTAATGTGCATCACATATTTATGGTTTATTTCGAAGTGATTTTGTGGGGTTTAGGTTTTCATAGTAGTAGCAGTACACACTTTTGTGATTTTTTAAATAACCCCAAACTCTGCCAACTATAAAGATGCTTAAACAATAATAAAAATGACAAAATTACTAGTTGTAGAACTGCAGAGCAGACTGATGGCAATGAAACACTCAGCCTTTTTGCAGTGCTGTCTAATTTGTCTTTTGTGTATTATAAAATACTGTCCCCCCCCATTTTTCCTTAAATAAAGAAAAAAAATGACACCTATGTGTATGTGGAAGTATTTTGGGTAATTTCTTTTCTTTAGAAGAGGCAAGGGTAAGCTCTTCAGTATTTTGGCAGCTCTTGAGTAAAATTGTCTACTCTTGGTAAAATGCACACACGCTATGCAGACAGATGCTGACACAACAGGATGT
Source organism: Rhineura floridana (assembly GCF_030035675.1). Classification (NCBI taxonomy): domain Eukaryota; kingdom Metazoa; phylum Chordata; class Lepidosauria; order Squamata; family Rhineuridae; genus Rhineura; species Rhineura floridana. Next base: position 57,768,855 of record NC_084484.1, on the reverse strand, counting down.
GTAGCTTTCCTGAAACAATGTAAAATGGCTTGCCTTAGAAAGGCACAGATGGATTGGATGGGCCAATAATGTCTTCCAGTCCCAACTCCAAAGTGTTCAGTAGAGTTGAGTGCAAATAGAGTAGCAGGATATTTCCACACACCCTCCTGCTCTTACTACTGTGGTTAACTTATAATCCTGTCTTCAGTATCCTTGTGCTTCTGACTCTATTTTAGCGACTTGCACTTTCAAAGAGAAGTATTTGGCTTTTTGCCCAGTGCACGCCCTATCATGCGCAGCTTGGACCCTGCCCACTGCTTACCCTCCTTCCATACCACCTTGCCTGTAATGGGATGTTGGCACATGGTGTATGGATGCAGGTTATTTGTTCACCTTTTTATTTCAAGCACTATTACATTAGAGCACAGAAAAAGTATACTTTCACTCAAATGCTTTGGCTAGTGTCTTTTTATTTAGAGAATTAAAGGGGTAGGGAGAGAAGGTTCCCTTTCCAAGTGAAATGATACAAGCTAAGATCATAGGATTATACAAAATGAAGACTGGTACAAATACTTCCTAAAACAACAAAAAAAGAGATAGGAGAACTTTACAGCATGATATCATAGTTTAGTTTATCACAAGTAGCTTGTAGTTCAGCATTGCAAGTAGCAGAGAGGACATGTGTTGTATTCCCTGACAAAATGTTTGATGAGTAAAATACAGTTACGAACATGGGGATTCACTGTAAGTTGCTGCCCAGTTAGCTGGTTCCGCCAGAGCACACCTTGGCTTTGGAAGTCTATGTATATGTATATATGTGTATTTCTTTTTTTTACATTCTATGTTTTTAATGTAAATGACCAAAAGATCCTTCATAATTGGGTGGTGTATAAATACTGTAAATAAAACATGTGGAAGAAAATACTAGTAGTGGATATCTGAAGCATATGTATATCACTTAACTAATTCCACTCTTGAGGACACCTTGATGCTCTTCTACCATATGCCTCCAACTCTCACCTATCTGCGGTACTGGCCAATGTGGGGAGTCACAGAGCCATCCTCCTGACTCTGCTGTTGTTACAGCTTACCTAGAAGGGGTTAGGGACATTGGAAGCTGTCTTACACCATGTCAGACTATTGGTCCATCTTGCCCAGTCTCTTCACTGACTAGCAGCAGTCTCTCCCAGACCTATCTGGAGATGCCGGGGATTGAACCTAGGACCTTCTGCAGGCAAAGCAGATGCGCTATCAGTGAGCTACAGCTCCCTGGGGCATGGCAGGGCACTGTGAGGTTACACAAGCAGAAAAACTGGATTTTTCTGCTGGTGCATCAGTGCAGCCCTGACCACGCAAGCACCCTGCCCCATCCCAGCAATCTGTAGTGACATTGCTCTAAGAAGGGAGGGAGGCTCCATAGCTCTGCCTCACCACACTGACTGCTACTGTTCTATCTGCTTGCCTCACTCTTAACACTTGTTGTAAAAGGATCTCTGGAGGGAGAGGGGACTAATATGGGGTTTAAAGCAGTCGAGTTTGATATTGGGTCCTGTTACTGAACATTTTTTTAAAATCAAGATTATACTGATCTGTCACATGACCTGCAAAAATGGGAAATCTGAGGTTAGAGTCATCTTGGTAGTATCAGCAGTTGGAGATCTACAAAAATGAGGAATTGAAAGCCAGTGAATCGTTATGCACAGTTTGCACTGTTCTGAACTCCATGTTCTTCCCACTATTTTTGGTTGGGACTAGAGATTTTAGCATGGTCCCCCCTTCAACCATGACCCCCTGAACAATCTGGAGATGCTGGGGATTGAACCTGCGACACATTTAGGCCTGGGAAAAACTTCTACTGGAGCCCATAGCAGGGTTTTTTCCATGCCTAAATGCAGCATGGGGGGCATTTTTAGTGGAGTGGGGTTGCAGTTGGGCAGGGAAGGGTTGGGAAGATGGTTTCCCAACAGCAGAGTACTATCTGCAGTTGGTTCAGTGCAACACTAGTAAGAGACTTGAAGCTCAACATTCTTGGTATGCTGGAGTGCTGTTAGCTGACATTTTTAAGCAGAAGTGTGTGTTGTCTTGGTAAGCCAGGGTAAAAAATATACCTCTTAGTGCTCTGAAAGAAGAGACATAGGAGGCAGAAACTGAAATGCATTAGGTGCTGACATGAGAGGGCCTTCTCTGTGGTGGCCTTCATCTGTGGAATGCTCCTCCTAGCAGTGCAATTGGCATCAACATTGTTACCATTTTGGCACCATCAAGTTTTTCTGTTTGACATGCACTGCTGCTGTTTTTCTGCTGCCTCTGTTGTGGTAGTTTATTGTTTAATAATGTTATTATATGGTTTGTTCGTATATTATATAAATGAAGGTGAGGTTATAAATATTTTAATATCTTTTAAATCTCTTGTAGCTTGGCACAAGCTTGCTCAATCATGGGTCCTGAATAACAAATTATTTATGCAATAGTACATTGATTTCTGGAAGGGGTGGTCTGTTTTACTGCAGTGTGTAAAGTGTGAAATTATTATTTGAAATCTGACTCTTAAAACCTGTGTAAATACCATGATTCAATGGCTACTCTTACGTTTGGGAATTACTTTCCATATTGTAATGTATTTAAAGAATCATTGGTTGAACAGTAACAATGATTGTTATATAAACCTAAAAAGCTGCCTTATACAGAATTAGACCATTAGCCCAGTATTGACTATCACAACTGACAGTGGCTTTCAAATGCAAAGAGTTCCTTTTTAAATCGAAATGCCATGGACTGAAGATGGAACTTCTTAATGTGCAAAAAGTGTGTGCTCAGCCAATAAGTTGTGGGCTTATAAACTACTAGGTCTCTCTTTGCTGCTGCTGCTGCTGCTGCTGCTGCTACTACTACTACTACTACTACTACTACTATTTTTATTGTTTATTTATATACTGCTTATATGCCAAAATGGCTTCTAAGCAGTTAACATAAAATCAATTATAAAATACATAATTAAAATACCCAATTACAATTCAGTTCGAGCAGTAAAACATCCTTAACTAAAACGCACAGTATAATAAACTAGTTAAAAAACATGACAGTTTTTTTTTTTTTTACAATAATTTTTATTCAGATTTTCATAAAACATACAAAACAAAACCATAAAACATTCAAAGACAAAAAACAAAATCAAAAATAGTTAGACAAAAAAAAATAAAAAGTAAAATATTGACTTCCCATTTGTCACAGATCAAATCAGTTATAGGTCTACAATGTATAACAATCCTGTCTCTTAAATCATATTATAAAATCACTTTCCTCCAGTAGTTATCTTACTTAATCATCAAATCTCATAAACATTACTTTATTCTTTCCACAAAAAGTCAAAGAGAGGTTTCAATTCTTTAAGAAATATATCTATCAATTTTTCTCCAGAAAAGCATGTCGATTAATCCATCTCATTAATAATTATAATAATCTTATTGTCATAACCATAGTCAAAATAAACATTTCGATTAATCCATCTCATCAGAATCTGTTAGGTTCAATAATTTCAATAGCCATTATTCTATTATCCCTATTAGTTCCATCTTCCATCTTCCATCTTCAATAGTCTTGTTAAGTCCAGTAATTTCAGTGTCCAATCTTCCATTATCAGTATTCCGTAATAATCTTGCTGTCATAACCATAGAAATATTAACTTCCCATTTGTCACAGATCAAATCAGTTATAGGTCTACAATGTATAACAATCCTGTCTCTTAAATCATATTATAAAATCACTTTCCTCCAGTAGTTATCTTACTTAATCATCAAATCTCATAAACATTACTTTATTCTTTCCACAAAAAGTCAAAGAGAGGTTTCAATTCTTTAAGAAATATATCTATCAATTTTTCTCCAGATAAGCATGTCGATTAATCCATCTCATTAATAATTATAATAATCTTATTGTCATAACCATAGTCAAAATAAACATTTCGATTAATCCATCTCATCAGAGTCTATTAGGTTCAATAATTTCAATAGCCATTATTCTATTATCCCTATTAGTTCCATCTTCCATCTTCCATCTTCAATAGTCTTGTTAACTCCAGTAATTTCAGTGTCCAATCTTCCATTATCAGTATTCCGTAATAATCTTGCTGTCATAACCATAGTCATATAGTAAGAGTCTAATGGGAATTTCCTCTATCCCAAATATTTTCTTGCCATCCATTCTGAATAGGTTGCTGGAATACTGCAGTAAAAACATATCTCTGTTCTTTTTTACAAAATGTACTGGCTCATCTCTTGAAAGTTTTTCCCTTGTCACATGGCTGCAGTTAATTCCATAGGTCTCCTCCATATTAGGCTCCATCACATCATTCCAGTCCAGAAGATTATCCATGCCATTGACAACCTTATCTCCAATATCTTCATTAATTTCTTCAGAGATAACATTGAATTCCAAACAGTAGATTTTATTTCTAAAATCCATAAATTCCAAATCTTTTTCCTGTTCCACGTTTGTTCCAGGCTCCAGGGTCTCCTCTCTCACAGGGACCCCTATTTCTTTAAACTCCTGGATCATTTTGCACAATTCAATTTTCAGCTCCTTACAACCCTGTCGCAGGGTTCGTTTCGTTATCTCAATCTCATCCATTATTTTCTGAAACCTAGTTACTTCCAGATTCTCAGCCACTTTCTTGATTGCCATTTTAAAAGAAAAATATAAGAGAACCACTTCTTATTTCAGCAACAATTGGGTTAATACTCCAAACTTGATGACATCACAGTATAAACAGAACAGCCAGCCTTATCTCACTATGCTTAGGAAAACAAAATGTAGTTCCCAGGATCGAAACAATTAATGGCGTCGTCAGGAAACAGATTCGTCAAAATAAAATAAACCAAAAAGAGAGTAATCTCAGACAATATAATATTCTTCAGAATAGAAATCAGGAATAGAAATCTCTCTTCTGTGTATATCTTTAGAATGCAAATCCAGGACAGCTTTTTGCAACAAAAACAGAGATAAGCTGTTAATTAGTGCATAGCAGAGAAGAGTTATAGCTCACCGAAAAGATGTCCAAAGCCGATCCATCTGGCAAATCTCCTTTTACTGCAACAGTTTAAGTCAAGTAAAAAAATATAGAAAGAAGGGTGCTTGCCTGTTAGTCCGTTCTCTCTCTAAAGAAAAGATGAACGTGTCGCTTTATCAGATAGAGCTTGTTGAAAATCCGTCCTTCCTTGTTGGCTGGACCTCGTCTCATAAATCAATGAAATCTAGTCCTCCCAACAAAAATAGGCTTTGAGGTTAATCTCTTCGTTTCTCCCTGCCCGGGAGAAGTTTCATCAGTCAAAAAAAAAATGTTTTGACTGATTTATATCTGAATAAGCTTCTTTTGCGGCGGGAGCCCGTCCCAAAAGCAGGCACAGGCTAAGTCACCCTTCCCGGAAGTCCAAAAAACATGACAGTTTTTTAAAAGTTAATAGAATCAGAGATTCAAATTCAGGGGAATGCTTGCCTTAAAATAGGTGTATCTCAGGAGCCAGTGGAATGCCAATACTGATGGAGCCTCTCATATTTCACAGGAAGGGGATTCCAGAACACTGGTACTACCAGTGAAAAAGCCTGTCTCCATGTTGCCACAAGCTGATAATCACCAGGCCATGCCAATGGCAACCTGGTTCCATTTGCTAAACATAATGCCATCACCAGGCAATGGAACAGAAGACTTTTTTTGAGTTAACCTGGTCCAGAGTTAGTTAGGGCTTTGTATGACAGTAGCAGAATGTTAAAATTGGCTTGGGGATTAATAGGCAGCCAGTGCAGATCCCCCAGCACTGGTGTAATATGTGCCTAATAGGGAGCACCACTGCACCAGCTGCAAGGCAAACCTCACATAATGCATATTCCAGTAATCCAGATGTGAGGTTACCAACATGTTTCACAATGGTTAAATTATCGCTGTCCAGGAAAGGAAGCAGTTGACACAGTGGGGTCGAAGCTGGTGGTAGGAACTCTACACCACAGAAGCCACCTAGGCCTCCATGGAGAATTATATTTCCAAGCGAACCTCTAAACTGTGTTCTTGTTTCTTCATAGGGAATGCAACCCCATCTAGAACCAGACTCCCCAATTCTCAGCCCTGGAAATCGCTTTTCCATGGTCTTTCTGTTTTAGCAGGATTCACCTTTAGTCTGTTGACCCTCACCCACTCCACTACTGCATCTGTGGAGGCAGAAGTTACAATTGGGGCAGAACCTCTGCTCCTATATAACGCTCAGCATAATGTAGACAGTTGCTGAAGCAACATCAGATTTCTTACAGCATTCACCCTGAGGCCTGAACAAGACCTCACCTTTGATGAAAACAGTGTTTCCATCATCATAATACAGCCTTACAGTGGAAAGTGGCTGTGCAATTTCCCAGAGACCCTTGACAAGGACTGCATGTACTTGGCACTAACATAATTGTTGCAATTTTAGATTGTTTTAATGATGTATTTTAAAATTGTAACCAGCCCTGAGACTTCCAGGTGAAGGCCTACTAGTAGTAGTAGTAATGTTTTATTATAATTATTATTATTATAAGCTCCAAGCAATGCTCAATACAGTGAGCTGTATAAATTACACAATATTTGTCTTGCATAATTCTGGATTTGCTGATTGAGGGAGCAACACAGATGCTGCTGAAGTCCCAGTCTTATTCAGCCTCTTTGGGTTAGGAGACTTCACACTTGTAGCCCACACACTTTCAAGCATATTTTAACAGTCCTAAGGTTTCCTTTTTTCCTCTTTCTTTTAAAATGAAAGCATAACATACTAAATGTGCTGTCATTCTTGCATTCCACTCTTTTCCTGTGCTGTGGAATTGTGTACACGCAGGTCTATTCTTGAGCATATGTACACTTAGTGGTCATTATTTCTGAAATTTTAAATTTCTTGGTAGATCCTCCACATTTTGTTAAGCAGAAACATTAGGTTTCATCAACAGAGGCATTGGCTGGGAGTTAGAATTGATGACCTTTTGAGGCCCTTATAGCCCTATGAGCCTGTGGTCAGCCTTTTCACCGTTATCAGCTTATTTTTAGCAATTTCCATGCACAGTGGATGATGCTGTCTTTGAGGTGGGAAACTGGTTGAAACATTGGGTAAAAGTGCTGTTTCTTAATCATCTGAGTTACAGCAGCAAACAGTTTAGACATGTTCCATTACAACATGTTAGGGTTTTGAAATGCTTGCTAAAGTGAACCCCTATTAGGAGTACGTGCTGTGCATGGAAAAGTAACTTTCTGTTTCATGCACTGATCTCAGAATTCCCAGCAAGCTACTACAGCTAGGCCACCTAAAGAATCTATATAACCATAAATGCATGATTATAATTAGAAGGGAGGGGTCCCGTGAAAGCTTTGGTACTGCTATCTGGTGGTATTTAATGAGTATCATACAGGAAACTATAGAGGGAAAATACTATGAAATCATCAACCTTACTGCAGCTGTAAAATCACTTTGAGGTTTTTCTTTGCAAGTCTGCTGAACTGAAGGACTGTTTGCTAAAACAAACGTTACTTGTAGGCAACTTAATATTTAAAAAATCTCTAAGCAGTATACTACATAAAAACCAAACAATACCATTAAAACAAAATACAGCCTAAAAAAAGTGTAAAAGCTTATAAAAACAAACAAAACAGGAATTCAGGGAATTCAAACATGTAAACCAGGGCCCGATCTGGGCGAAACGGTAAGTTTTTACAAGACTTCTGAAGCAACTGATGGTTGATGCTTCACGTACAACAGAGGAAGGACATTCCATAGTACAGAGACAATAGAGGAAAAGCCGATTTTGGGGTCATTGTCCTGTAGGGTGATATTCTGCCATAACCATAATTTCCCCAGCTGATCTAAATGGCCTTATAGATCTGTACAGGGACAGGCAGTCTTTCTGGTAATGGTCCCAAGATGTTCAAGGCTTTATATGTTAACAAGAAGACCTTGAATATGGCCCAGGAGCTGATCAGCAGCCAGTGCAGGTCCCTCAGCACAGGCGTAATATGTGCATACCGATGACATGATGCCCCAGATTTCCCAGTGGCTTCATATAAATATTAAACAGTATTGGCATGCCACAGCACAAATGCCAGGGGGGTAGGGTGGGCACATCGTCCCCCAGTGTTATTCTCTGAACTGACTCTAGCTATAGTGGAACCACTGCAACACTGCCAGTCAACTCCCAACTCACAGACAGTCCAGGAGGATCCCATGGTCAATAGTATTGCAAGATGCTGAAAGATTATGCACAAGCAACAAGATCACACTCCCCCATCTCCCTCCCAAAGATGGTCATCTATCAGGCAACCAAGGCTGATTCCATCCCAAAACTGGGCCTAAAGCCAGACTGATGTGGGGTTAAGATGATCAGTTTGCTCCAACACTGTCTGCAGCTAGACTGCTGCCACCCTCTCAAACACCTTACCCAAAAGGGGGGTATTTGTGACCCAGCAGTAGTTGTACACATGCCAGGTCCAAACAGTTTTTCTGTGCTGCTGAAATGCTTTGATGTAGGATTTAAACATCTTTACCTGCCGCCTCCTGCCCACTGTCCTCAAATCCTATACTTGGAGGAAATGGAAGCTCTCAAGCTGGATGTTTTGCCTAATCCTACTGGGATGGAACATATTTGTATAAGAAAAATGTAGTACAAAAACCAAACAACTGACCTCATCTGTCTGAGGATCAAAAGTGGTTTTCAGAATGAAATGAATGAATTGGCTTGTCTGAACTTAGGTGGTAGAAACTGAAGATGCAAGGAGAATGTGCTGGATTACTTGGCACTCTGGTCAACAAGAGACGGGTGTGTTTGTTGCCTTTTGTGTTAAGACTACAAGTACTAAATTATTTGCCTAACTGTTAATCTCTTTCCTCCCTCCCATTTTTCCTTTTGCATACGAAGAGCCCTCCTGGACTGGTCGCAGGTTCATTTAGTCAAGCATTCTGTTTCCCATAGTGGCTAACTAGATGCTTCCCCCCACCCCAGCCATTCCGTTTCCACAGAGGCCTGTTTTGGGAACAGGTACCAGGCGACAGGAGTCCCACCACCTGCACTGGAGGGCACTCCTTGGCATACTCTCATCACCCTTGTCCAGGGGACAAGAGTGTGCAGCAGAATAAGCTGAGTCTCTCTCTGCAATGGTCCAACATTGCCTCTGAGATTCTAGGATCTAAGTTCAGCTCACAGCAATAGCATTGTAAGGTAACAAAAGGAAGCTTTGGTTGTCGTCTGCCCCAGCTGGGCATAGTATTGGCTATATCGCCTCCCTCCCAGTAGTCTCTGCATTTTCCTCTTGCGGATGTGGCAGTAGCTGATGAGTTCTTATCGCCCATTAGCGTGCACTGATCAGCTGTTGTTCTTAGGCAGTATTTCTCAACTTGCTTATACTAGCTTCCCTCAGAAAAAGGAAATATTTCCTATGGCCTCTGCTGCCATTTTGGATTGTGGCCTGAATGGCCTGCGTTCTCTCTTTACCTCATTCCTACCATCTGTTTTTACTCTAATCTGATTCATCCTTCTGTTCATCCTTCTTATACACCCAAGTATTTGACCACCTCTGTTCACGTTGTGTTATCAATAAACTCACATGCAAGCCACACGTTTATGTAAATCAGTCTTCATTTACATAAAAGTGTGGATTGGATGTGACTTTAGCGAACTAGATAGATGTACAGCCTAATGTATGTTGAGGCCAGAACAAGTGGCTTGGTCGGTCCATCCCTCATGTCCAGATGCCAAAGACCCAGTGGCATGGAGCAACAGTTCCTTCTCCACCCCCCCATCACCCCTTCCATTAGAATGATGGGAAGCTCAGCTGCTGAGTAGCAAATGGAGCAATGATTACTCCTGTTGTAGAAGATTCTGTGTCCTGGGACCTTCTGTGTACAGAGGATTGCAGGTGTGTTGAAGCTGGTACATTGCTCAGGTGCCAGGGGAAGTGCCTCTTTCTCTCATATTCCAGATGCTGGACCACTTCACTGCCTGGTAGCTCAGGAGTTATCCAGGTAGATGCATAGTTATAAGAGGGCAGTACATCTTGAGAGCATCCATCCATGGTGGGAGTCCCCAAAGAGCAAAGACAACTGGCAACAGCAGCATTTACCCAAAGGGATTATACTTGGAAAAGGAGCCACTTTTTGAAGGAACTCCTTCATCTCCCAAAAGGGAGTCAAGGAGAGAAATGTGGGGGCTATGTGTGCGCATATTCAATTTTATTTAGACTGTTGGGAAGAAATTGTAGAAAAAATAATTTCTAGCCTGCAAATGGGCAAGCTAACTCTCTTTTAAAGTCCCAAAGAGTCATTGTAGAGAGGGAGAGTAGGTTAAAGAGACCCCATTTTTATTTTTAAATCTTTGGCTCACTATCCTCCTCTCGCTGGTTCCTTTGAAAACCTAATTAGAGAGAGATGGGAGTGTCACTCCCATTTTAGTGGGGGGAAGCATGAGTTTAAACCTTCCCTTTGATTACCTTAAAACCTGTTTTGAGTTGTTTTTGATGAACACCAGGGGTGTAGTTGTCCGGGGTCTCAGGGGGTCTTAGACCCCTTGCTTTTTTGGGAATAGGGTCCCAGGAGGGTCCCTATGTCTCCAGCATCCAGAAGCCAATCAGCATGAAAGAGGAGTGTGTTAGCCACCGAGAAGGGTCTTCTAACATGCTTCCCTGTCCTTTCCTGCTGATTGGAGCCAATCAGAGTGAAAGGAGGTGAGTCAGCCGCTGCAAACACTCTTCTCTATAGCTAACACACTCCCTTTTCATGCTGATTGGCTCCTAGGGACATCTGTTGTGGAAGAAAACATGAACAAGAATCTCTTTCTCAGTGCAGCAACCTAGGGGCATGACTTGCCACTACACTGCTGATGAACACAGTAGCCACCTGACCAAGACAATCCTGCAGATGGCTTTCCTGGGGAGTCCCATGACAAGTGACTTCCCTCAAAAGAAAGATCAAGACTAGCACTTTTACTAGTGCCCAGAAACTAGCTGATAACCAATATAGCTCTTGCACTTTTCTTATGTAGTTTCTTGGACAGTCCTAGTTGGGATGCTGGCTTCTGCATTGTCACTAGCTGTGATTTTCACACAAATTTCCACAGAGAATACATTGCAGTATTATCATCTAGAACAGCCTTTGTCAACCTGGTGCCCTTCAGATGTTTTGGAGGCTAATGAAAGATATAGTTCAAAACATTTGGAGGGCATCAGGTTGGCCGAGACTATTCTATTAATTACCAAGGCATGAATGATAGAGGCCAAGGCTTGATCTTGTAGGAGAGGGTGTGGCTGGTACACCAGAATAACCGGGGAAAGGTCCTTCTTACCAGTGTTGCCATACAAGTATCAAGCAGCTACACTGTCAAAGAAAGCCGCCCAGCTGCAAACCTGCTCCTTTAGTGAGGAGTATGATCTTAGCCAAAGTAGGTTGCCCACCTACTCTCAAATTATCAAGCCTGTCAACAGCAACATTTTTCTTCTGTCTGGAATGAACTTCTATTTATTAGCCCATTACTGATCCAATTCCTGTTCAGAAACTTCATGGCCTCACCAGGGTACATGCAAAATGTATACTGGTGGTTTTGAAAGTCTTCTGTAACCTCTCTCAATTGCTTTCTGTGGGGCCGCCCACATGTGAAGCACCTGATGGGTAAGAGTAGAATCACTGATGATCAGAGCCACACACACTTCAAAGGAACACTGAAGCTCAGAAAAATTAGCAGGTGTATCTATGTCTTCATGCAGTAGTGGGGAACCTGTGGCCCTCCAGATGATGTTGGACTGCAGCTCCCATCATCCCTGAACATTGGCCATGAACTGATGGGAGCTGGAGTTGTCCAACACTTTGGAGGGCCACAGGTTCCTCACCACTGTCATAAAGGAAACAGAGAATCTACTGAGCTCATTGCTTCCTTGAAACTTTAAAAATACTCACAGACCCTCTCAAGGAGCTACAATGTCATGGTAGCTGCTTGAAAAGCAGCTCTGCATATATTTGTGTGCAGGTTTTCAACACCCAAGTAACTCCCAAAGCAGCAAGTGACCAATAATTATCAGATGAAAATGTTAAATTAAAAGCAAACTGAACAACCACAGAATAACAGCAGCCTTGATAGTAGTCATTCCTCAAGCCCAAGTATTTGGGTAATTGAAAGTGTTGTTGTTTTTACTTGGTCCCTTGAAGACAAGAATTAGGCCTAATCAAGGCAGGTCTCAAGGATGACAGGGTTCTGCACAGAAGACATCACAGCAGAAAAGGCCCTGCTACCAACTGGATATTAACCTAACTTAAGATTGGGAGAGTTACCTGAAGCAGGACCTAAGGAAGTACGAGAGTTCATAGAGGTAGGAGAAGATGTTCCAGGGAGGAAGTATACAGGCTGTTCAGCTCAAAAAACTCTGTATAGTGCTTCTATTTATGGTTCTAGAAATTTACATTATGCCACTGCAGCATGGACTCAGTGGCCTTATGGGCCCCTTCCAACTCCACTATTCTATGATTCTATGATCCTTGAAAGGGGTTTACGCTGTGTGAAGAAAATGCTGGATCTGTATAGGCAAGCTTTTCACATAAACTGTTTGGTATATTATGTGGGACACCCTTTGAGAAGTTGCCTGCCAAACAATCGCTATGCTGTTTGTGTGAATTAGTTCTAATCTTAAGAACTGTCTGAGTCTACTCATATAATGAAGGAACTCTGTGATCTGCCAAGACTGTTTGTCCTCTGGGATGAAAGAGGCTGTCAAACTGCATATCTTGAAAGCGCAAGATAGCGTTCTCTAGTGAATCTAGTTGCACAAAACATTACTGAAGAGAAGAAATAGCACAACTGTGGGAAATTTAATTATTTGCCATTGCAGCAGAATTGTACATCCTTTCCTTCTCGTTTGTTCTAAAAATATCATTTAGCAGAACTTGTTTATTCATGAGAGAGTAATTCAAGATATTCCCAAGAGTACATAGGGACACACAATTTCCGGTATCCCTTATGGGTAAGTCATGTTTAGATAGTGTACAAGTTTCTGTGCAGATCAGGGTTTCTAGGAGATTCCAGAGAGAGAGAGAGAGAGAGAGAGAGACTGCATGCATATCAAGAGTAGGGGAGATGTTAGAAATACAAGATAGAATGGACTGGTAATCCAATAGCACCAGAACACTGTCAAATTTAAATGAGTTGGACAAATAAAAGAGATTGAAAGGATAAGGTCTGGGTGGATTTTAGGTTGAATGAGAAGGGCCATAGTTCAGTGTGTTAGAAACAACGGTTCTTTAAGAGACCCACAACGAGACAATCATTGAAGCAGTGATTTAAGCTTTATTATACGTTCTTGCAAGAGCGGGTGTCCACAAGGTAGGCACACCCAAGTGACATTGGTACAGTTCTTTTATCCTATAGCCCGACACTTCGTTCCCTCCCCTGTTTCCTCATTGGTCGAGTACTTCAGGGTTTACAGCTTATCCATGCCGCCTATTCATGTCACAGGAAGTCCCGCCTCTGTTTACATCTCCCACTACTCATATTTTAGCTCCCCCATACTCATATTTATTATTACCCATATATGGTATATCTCCCTCCCCCTTTGGTATGTTCTTCTTCGTCCAGCGGAGCTCTTTAAAGTTGACCGAGGGCTTTTACACTCTAGCCCTCAAGATATTATAGCACCTTCAGAAACCCGCTGTAACAAGTTCACTGGGCACTTCCAAGATAAAATCTTATGCATCCGTCAGGACTTAGACTCCAGTATTATGGCAGTTGAACCTAATGAGGTATCCGGAGCACGGTCTTGTCCTCATTTATTGGATGAGTTTCAGTTGGTACAGCTTGAGGACGTTGATAAGGTGCTTGGACTGGTACGTGCGACCACCTCGATGTTGGATCCTTGCCCCTCTTGGCTAGTGAAAGCTGGCAGGGTTGGAACAGCCGGCTGGGCCAGGGAAGTGATAAATGCCTCCTTGAGAGATGGAGTGGTTCCTACTTGTTTGAAAGAGGCGGTAGTGAGACCACTCCTGAAGAAACCTTCCCTGGACCCAGATAATCTCAACAACTATAGGCCGGTAGCGAATGTTCCATTCCTGGGCAAGGTCTTGGAACGGGTGGTCGCCAACCAGCTCCAGGTGCTCTTGGATGAAACCGATTATCTAGATCCGTTTCAATCCGGTTTTAGGCCCAGTTTTGGCACTGAAACAGCCTTGGTCGCCCTGTATGATGACCTATGTCGGGAGAGGGACAGAGGGAGTGTTACTCTGTTGATTCTCCTTGATCTCTCAGCTGCTTCTGATACCATCGACCATGGTATCCTTCTGGAGAGACTCACGGAGTTGGGAGTTGGAGGTACTGCTTGGCAGTGGCTCCGCTCCTACCTGGTGGACCGGCTCCAGAGGGTAGGGCTTGGGGAGCATTGTTCGATACCGTGGACTCTCCATTGTGGAGTCCCGCAGGGATCGGTTCTGTCCCCCATGCTTTTTAACATCTACATGAAGCCGTTGGGTGCGGTCATCAGGAGCTTTGGAGTGCGTTGTCACCAGTATGCTGATGACACACAACTCTATTTCTCCTTTTCATCTTCTTCAGGTGAGGCTGTTAATGTGCTGAACCGTTGACTGGCCGCGATAATGGACTGGATGAGAGCTAATAAACTGAGGCTCAATCCTGACAAGACCGAGACGCTGTTGGTGAGTGCCTTCTCTGATCAGATGGTGGATGTTCAACCTGTTCTAGATGGGGTTGCACTCCCCCTGAAGGAACAGGTTCGTAGCTTGGGCGTTCTTTTTGATCCATTCCTGTCTCTCGAGGCTCAGGTGGCCTCGGTGGCATGGAATGCGTTCTACCACCTTCGGATGGTAGCCCAGCTACGTCCCTATCTGGAAAGCGACGACCTCGCTTCAGTTGTGCATGCTCTGGTAACCTCGAGACTGGATTACTGCAATGCGCTCTACGTGGGGCTGCCTTTGAAGACAGTTCAGAAACTACAGCTAGTGCAAAACGCAGCAGCTAGAATGTTGACGAGGACCAGACGGTCCGCGCATATAACACCTGTTCTGGCTCGTTTGGACTGGCTACCTATTTGTTTCCGGGCCAAATTCAAAGTGCTAGTTTTGACTTATAAAGCCTTACATGGCGCAGGACCACAATACCTAGCGGAACGCCTCTCCCGGTATGAACCTACCCGTTCACTGCGTTCAACATCTAAGGCCCTCCTCCGAGCTCCGACTCACAGAGAAGCTCGGAGGGTTGTAACAAGATCTAGGGCCTTTTCAGTGGTTGCCCCCGAATTATGGAACAGTCTGTCTGATGAGGTGCGCCTGGCGCCTACACTTTTATCTTTTCGGCGCCAGGTTAAAACCTTTTTATTCTCCCAGGCATTTTAATCTATCTTTTAGCTGTTAATGTACAGCAGGCTGTTTAACTGTTCAACATGTATGCTTTTACTGTTTTTTGCAATTTTATTGTATTTTATCTTATGTTGTGCACCGCCCTGAGAGCCTTCGGGCTGTGGGCGGTATATAAATTGAATAAAATAAAATAAATAAAATAAATTTGTTGTTGGCAGACAGAGTGGAACCTAACCACAACTGTTTCTGTCGCACCTGTTTCCTGACATCTGTCTATTTTAGCTTGTTTTCCTTGCTTCACTAACTACATTTCACCCCTCCCAAACAACAACCAGCATTTACACAAAGTCACACATCTACACAATTTGAGCACCCTGCAAAAGCAACACACTTTATACTTATCACAAGTGATAGAGCATCTGTTTGCATGCAGATGGTTCCCAGTATCTCTGGGTAGGGCTAGGAGAGACTCCTGTCTGAAACCCTGGAGAGGCACTGCCAGTCAGTGTAGACAATACTGAGCTAGATGAACCAATGGTCTGACTCAGTATATGTTTAATTACTGCAAAATGCAGTAATGGTAGATGAAAGGGCCACTTCCAACCGACTGAAAGTGGAAGAATGCTAGGCAAAAAACTGAAACGTGGAGTGATGCCAGTGGAACATTCAGGGTAGAAACACAAACACTGTTCTGCCGGTTCCAGTGCATCTCCACCTCTCTCTCTGAAAATGGGGACACACGACACTAGTTAAACCCTGCCCCTTTTTACTATAAAAATCTGGTGGGATCAGCCTGAGTGTTTTTGCAACTGATCGGCAGAGCAACTGATCGGCAGAGCAACCTTTTCCCCCTCCAGGTGTGGCTAATGGAAACGCTTTGCTCTGGTGACTAGTGTGTTCACAGCCCTAGTCTAGTAGATGATGTCTAGCAATGATCTGTAAAAGATTTCAAGAAAAAAGAAAAAAGAGAGCGAAAACCAATTGTACAAAAGGAAGATGCTATTTAAAATTAGTGCTGTGCAGAAATCTGTCTTCCATTTTTTTTCTTCTATGAAAAAGGCCTCCATGTTTCTGCCTCAGTCACAGGACACTTTATAATTTTTGTGGTTTTAGGTTTTTTTTTAGCTTAGCTCATTAAGCTAAGCTTATTGAGCAGGCCAGGTATGCTATGTGTACTTGTTATTATTATTATTAATTATTATTATTAATTTCTTCTCCAGGGCTTCTTTTGCTGCCCATGGCAGCCATTGTGTGCTGGCATCCATAATACTATTATCAAGATATAAGTACCACCACCTCATTTTTTAACCAAAAAAGGACTGTATATGTCTGTTTATATTTATGTTTGAAGGAGAGAAAAAATCTGTGACCTCTATGAGTGAGTTGTAGTGAAGGGAAGCTGATGAGGGAAGTATGAGGGAAAAGACCAAAAAGAAAAGCTGAGGAGAATAGCTAAGGCCTGAATATTAACACCCATTGTGTGAGGTTGGGGATGGGGGGGGAGGAAAAGTGTAGAGGTCCTTGTGTTAATGGAATGACTTCATTGGAAACAAGTCATACAACCCATAGATTCCTATTAAAGAGAAATATGCAGAAATCATGCTGATGAAGAGGAAGGATTACAGTTTTTAGACCTTTGTACTTTATAGCCACATTCCACTGAATCAGCACTAAGCTCTATGAGACCATAGGCAAGAGACACCCCACACCAAGAAATATTTGTTGGGTAACATCTATCCTCTGCAGTTCCCTATAAATTTCTCACAGATCTTCCTTTGCAGTATATTTAAGCAACACTCTTCCCAATATTGTGTTGCTGAATTTAATTGTATTACTGTTAAGGATGGGGGAGAAATTTGATTCAGTTTGTATTTAAAGCCAACTCTATCAAATTTACACTTTCTGAAACAATATGAGGACCGAAACACAGCCATCCTTTGAAAGTTGACTGGGTGGGTACACATCATG
Organism: Rhineura floridana; assembly: GCF_030035675.1. Taxonomy (NCBI): domain Eukaryota; kingdom Metazoa; phylum Chordata; class Lepidosauria; order Squamata; family Rhineuridae; genus Rhineura; species Rhineura floridana. The sequence goes on along the minus strand of NC_084484.1, from coordinate 57,751,564 downwards.
GTAGATGCTTCACTGCCTTAAAGGAGGCAGTAGCACAGCCACTGTTAAAAAAGTCGCTCCTTGTCCCAATGGATTGTAACAACTATTGCCCAGTCACAAATAACCCCTTTTTAGGGAAGGTGATTGAGAGGGTTATGGTGAAAACAACTGCAGCCATTCCTGAGTGAGATTGATTATCTGGGTCAATTCCAGTTTAGGTTCAGGACTGAATCAGCTTTGGGCACCCTGATGAATGACCTTTACAGACAGAAGGACAGAGGGAATGCAACCCTGCCCCTTCTTGATCTCTCAGCTGCTTTTGAAATCATTGACCATGGTACCCTTCTGGGTCAACTCTGTGGGATGGGCATCAGTGGCACTGTGTGACATTGGCTCTGCTTCTACCTGCAGGGCTGTGTCCAGATAGTAGCACTGGGAGAGTGTAGTTTGCCCCCCTGGTGTTTACACTATAGAATGTCACATTTTGTCCCCCGTGCTATTCAACATCTATATGAAGCCATTGGGAGCAGTATACTGATGGTACCCAGCTCTATTTCTCCATTACATCTGAGTTGGGAGATACTGTGCAAGCCTTGGACTCAGTGTGGAACAAAAAGCTGAGCCTGAATCCTAGAAAGACAGATTTCTTGAGGGTGGGTAGTTCCCGTGTTTGAGAGAGAGTTCAATTGCCTGTTCCGAACAGAGGAGATTTGGTGCTTGGGGATATTCCTTGATCCATCTTTGCCGTAGAGGCTCAAGTGACCTCTGTAGCTAGGAGTGGTTTCTCTCATCTTTGGCTGCTATGCCAGCTGTGACCATTCCTGGACCGAACTGACTACCATGATCCATGCATTGGTAATCTCAAGATTCAATTACTGTTAACATGTTTTATGTGGGGCTGCCCTTGTATCTGGTCCAGAAGCTGCAGCTAGTGCAGAATTCAGTGTCTATACTACTCACAGGAACTGGCAACATATTACTCCACTGCTGACAAAGCTACCATGGTTGCCAATTTGCTGTCGGGCCAGGTTCAAGATTCCTGTGTTAATTCACAGAGCCCTAGATCACTTGGACCCAAAGTACCATAAGGACTGCCTGATTCCTTATGTTCCACCTTGATTGCTGAGATTTTCTGGTGGGACACGTTTGGTGGTCCTACATGCCCCTCATGTTCAACTGGCCTTTACCAGGGGATGAACTTTTAGTGTGGAAGGCCCTACCCTGTAGAACGTCTTGTCCATGGGGCCATCCCTCTTTCTCTTTCAAATGTCTTTTAATAACTGTATTATTCAGGCAGACTTTTTCAACCTGAGATTCTCTGCCACCCAGCTTTTACTGATATGTTTGATACATTATGGTTTTTATTGTAGTATTGTGTTTCTAGTTTATATTCCAGTTTATATTCCACCTTGTTATGTTTTATATGAAAGCATGGTCTATAAAAATTAAATGAAAGAAAGAAAAAAATGGGTTCCCAACTCATGCTTTAGCTCATGTAGGTTTGACTGTGTTAGACTCTGGACCACATGGAACCAAAGCATCACCATCCTAAGCCTAGTTCCTGAGGCTGTAGGCTTTCTCATGTTCAGCGTTGCTATGCTGCTGAGGAACAAACAGTTGGGGAGGGCTCTTGCCTTCATGCTTTGGGTTTTCTGGAAGCAGCTGGTTTCTGCTGGAAACATGACACATGGGAAGTTGTCTTACACTGAGTCAGACCATTGGTCCATCTAGCTCAGCAGTGCCTTCAGCGATTGGCAGCAGTTCTATAGGTTTTCAGACAAGGAGTCTCTCCCAGCCCTACCTGGAGATGGTGGGGATTGAACCTGTCACCTTCCGTGTGCAAGGCAGATTCTCTACCACTGAGCTATGGGCCATTCCCAAAGAATCTACATCCCCTCTCAAACAAGATTCTTGACAGACCCAGCAGGAATCTAATGTTCCCCTTTATTTAGCTCTTGTGTGCACATTTTGGATAACGGGGACATTGACTTGAAGGCTTTAAATCTCCATATTTGCCATGAGTATTTCCCCCATCTTTTTGTTTCCAGTTTGTGATCTTATTTGCTCTGGCTACAGGTCCTTGCAGTTCTGTCTTCCTTCACTGATCCTTTTATTTGCTTAATTTTTCCCCTTTTAGGCTTTAGTCCAATTCCCACAATTTTCTTAAGATGTGCTAATGTCTAATCAGTTGCTTCTGCAGGGCATTCACCAAGCATTAAGAAAACAGGCAAGCACATAGTGAGCTTTCAGTTGGGGGGGGGGGAAATGCCATAAAATAACAATCAGAAAAGGAATCCTGGTGCCCAGGAGCTTTATTTGTGCTGCAAAATAAAACTTGCACAATAAAATTAGAATTAATTTTGTTGGTCCCTGTTTCCTTGTCACATTTTAGTCTCTACTTTCATGATACTGATATTAATTATGCTCCATATGCCAAAACATTGTTCATTTTATTCCATTATTCAGAAACAGTCTAGAACTACCAGCTGCTAAGATTTGTTCTGGAAAGTTCAAGTCTTATGTTTTTCATCACCATTAAAATCTACAGGTCAGAGAGCACTTGATCACTGGACTTTAGTTATGTCTGGCAAGTTTTATATCAACACTATGTGTATAAGAGGTATAAGTGGTCTTTATTTTTGCAAATGATGAGGAAATTTATGAATGTTTATCATATATCTTTAATTAAATTTGTGAATAAAATGTATGTTTCATTTAATTTGATACTGGCCATTTAAAATATATATTCCATTGGGCATGCGGCAGTGACGTCTCTGGCAACAATTGGCTGAGCAAGTGTGATGGCATAGAATTTTCACAGACATTCCAGGTGCTTAAGGGCAAAGTTGACAATTTTTGCAGTCTAGTAGTACCTGTAGGACAAGGAGCTATTGATCTGACTGGAAATAAATTTCACATAAGTCTTAGGCTGTGAACAGACTAGTTGCCAGAGCAAAGAGTTTCCATTAACCACAGCTGGAGGGGAACGGGTTGACCTGCCAATCAGTTGTGAAATCTCTTTGAAGCTGATTAAAAAGCAACAACAAAACACTCAAGCTGCTCCCACCAGGTTTTATAGTAAAAGGGGCAGGGTTTGACTGGCGTTGTGTGCCCTCATTTTCAAAAGAGAGGTGGAGATACACAGGAACTGGCAAAGCAGTGAGTGTGTTTCTACCCTTAATTGAGGACTAGCAAGTGATCCCTGGAAGTAAGGAAATTAAGGGACACAACGCAAGGTGGCTGAAAAAAGGATTAGATTAGGAAACAGACTGCAAAGTAGCTACATGCACAAGGGGAATTGAGGTAAAAGGGAGACATATGGGTTAACAAGAGAGTGTGGCTGAATTTCATGTATTTGTATTTTTAAAGATGTCTTCTAAAATAAATTATAGTCCACAGAAATCATGCTATTTTAAATTTTAGTGATCTAATGAGCATGCATTATCCTGTTGTCATGGGTGAATTCAGATGACTAATTAGTACACTCAGTTTCCTTTTCATGAGTTCCTACTGCTGTCACATAATGAAAACCGTATCATGACTGGGACTAGTCATATCCAGTTGCTTGTGAGTGCTGAGACCATGCACACTTGTGACTCAGGCTGTTCAGGGACTAGGCAGATATGCAAAGCCAACAAACTGAAACAGTCTCAAAATAGATTAATATGAAATAAAAGCTACAAAGTGGGGCAGGGGTAGGGGTTGTACAAATAATACATAGAGAACAAGCCCACTAGCTCTTAGGGTGTAGGTAAAGCACAAAGACTGCTGAAATGTGTGCTGTTTAAAACATTATTGTCCATTCTATATTTTGACTAGTTACTGATTGATTATTTCTGTTTCTTAGTTTGTTAGAGTAACCTCCTTTGTATTTGTGTGTCTGCCCATGTTCCTCTTCTGGTTGAAGGATGGCATCTGCCTAAAACTTTGTGCCAATAGTTTAATGGTAGAGCATTTGCTTTGCTGGGAATGCCCCTTGTCTGAAACCCCAGAGAGCTTCTGCTAGTCAGTGTACATAAAACTGGACTAAATGAACCAATGGCCTGACTCAGTATAAGGCAGCCTTCCTATGGTCCTATCACTTGAGAAAGCAGTCAAGGGCAGCAATTGCTTATGACCAAGAAATGCCAGAGGTAGTCACTGCTTACGACAAAGCAAAAGAGAGATTTAATCAGCCACACAATTCCTACCCTGTGTGCGGAAACATAAGGCAAGAAAAATGTTATAAAATATCCAGAGCTTGAAAAAGTTACTTTTTTGAACTACATCTCCCATCAGCCCAATCCAGTGGCCATGCTGGCTGAGGCTGATGGGAGTTCTAGTTCAAAAAAGTAACTTTTCCAAGCTCTGAAAATATCTTTATTCTGTAGACAGGATTGCTCCAGGGATATTTACACTTTACAGATGCCAGAGTCATTTGGAGTCTAATCATATTTCCCTCCCTAGGAAGTCTTAAACTGAATCCTCTTGTTTCTCATTTCTGACTAACAGCAGATAATGTATGACTTTTTTTCCTTTGAAGATGGCTTTTTATTAGGAAGTAAAGAATATCCGTGTGTTGGCTTACATAATACACATTTTGTAGACATAACCTGTACGTTTTGAGGCATTTATTTACAGCTTAAGTTATCTTTCATTCTTCAGTATCTCAAAAGGGCATCTCTATTGTAACGTTTTTGTTATTCTGCAAATGTATTTGAATGTAACCAGTTAATGATTAAAAGGTAGATGATCAGTTTAAATTCTTTATCTGGTTGACAGCCCTAGAGATGATAGCATATTCAACTGATTGGTAATATTAAAGGAACTTTGTTATCTGAGGTTAACTGCAAGTTCTTTCCTCCACTAGAAAAAGCAGCGTCACAAAAAGGGAAACTACTCATGTTATATATACATACATATATTTGTATAGCAGTCATTTCCCCTTGTTTTAGGCAATACACTCGCACATAGCTAAGTATTGATTATTTTTGTTCCCCATAGCCAAGCAACGCAGAAAAGGTGTATTTTGAACCTCTCTTGTTCTTACAAATCCTGATTAGGCAACTTGGAAAAGTTTTCTGTGCGTTTTCTGAGATGGATATAAAATCATCTACTGAGACCTTTCCGTTTTAAGGTGATGTACTTTACAGATCTTTGAAAAGTTCAAAAACAAAAGGATGGAGAGATCCAGGTAAGTGAGTAATGCTTCTTTATGGAGATAGTTAAGTAATGGAATGCTAGGCAGTTTGATTCTCTGTTCAAACATTCAGCAAAACAAAAAAACAGCTAATGGAACAAGATCAGGAGGATTAGTGCTGATGGTTCTTGCAACTATTTAACAACTATAATTATAAGTATGCTGAATCTTCATGGAACTCTGCTTGGTGGAGTAACAATTAACAATCTTAACAATTAATATAACTATACATTCAGCCCTGTGCCTAAGACTGAAAGACTCCAGTAGGTTTTTTGTTTTGCTTTTGTTTAAGGAGGACATTAAGCTTATTCAACATTGCTGGGTTTGCAGCAGGGACCCATGGGTGGCACTGTGTCCACTGAAGCCTGCCTGATATCCACCCTATAAAGCTGTTCTGCCTGCCTTCATGCTTTCTGCTGGGAGACGTATGGGCACTGCTACCTTGCTCTAGCTCTATAGCCCATTCTATCCCCCAAACTTTGGGCTGAGACCAGAAAAGACCAGGAAAGCTTAGCCTGTTTCAGGGGCATTGTTAAGGAGTGGCCCAAATCCTGAGTCACTTGCACCAGGCAATGGATTCCCTGCCTCCCCTCCTTTAAAACTTGGTTCATAAGGCAGATTTCCCTCTGAAAACTTGCCTAAATTTGTATCTATACATATAAACTATCATATGCAAATTTGTTGCTGGAATCTGTGCCCCAAGTATTTTAAGAACTTAGCAACACCCTTGGCACCTTCCATATTCTGTCTCCTATTTCCTGTTGACTCTATGCGAAAGCGGATTGATTCAAGCTCCAGTATTTCCCTGTGCCGTGCTACTCCACTTATGCACCTCCGTGTCACCGTCAGTGAAGGATCCCCTTTCTTCTCAAACCAATCATGTTCCTATCACTCTCACTGGGAGCCAGCAGATTTGGGTTCTACTTCCATCTGAAGTCCCAAATGTTAGGAAAGCCATTCTAATGATCTAAGGGGGTAAGACTGATCAATTGTAGTCTTGCTGAGAGATGGACTTCAGGTGGTATAAATAAAGCTTACTCAGCTTTATTCAGTGGGTTAATTACAGAGAAAGACAGTGTGCACACTTCCCATGTCTTTTGGTTCTGGGTTATATCCTGGTTTGGAGGACGTGACTCAGGTTTCAGGTTATATATTAAAACCACAAACTTGAGCTTGCACAAAACATATTGAGTAATGTGTAGAGTGTGCATTGTCAGTGCTCAGATAGCTAGAGGTCAGTAACTATGCTTTTAATTCAAACATCCTTTAGCAGACACCTTCCAGTGAGGTTTAGGAAACAACAGTTACTAGCAATAAGAAGCCTTTTCTTGCGCAAGAGGCCTGGATAGCATTTCAAGTTGCTGAAAGTTGAGTCTGAAGTAAATAATACTGTTTCTTTTTCCAAACATATTGAATTGTGTGTTTGTAACAATAGAACAATATCTCCCTAGCAAACAGCATCCCCTGCTAAAGGGGATACATAGATAACAGGATTTGAGTGTTGATAAACTTAAAATTCAGTTTGTTGGAAGCCTTTCAGCCAAGCAAAACTAAAAACATATGGCTTGGGGTCCCCTGAAATCAAGAGGTCACAAGACGTAAGAGTATAATATGAATATATGACTGTGGAGAAATGATGTGCATATGTCTGTCTGATTATATTTTAGGTTTAGAAAAAATATTTCTGTGATTTCCATTGATGTCAGACTGTGACTGTCAAAGTTTGAGGGCTTGTGGTGTTACTGTGAATGCTCCAACAGATTTTGCTCCCCATTAGATTTCTAGGTGGGTCCCCAAAGTCACAGCTTTGGACTCAGTACAGAGAGCAGGTCAGGTCACTCCAGATGATACTAGACAAATACAAGCTCATGGTCTATTATTCTCATACACCTTGGAGGGCATGCAGCCAGGTGAGGGGGAAAGGCATGTCCCTTCCTTCTGGAAGCATAGCTAGCTAGTTGTTTCTATGGCAATATGGACAAATATTTAATCATGCAAAAAGGATACTTGACAGGCTTGGTTGGGGCTCCCATTCACTTAAAAAAGAGACTGGTTTGACTGCTTTTGCAGTTCCTTCTAATACACACAACCATAGTCTTGGAGAGGACCCAAACCAACCCCACATTCCTATAATAATACTCTACTGGCAAAGAAGAAAGGAGTTGGTGGCTGGTTAGGCTAAGAGGCTGCCCTGTGTAAAGTCTTATCAGAAGAAGACTAAATAAGCAGGTTTTTAAAATCAGCCGAACTGGCCAAGTAGCCAGAAGTACAACCAGAGGATCGTTGGGGTCAGAGTCAGGTTGTACCCAGTAGCTGGACCAGATTGTGACTGAATTTGGCTGGAGTGGAGGTTTAGGGAATCTGGCCTGAGGTGAAAGCCTTTTAGAGGCTGGTGTCAACAACAGCGTCTATTGAGTCCTTAGAAACTGTCATTAAGCACATTTAAGACCCCAATATAAATAACAGGATTCCTTTATGTATATAATATCCCTTTAATAAACTATCTTAGTTAGTAGTTCATTCTGTCTCCAGTGATGGTGACAGCTTCATGCCTAAGCCTTTCATACTAGGCTATCAGGTGGTTTTCAAAGCATTCTAAAGAAATAGGTAGCAGTGGAAAAGGTCACACTGAGGAAATCTGGCAGGGAATTCCATGAAGTCTGGAATATAAAAATTAAAGAAGCACACATATCTAAACTTGTGTTTATAAAAAGTGGAGTTGAGGGGATTGTCTTCCTATAGTTGGTGACACTGGAAAGACCCATTTCCCTATATTGGCAAAGGGATCTAAATCCAGATTCATACTCTTACATCCCTCTTTATCATACTGGACCTTGCATATTCTCCCACGTTGAGGCAACTTGGAACTTTTGTGGCACTCATAATGGGGCTCATGTCAAACTAAAGTAATAAAAAGGAAGTATCTGTAGAATCGCTATATCATGTCAGAGACTGTTGTTTGATTTATAATGTGCTCCATCCTAAATGCTTAAGGAGATGGTGTAACAAGTTAAAAATCATGCAAGTCCAATTACAACAATATTCTGTATCATAGGCTACCCAAAGCCAACTTGATCAAAATATATGTTCAGAGTTGGAATTTTAAGTTTCCAGGGCAAGCGTACCCAACATGCTGCCCTCAAGATGATGTTGGACTCTGTTGGACTTATATTGCCATGCTGACTTGGGCTAATGGGAGATGAAGTCCAGAAACATCAGGAGGGCAACATGCTGGCTACCCCTGCTTCAGATACTGCACAATGTATCCATTGAAAATGCTTCTTTGCTTACCTTAGCAATCATGTCATGGCACATAGCTGGGAAACAATTAAAAGGTCACAATGAAACATGAAAGTGACGGTCACTTTGAAATGTTGAGTCCAGGCCATTTAGGGTTTTGCCAGTCTTCACTAGCACGGTTAATTGAGGGTGAAGAACAACAGGGAACTAGAGTCAGAGGACTGGTATAAAGTACTCCTTACCTGCCAGAAGATGGCTGACAGTTGACTGTATAATCTGAAACTTCCAAACCATCACATAGTAAGAGGCACCTTCCAAGCTGTTGGTGCTCTAAACCACTGTTCCTCAACCTTGGGTCCACAGATGTTGTCAGACTACAACTCCCATCAACCCCAGCCAGCTTAGTCAATGGCCAAGGATGATGGGTGTTGTAGTCCAACAACATCTGGGGACCCAAGGTTGAAGAACAGTGCTCTAAACTGTGTAACAGTGAATGCCAAATACAAAGATATTAGAACTGAGGTAGCCAACATGGTGCCCTGCAGATGCTTTGGATGATAATTCCCATAATCTCTGATCATTGTCCATGCTGGCTGGCACTTGTGTAGTCTGGAGGGCACCACATTGACTACCCTGGTTAGAACATGATCGGCAAATCAGCCACGACTAGCAAAGGCAGCAGGTGTGTGTGGTGCTTCAGGACAGAACAAAAGGGTCCCGAGAGCCTAGCTATAATGTAATCAAGCCTCCAGTCTTCCTGTACTACACCATTATCTGACCCCTGGTTCAATAGACTAGAGAGAAAGTCACTCAAGCACAGATGGTGGGGTGGTACTGCATATATACTTCATTGTTCACAACAGTGACACTGTTTTGTATTCTGGGCATGTTTGTCAAGAAGGTTGGTCGCTACTATTTAGCGTTAAGGGAACCCAATCCATGTTTTATGTGTTTGAATTCACCAGAGTCTGGAGCAGTTCCTGTCTGGCTTTTTGCCCTGAGGCAGTTGAAGAGAAAGATTTCTGGTGTGCTTTTCTCACACCTAATGTGTCTTCAAGTTTCTTCTAAACAAAGTAGTTTGGTGGTTATCCTCCATGTAAAGAGTATATCTTACACACTAGTTTTACATACAGTACTAGTTTAGAACACTGCTGTTGTTATGGCACTCTTATTATTATTTGCAGGTTTCAATGTGTCATCCGTCTTCCACTCTCCTGTTTCCTGTGGAATATGGTGCCCAGGCTCTTGTGTATTTTCAGTGCCAATACACTGGATACGTCTGCCTTCAGAATTCAACGTGTGGAACGTGCAGGTGAAAGCAGTAAACATCATGGCCAAGTCCTGGGTCAGGACATTCCAATGTTTCTTTCTTCTTCTTCTTTTTAATACAAAGTAATTTTGTTTTTATGTAGATAATTGCCATGATCACACCATGCATTTCAGGCCTACTTTCGTACTGGCAGGAGAACCAACGGTCCTCAAATGTCCTCCTTTGATATACAAACATATGGATGTTTTTGACTGGCCCTTTAATGTCACCTGGAACAAAAATGGTTCAACAACAATTATCCCTGCTGGATACAGAGAAACAAGAATTCTGTCGGAAGATGGTGCTCTCTGGTTTTTACCAGCTTCTGTTGAGGACTCTGGAGTGTATATCTGTACTCAAAGGTAGGCATTTTAAAGCACAAGGCTGTTAGGATAAATTGCATAGGGTTAACAAGGTAACATGCAATTAATCTTATGCAAGCATCATCAAAGACTTACCACAATGGATTTTACAGGACAGATCTGTGGTACTGTTTATCAAGTGTCATCAGAGATTGTAAGTAGTATTGGGAGGTATCAGAGGCTAAATGTATTTGATTTTTCACTGCATCATATTTGAGGCCATATTTATCCATTTAACTTCAGTTTAACTATTATTTAATTCCTGCTAAGGCCAAGGCTTGAATCCTATAATTACAACATGAGGTAGTCATAACCAAAAAACCATTCCACCCACGTAAAGCTCTATGTAGCATGATAATATTGTTTAGATGCGTTGGATCATGTGGCTGCTTCCAACTCCAGCATTAGTGGTCCTGAAGGAAGTGCTGCCCTTGCATTGGAAGTAATTATGTGATGCATCCATTACCAATGAAATGTGAAGCCTGGACACAGGAGGGCATGGCTTCTTAGCAGATGACATGCTGTGTTGGCATTCTGAGATAAGACTTAAAAGCGAAGTGTGGATTTGTTAATGTTGTAGGAGTTGGATCCTCCTCTCTTCTCTTTTCCACCTGGGAAGTATCTTGGAAACAGAGCCAAGTTGATTTCAGGGGAATCCCATGACTTTTCATTTACTGTAGTGAACACAGCATAATTCACTGTAACAGTCAAGAAGTAAAGAACAACCCAACAGAAGTACCAATGCTGTTCTCTTGTATGTATGAGATCACAATCTGGAAATTGAGAAAAGTGGATTTATCCAGCACCAGTTGCTCATTGCTTGGTTCTTTTAAAAATCCCTATAGTTCAGGTTTTGAGGAATGCCCTTCCCCCCCCCATGCTTCAAGTTGTAATCCTCTGTGTAAAAACTCAAACTCGGGACAAGCAGAAAATTTGCCAGATCTAAGATTTGAATAGTTCCCTTTTGACTCTGTGCCCTAATTAAAACACACACCAGGTAAGCTTATGAATTAGCTCACCTAATTGAAAGCCATTTTCTTCTCTCTGATCCTGGTGTTCAGATGAAAGGCAATAAAATGGCCTAGAAAGAAAGAATGCGAAGGACGTTCACAGTTACGTGAGATGAAGGTAGAGTACTGGAGTGAGAGAAATCCAAATTTGGGTGTCCTAAACTCTGGTTCCACATGAGACTTTGGGTAATATTTCTGGAAATTCCTTCAGAACATAAGAGTCCAGAAGAGACTAAATCTTCCAAATTTTGCCCTGATAACCACTGTGCCTCCTGTCCCATCTTTAAATCCAGTTGGTCTCTGCTGGGCAACTGTCATGCCTGACACCTCTTGCATTACAAATTAGGCCTTGATATTGTCTTAAAATACTCAAGATAATTCCAAGGATTTTATTCTAAGAGGTTACAGTTTAGAGAAAAATGTTTGACTTCCCAAAACTTGATTTAGTGTATGAAGCACAACTCTAGACATTCAAAAAAAGTGGTGGCAGTTGGATGTGGAAGTGACTTACACTTCTTTTCTTTAGACTTCTTGCTTAATGTTCGGAGCAAATACACTAATGTTTCTCCTGCAGGCAGATGTCTTGAGCTCTCTACACATTGGGAACGTTTGTATATTTCCTTGGGGCAGGGAAATGTCTTGAGTCTCCACTTTGCAGACAGTAAGGAAAGAGGAAGCACAAAGCACTCACTGGCAGTAGTATGGTGGCAACGTTGGAAGTGCAGGGTTCTTTCATGACGGTCATGCCACATCCTCCCAAGGCAACACCCCCTTTTCCACTTTACCTTATCTTCCTTGCTCTCCCAGTTGTCTCACGATTCCACACTCCACTACAACAGATGTCCCTAAGAGCCAATCAGCATGAAATGGGATGCTGTGTGTTAGCTACTGAGAAGAGTCTTCTTAGTGGCTGACTCACTTCCTTTTACTCTGATTGCTCCAATTTGCATGAAAGCACAAGGACTCTTCTCAGTGGCTAACACACTCCCTTTGCATGCTGATTGGCCCATAGCTTCGGCTATGGGGCGGTATATAAATGTAATAAATAAATATAGGAGCCTGGCTAGGACCCTGTTCCCTGTTGTCACTGGAGTGCAACTGGTGGAGGGGGAGAGCTTGGAGCACCTGCCTTGGTGATAAGAAGAGGGGCACAAAATGATTTAAAGATCATGCAGTCTATTGATGGTTAATAAAATTATAAGTCTCTAGAGTGCCATGCACACTGGTGCTAAATACTACTATTGCTACTGGGAGGAAGGGTGGGATATAAATATAATAAAAAAAATTCTACCACTAGGTTACTTTAAATATTGTTTTATTTTTTAGTGTGGACTAATGTACTATTAGTTTGAGGTGGGGCAAGAAAAACTTCCTCCTGTGCTTCGTGTGGGCAATTGGCCATGTAGCGGCCTTGCAACAACTTCTTGACTCTGTCTCCTGCAGCTAGGGATGGAAGGATGTCACTTTCAGTTCTCTCGGTTTCTCATTGTTCCAATCTTAAATTCAGTTCTCTGCATTTCCGCAGCAATCTGTGATTAAAAACAAAAACTCATGAAAACAGAAGTATAGTTTCCAAATCGTGTGAAGTATTAGTTCCCCTCTGTTCAGCACTGGTTAGGCCTCATCTTGAATACTGCGTCCAGTTCTGGTCTCCACACTTCAAGAAGGGTGCAGACAAACTGGAACAGGTTCAGAGGAGGGCAACAAGGATGATCAGGGGACTGGAAACAAAGCCCTATGAGGAGAGATTGAAAGAACTGGGCATGTTTATCCTGGAGAAGAGAAGACTGAGGAGGGATATGATAGCACGCTTCAAGTACGTGAAAGGTTGTCACATAGAGGAGGGCCGGGATCTCTTCTCGATTGTCCCAGAGTTGCAGGAAGCCAGATTTTGACTGGACATCAGGAAAACCTAATTGTTAGAGCCATACGACAATGGAACCAATTACCCAGAGAGGCAGTGTGCTCTCCAACACTGGAGACATTCAAGAGGCAGCTGGACAACCATCTGTCAGGAATGCTTTGATTTGGATTCCTGCATTGAGCAGGGGGTTGGACTTGATGGCCTTATAGGCCCCTTCCAACTCTACTATTCTATGAAAAATTTTCAACATTTTAGTTGCACGTTTCTCCTAATAAACAAATTTTTACATGCAATTTTTACGAATGAACACATTTTGTCAATTTCTCACAATATAATGCATTTTATGTTATTCTCACTAATATATTCATTTTTATGCACTCTTTCCCATATGTGTTTTTGTAAACATTGGTCAGAGAACTGCATCACAAAATTCGGATGAGGGCAAATTTCAAAGGATGGCTGTTTCAGTTCCCATATTGTTTCAAAAAGTACAAATTTGATCAATTCAGCTAAGTGTGCAAACTAATTAAATTTCTCCCCATCCCTATTTGCAGCCCAAAATACACACTCAGTTATGATGGCCAAGAGTTGGTATAAATGTAAGTTGAAAAATGGCACAGGGAAAGAGAAGTTAAAGAAGCCTCCCTTTTGCCACCACATCAATCTTCCTCTTTAAATTGTAGGCTGGATGTCTGGAATTTTTTAAAAAATTAAAACCCACATCATACACAGCAGCAGCAGTTGGTGTGGTTTTGCCTTGAACTGTCAATTCAGGGCATATGTCTAGAATAGGGAGCCTGTGCAAAGTTCAGAAATTGGCTGTTTACAGCATGGGTCTCTTCTGGTTCTACCTGTTGCTACTCGTTTGAACATCTGCACTTTCTGTAGCAGTCAAAGGCTAAAAGTAACCTCCATAAGGAATTTTCACCACATTTAGCCCTCCAAATAGAAAGAAAAGAGAGGCTGTGTGATGTTTAAGGGGGATGGGTTTACATTTTCAAATGTCTTAAATAGCATTGCTATTAAATATAGCATTGCCGATCAGTAGGAAACATGTCAATAATCTTTAATACATACTAGTAGTGATGAAACAACTCTTGTGTCATACTATCCTCTATACAATATTCAAGCAGTATTGCATAGTCAGAAAACTGTCCCAAGGTTGCTGTGTGGAGAAACACAGACACGCTCAGTCTGCTGTGGGATTGCAATGTCCTTAATATCAAAAGCTAGCTCACTGAGCACAACGGAATATGTACAGGGAAAAGTATGCAAGACTTCCTGTTTAAATCTCAGGGGGACTTTTGTAGGCAGAGAGAAAGGTCAGTTATTGAGGAGGATATGTGAATGAAATTTAGGTGAAAAAGTTAGCTATTGATGCCAATTTTCTGTTGTAATGTTACATCCATTATAATGCTTTGATGTTAATCCCATGGGCAAATCCACGTGGAAAATATTATGTCCTATTGAAAAGTCTAAGTTGAAGCCATGCAGATCTTTCCAAAGTAATAATGTGCAGGAGAAATACTCCTTGTTCAGCCTGGTTTTCAGTAGTCGGGGAACTTGTGTACATCACAGCTTGAAGCTGGTTTAATAGTTATCGCCTTTGCCCAAGGAAACCTGGGAATGGTAATTTTGTCAGGGCTTCTAAAGATACAAAATGTGTTTGTAAAATTATTTATTTGCAAACATTTATATACCATCAAGAAAAATATGGTGGTGAACAGTATGAAATCAACAATAAAGTTACATCCATAAAACAAGTACAAAATCACAGATCAGTAGGTCAGCTTAATACATTAATATGGCTGGATCATCACTCTGGGTAAACCTGGGTGAAAGTCTCAGCAACCTTACCAAAATTGAGTCCTAGGATTCTTTGGGAGAAGCCATGATAGTTAGGACACTTCCAGGCAGGTGTTTGTTGTGGGATGGCTTCCCTTGATCCATGCACTTTTTTTGATCACACACTATTGCCAATTACCTGTTTGCTATATCTGAACAACCCTTTCATATATTAAGCCTCTAAAACTTATATAAACTAATAAAATTGCAGTGTAGAAAGATATGTTCTGATAGGTACAGTCATTTTTTCAAGTATAATTTTCCCAACATGTATTAATGAATGCCTCTTAGTCTCCAATGAAAATACTTAATGCTATTATTATGTCTGCCAAAGTAGGATATGTATTTTTAAAAGAGTGCCTATTCTCATTGCAAGGGTTCTTTTAGCCAATTTACAAACCTGGGGCTACTCCTGACATCATACCAAAGAAGGGCCCCCATGATTCCATCAGGAAAGAAATACCTTAGTTTCTTCTCTGTGTCAGATAAAATATTTCAATGACTGTTTAATTTAGCTTTTTTTAAAAAAAAATACACACTATGAGGTGTATTCAATGGTGGATTTTCACAAGTTGTGGCAACCATTTTCATCCATCTCTTCTACCTACCTGAGCCCTCCATTCTGTTCTGGAAGGATCCCCTAAACCTATGGAATACTTTTTACGGGTGGTGGTGATGCAGGGAACCTAAGCGGTTGAGGTCAGCAAAAATCAGTTGTGCCAAGTTTTGCAAGTGGAAATGCTTTCTGGAAAGGCAAACCCATCATAAAATAAATCCCAGTGGTGATTTTATTGTCCAGTATATGCTTAATTGTTGAAAATTGTTAAATATGAATAAAAGAGCAATGATGCAATGATAAATTTTTCATTTTTGTGTCTGAATGCTGTGTTTTTTTCTTCCTCTCTCCCCCTGCACCCCGGTACACATTTGGCTTCTGCCTGCAGGAATTCCTCTTACTGTGCTGATGTGTCTGTTTACCTAACAGTTTTTGAGAAAAGTGCTGCCCAAGATATGTCCTATATCCAGAAGGCCTTCACATTTAGTTCTGGAAAGGTTGTTTGTCCTGTCTTGGAAGATTTCATTGAAAAGAATACAAATTATGAACTCAGATGGTACAAGGTAATTTCTACATGGTGCATGGGAATTTGAACTTGGACTTCTGATACTCAAACTCAAGGGATTATCACTTGCACAACACTAGGAACTCCCTTCTCCGTCAGGTAGCATGGCTGGAGTTGTAGTCCAACAACATCTGGAGTGGAGAGCCATCCTTTGCCATCCTTGGCCTAGGACCAGATTGCCTAGCACTGGATTAGAAAAAGATCTTAAATTATTGTTAGCATGGTGACTTGAAGTGGTGCTTCTTCAATAGCTGTGACTGATACAATTGTCTGGAAGTGCCCTTGAACATTAGAAAATGAATGTTTTGTTTTTAGAGTTTCTACATTTAAGATTCTAAGCCTCAGTACTGTTTTCATGAAGCATAGATCCATCTATCACAAGCTTTTAGCCAAGAGAGATAAACAGAATCTCCATGTTTAGAGGCAGTAAAGCCCTTAGCATCAGATTCTGATGACAAATGAGAAAGTTGTTGTCTCTGTGCCCTCGATGCTAGTGACCCAGAGGCATATGCTTGTTAGTCTGTAGGCACACTAGTTGCTTCAAAAGCAGCCAGAATGGTTTTTCTGACTGAGTTTTGAAGCAATTTTGCCCTCTGCTAGCCACACCTCCCTTCTCCACTACTGATTCAGACCTTTAAGGACCGCCCACAGCAAAGTGTTGGGCCAATCATTGTCTTTGCCTGAGCCTGCATGCAGCAAAGTGTTTTCATTGGCCACACTTGGAAAACAAACGGGTTGATCTACCCTTTGGGAAATCTGCCTGAAGCTGAATTAAAAACACACACACTCACTCAAGCTGATCTGACCAGGTTTTAGAGTTTAAAGGGCAGAGTTTGACTAGCATTGTGTCCCCCCATTTTCAGAAAACAGAAGTGGAGATGCACTGGAACTGGCACAACAGTAAGTATGCCTCTGCCCAAAGAACCAGAATGCTGGACTAGATAAACCATTACTCTTAGTCTGATCCAGCAGGGCTGTTCTTATGTTGAATCCAAAGCTTGAGCCTTTTTTTTTTTTTATTGGAACATTAGTTATGTCCACCAAACCTGGCTCTCCACTTTTCTCTTGATTAAGGCCATTTACCTCATCCAAATTCAAAATAGTTTTCCATGTGTAAACTTGCTTGAATTATGAATGTGCATGGTGCTTTTCATTTTGACCCTAATGACTTGGAAACTGCAGGGCAGTAATTCTGAAATCCTGCAGAGTCCTATTAAGTTTATCTATTTCTAGCTTATTTTCTGATGAGATCATGCATTTTTATTGAGCATAGAGAAGTGATAATGGTGTCTGGCCAATATTGGAAAGTGAAGCCCAGTATTGCAGTATCCTCTTACAAAATTATTCTAGAGCCATGTTAAGTTGCTGAGCTGACTTTGCGCTGGGGAACTGTTTTGATTAGGGATGCTTGAGGAATTTGATCTTTGCTCATTCCGATATGAACTGACCTGATCTGCAGTTCCCAGATGAATGTGTGGAACAGAACAGATCTATCAATCAGATTTCACACTCTCCAGATGTTGTGACACAGTTCTTGGTTCAAAATAAAATATTAAAATATGTTTAAAAATACATATTTAGAGAGAAAACAAAATACATTTAAAAATTAGATGTGAATTCTTATTCAGATTTTTTAAAAAAACAAATTAATGCAGATATGGGGTGCAATGGTGTTCTAGGGGAATACCTGTGGAAGTCACATGGACCCAGAAATAGAGCATATATATCCTTATTTAATCCATCCTCATTTCATCTACACAATAGGGAATTTTGCATATTCTGTTTCTGTCTCCACTTATACTACTGCAATAGTATATGTAATGACTGCAATAGTATATGTAATGACTGCAATAGTATATGTAATGACTGCAATAGTATATGTAATGACTGCAATAGTATATGTAATGACAAGCCAGGATTCATGGGAAATGAAAGGATCTCTGGTAAAGTCCTTGTTCCAACTCTGCACGAGGAGGAGGAGGAGGAAATGTGTAAGTCTGGTGCTTAGCCCAGGCTCCTCTCTGCTCATGTACATAGTGCTAAACCATGGTTTTTTATCATTGTGTGCAAATGTAGACACTGTGTATAAAAAGCTTATTGGAGGCACCCTTCTGCTTTGGAAGAGAGCCAGTGTGGTGTAATGGTTAAGGTGTTGGACTATGACCTGGGAGACCAGGGTTTGAATCCCCATACAGCCATGAAGCTCACTGGGTGACCTTGGCCAGTCACTGCCTCTCAGCCTCAGAGGGAGGCCCTCTGAATACCTCTTACCATGAAAACCCTATTCATAGGGTCGCCGTAAGTCGGGATCGGCTTGAAGGCAGTCCATTTCCATTTTTCTGCTTTGGAACAGCAGACTCTAAGTGTGTTAGGGAAAGATAATTATGGCACAAATCAGATTCCTATCTCAAAGTCTTTCCAGTGCTTCATGGCCTTTCCAAAGTGCCATCATTACTATATCAATGGATGTTAAGCCAGTTCAGTGACATTAAGTGATAAAAAAAGAATTAACTGAAAGAGCAAGAACTAGAGGTAGAGACACACTCACTGTTGTGCCAGTCCCAATGCATCTCCACCTGTCTCTTCTGAAAACGGGAAAACAACGCTAGTCAAACCCCACCCCTTTTTACTGTAAAACCTGGTGGGATCCACTTGAGTGCTTTTTTAAAATTCTGCTTCAAATAGATTTTGCTACTCATCGGCAGGTCAGCCCGTTCCCCCTCCAAATGTGACTAATGGAAACACTTTGATCTGGCAACTAGTGTGTTAACAGCTGAAGGCTTCTTGGCACTGAAGGAAGGTATGCTGCTGTACTGAGCCACTAAATGATTGCTTCTCATCTTATTTGTGTATTTGTATTTGTAGGATTCAGCACCTTTGGATATTGATAATAAAAAGTTTGTCGTTCTGAAGGGCATAAATTATCTCATCATAAATTCTGTGTCACTGAATGATTCAGGCTACTATACTTGTCAAATGGCCTTTGAGCATGGAACAGCACAATATAACATCACCAGGACCATTCACCTAGAAACACTTGGTAATGAGCTGCATTTACTCTTTGAACAACCGAAGTACATATCGATGAACAGGACTGTACATAAATACTCCACTTTTTAATGTTTAAATATCCAAATTCTGTATGAAGTTAACTCTGAATTTTCCACAAGGATCAATTATGCAAATGTGCATATTGCCGCCCCAGGCTCCTGCTGGGAAGAAGGGTGGGCTATAAATGAAATGATAAATAAATAAATAAATATTCTTGGAATGTGCACCCTGCAGGGCCATTGCTCAGAGCCCAAGCGTTGCATACAAAAGGTCCCAAGTTGAATTCTTGGCATTTCTAGGCAAGACAGAGAAAAACTCCTTTGGAACCCTGGAGAGCCATTGCCACTCAGTTTGTTGACCCACGGGGCCTCCCCATCGCCCTTATCCTCCCTTCCCCCAGTAAGTCATTTAGGTTTGCAGTCTTGTACTGGCACCAAATACAAGTGGTAGTGCCAGGGGCATTTGTAATGGAGTCACAGGAAGGAAAGGGGTTACCCTCCCCACTGCCAAAAACACTTCCTGTACTGAAATTAAGCTATAGAACTGTCTTCTATTGAGGGGGAAAGAGTGTGTCCGTCTGGATCAGAAAGGTTTTGGTGTTCACATTCGGCTTCTGTTAGTTGAATGAGTAGGGGAAGAATGAAACAGGAAACCCAATTACCACCTCCATGACTACTAGCTGTCCTACTAAATTTTGCTCCATTTTGGGCTTCTATGAGGTCATCAAATAGTGATCACACATTTTGGAACTTATTTCTAACCGCAAGGACTAGAAATCTAATATACAAAAAAGGAACTCAGATATGTAAGTTGCAGAATTTGGCCTGATACTAACCCGTGCAACTCTGTGGTACAATTGCAGATGCATGAAATATGCACATCCCTGACTATAAACAGCTTTCCAAGAATGTATTTTGGCAGTGAACTGCGAAAAAAGACTCCTACTCTTTCTCAGCATTACAGCTGTCAATTTCTAAGGCTATGAGTTTATCCAGCACAGCATTCCAGCTATTTGCTTCAGATAACAGTCTGACATAGTTTCACAAAGGACTAAAATCACTGGCTAATAGCCAACGGCAGGGATGGGAATTCACAGCCCTTGTGGGAAGTAGAATAGTTGAACATTAAATGCCTCACCTCACAAAACTGAATAATTTATGCCAAAAGAAAGCCAGTAGGATTGATTTCAAGCAGCATAGGAAATACGATATTTAATCATTAGTGGGACATCTATTTCATGTTTGTCTTTTTATTTTTACACAAATTGCTTTGCCCACAGATGTTAATTGATCTGTCAATCAGTACACATGCTGGCCAGCAGATGGTAGTAGTGTGTTTAATGTCCGGTCAGATCTGGTGCAACTCAAGACCACACATTTTTCCCATTCCAATTTTTAAATTAGTTTTAAACAAATTGAGAACCTCTGAAAACTTCCCAGAGGAAAGAGAGCCCAATCTCTCTCCCCCACCCCATCCGTTAAGGGTTGAAGATACAGTCCACCTTGCCTCTTAGAGGGTGGATGGATGAGGCTTGGAAGGTGTGTAGTACCAGGTGTGCATCATCAGAGGCTAACTCCCAACTTAGCCTTCACCCAAACTTGCTTCCTTTCAGCTGTCTCCCATCAGCTTCCTGAACTGCCAACCCTGATGGCTGAAGAGCTGCCATGTACATCCTTTGCCCATGGCCTGGTTTTATTGTGCAGGGAGCGTACAAGCCTTTTCAGCACCCCAAAATATTTTTGTAAAAGGCAGTGGATGGGAAGGGAGAGAACTTCTGTCATGTCCTTCCTTTCCCCAGCTAGCATCTATACAGAGCTCACCCACGCTATGGAGGGGATACCCTAGAGAATATTCAAGCCTATAAAACAAGGCTGAAATATCAGCACATAATTTGACTGAAGTCAGCCAGATGTCTGAAGTCAGCTCAGATAAATCCGGTTTTACAACGTTCAGTATATTTGTAAGATGTGTATATGACATACTTATGTGTAAAAATAAATAAATGCATCTGTATAATGCACAATAATAAATAATTACAGGTAGCTATTTACCAAATGGTAATTTACCCTGGGAGTGCATATAACCCCTGTTGTCTCATCTATATTACCAAGAAATGAGGATTTTTAAAAACCACACTTTGTACCTGATCAGAAATCCAGAAAAACATGGGTGTAGTAAAATTCTTCTGAGCTGATATGGACTAGTCTCTTACTAAATGGTTATATGCACACCATGGTAAGTCACCACTTGTTAAATTGTTGACGATATTTCACCCAATATTTCACCCAATATCCTCTTCTGTACTGTTATACTGTAAGTGTATCAAGGAGACACCATTACTGTGACAATAACAGACCTAGTAGTAATGCTATGCTTTATCTCTCTGATCATAATTTTTTTGTTATTTAGCCATTTAGTTGCCACCTTGATAAATAAATTCAATGCAACTCCACATCTTCCATTTGTATCCCACATTAACAATATGCATGCATTTAAAAAGTCCTAGAGAATTGAAATGCTTTTGACTTTACTTTTTGAAATCAGGTGGAGACATTTCAGTTTCTTTGAACTTTTAAAATGCTGATCCTTTTATTTGTTCATGCCTGTTTTTATGCAAATTAAAATAATATAATAAAAACACCAGCATTTTAAAGGTCCTGGAGAATTGAAATATCTTATCCCAGTTTTGAAAGCTAACTGTCAAGGTTACCTGTCAGGCCTCTTTAGGAAGGCTGTCCTGTAATGACTGCCACTTAGAGCATCCATACAACTTAACTTCATGAGACCAGCAAAGCAAAGCTTAACCAAGCTGATCTCAAAGAAGAAGGTGCATTCTATATCTATGAATTTGACACTGTCCTGTAGTATGACATCCCTTAGTCTTCAGAATGGTCCAATCTCCACATAACATTAAACCATACCATACACCACCAGCAGTGTGAGCATTCCCCTCTCCTAATGTTCATGCATGAGGAGGAGGAGGTTGGAAGCATCTGCTTCTGGGTTTAAAATAATGGTAGTTGCTATGTCTGAACTGGGACCTTTGGTTAGTTTAGGCTATGATCAGCTCAAACAAGTAAGGAACAGAAACCATGGTTTGGTCCTGACTTGTTTGAACAAACTACAGTTTAAGCTATGGATAGAGGAGACTGTCAACTTTTTGGTTTCTCTCAGTTTCTCATTTTTCCAGTTTGATGTTTAGTTTGCCACATTTCTGTATCAGTTTGTGATTTTTTAAAACAATTCTTCACAAGAAATCATCAACATTTTAGTGTGCATTTCACCTAATATGCACATTTTTGCAAGCAATTTTCTCTAATATGCAATTTTGTACATGGCTTGCATAATATATGCATTTAATGCACACTTTCCCATAATACATGTACATTTGTACACTTTGGTTGGAGAAGTGCACAACATTTGGGGAACTGCGAATTTTGAAGGATATAGCTGTGTTTGGGTTATTTTAGGCAGTGTGACTTAGGTTCTCATTAAAATGCAAACCAGAGTGAATATCTGCCCCTCCCTACTTTGAACTAACCATAGTTTTGCCCATAGTTAGTTTAAATTCAGAAGCATATACTTCTGATCTCCTCTTCACAGCTGGACTGGAAGGGGAGAGTGGAGCACATGAGCCCAAGACTCACTCTTCCTCATGCACGTAGCAATAGACTATGGCTTAGAATTATGTGCATACTGGACTATAGCAGAACATGTGAACAAGGTGTCTGAAAACACACACTCTAGTCAATATTCATTCTGGTGGTGACTGTTGATTTTCAGACATGCCTTATCCTCTTGGGAGAGGTAATTTCTCCTCTTGTGGTAAATATTGGAAACAGTCTTGCTGTATCAGGGAATGAGTGCATTCTCTACAACTTCTTTACTCTAAACTCTCACCAGGCCAAAAGAAGAAAAGCAGTCCCGTGATTGTCTATCCAAACCAAAAGATTACATTAGCAGCTCTCGGTAAGACCAAGAACTTAGTCAAGTGGTTTCTGAAAGCAAAGTATGGTTATGTTTAACTGAATGTAAACTAATTCTTTTTTGGGAATATAAAATTAGAATTGGGACAAACTCAGTTTGAAGTTTCTTACAAATGGGTTTTATTACTATATTAGTTCCAGCCATAATTACAACTAATAATGGTTTGACTGGCTTTGCTATAATCATGGCAGAGTTAATGATATATGTAGTATCCTAAAGAGTATCCACAATTCATCCTTTACAGTGAGGGCCAAACCAAACTTATACATAATGTGTCATCTCATGATTCCCCTGCCTGTTCCTTCGTTTAATGCAAAGTAGTCATGGGTGGCTTCAAGACTGAGTTGTGGAGAATGGAGGAGTAAGAGGCTGCTTAACCCTCTTCTTGCCAGTTAGTTGGGCAGAAAAATCAGATTAAGGTGGTTGGACAAATGGCTGGCAGGAAATGGTTAGCTGGAAAATATATAGAACAATACTTTAGCTTCCTATCCTCTCATGCTCTGTCTAATAATGGTTTGGCAGACATATCTTAGGTGGTATGGAAGTGGTCTGATCATGTATTTACTGTGTTGCAATCAAATGCCTTAGAATGCAGCAAATGTGTGTTCAAATTGCTACTGTCACATTTAAAGTGTTACGTTTACCTTCACCCTAAGTCACTTGGCCTCATTTTACAAATCATAACTGTTGTGATATGTGTGGAAGAGAACTGGTGGTATTTCTATCACAAGGAACCCATTTATACCATCAAATATTATAGGTGGTAAAGGAATAGCTCTGCCTTCCTCAGCTGTACATGTAGCACTGCCATTATCATTGTAAGCTGCTTTGTGGAGGACGTTCCTCAAAAAAGCAGGGCAGACGTTTTTAAATCTGTTTCTAGAGCAGGTAACAACAGTCAAATTACAGCTCTGCTATGTTAAGGAATGCATACCAAAACACACTATTACTGGCTCTCTTGCTATTCCATAACTCAGGGTGAAAATGGCGATGTATGATTTCTTGCATGATATATATGTCACAGATATTTTGTGTATGTGTATGATCCTGCCCCTCAGTTCTTTACCATTAGGAGAACAGAAAAAAGAAATCCAAGTGTAGGAGTATCCATTCTCACTTGAAATGTGTCATTGTCTACAAATGGTCACATGTATCAGGTCCTAAAAAGAATCGACACAGGTTTCAAAAACTCTGGGGTTTTTGAACCAGAAACTTCATGGTCTGGGTAGGGGGCCCAGCCTAGTGAGCTATCATGGATTCTGCGTGATCAAGTCTTGGTGATCTTCCACTACAGAAGGACATGAAGATGTCAACATGACTTCTGCAAATAGTAGGCAGTAGATCTGTAGGGTGACCTCTAGGTTGGCCAGGCCTAAGCTTTCTCCATTTTCATCTTTTTTTCATCTTTCTTTTAAATCATTTTTATTAATTTTGAACAAATTACATCCTCACAGTCAGAAAATTTTATAACACAAATGTCATTTTCATTCATCTCGATCAGGATTTGGTCTTCTTCCTTTCCCAAAAGTAGAGATGGCAGGTATCAAAGGGTTAACTGTGTTCAATATCTAACTCAGCACATTTGCTTAAATAACAAAGGATGTTGAGGAAGTGACTGATATTGCTAACTATTTGCATTAGTGGCATGTGGGATGTGTTTGTGACATATTTTTGTTGTATCTGCATGTGAGAGGGATCTTTTGTACTTGATGCCCTTTGAACGGGCTTGTCTCCAGTTGATACTGTGTTTGTGAATGAGATTGGGCAAATGTCATAAAAGATTGCTCTGCAGGAATAAAATATTCCCGGACACAAACAAGTACAATGACTCATGCTATTCTGGGCTATTGGAATGCAGGCCTGACTCAAGAAGGATGTGGTTAAACCACATGTTGCTGGCTAACATAAATGGAGAGGGCCATCAGCTAAACAGTCTTGACTCGTATTGCCTAAATTCTGTATTGGCTGGGAAAGAAGCTGTTTGACGTTTGCTGACAAACTACTTGCCACCAGCATCTCTTCAAATTCCTCTTTTGTGGATCTTGCCTAAGCAAGTGTTTTTACTTTGAGGCTTCAGGCATTCCTTGGAAATGTTGCTTTTTTGGGCTGCTGCCCATTTGGGGTTTGCCTGGGGTATTGCACTGAGCCTAAGCATTTATGCGTTGTCTTTGCCTTGAGATCATTGAGGTCAATTTCAGTTATTAGTCCTATTAGATCTTTGCATACCAATGGTGTGGTGGGTGCTTGTTGAATTGCTCTTGAGTAGTTCCACCTAGCCCTTAGTTCCCTTACTAAGTCTGGGCGGTTGACTGGTCAATAGAGTCTTAGTTAAATATTGTCAAATAATACTCAAGTATGTTTAAAACATTAATTTTATTAGGACAATAATACTTTAATCAACACCAGGTTTGCTACTTGGGTTAATTAGAAAAACAAATTAGTTGACTTATAATGCAACAGTAAAATTGCTTGTGTTTCTCTTTGGAGATGCCTGCTGTTTTAGCAAGTGGCCAGTAGGTGGCGCTTTGCTATACTGCTAGGTTTGGCCTTGCTAGGGCTTGAGGAACAAGCAGCCTTCTGCCCTGTCCGTGATAATTTTATCTCACACTGGCACACTGTGGCACACTGGATGTGGAGTACCCCCTCCCCTGAAGTGTAACTGGCACTGAATTTATTGGTTTTTGGCATCCCTTGAAAACCTTTCTCTTCTGCAGGTGTTTGGGATAGAGGGTGATGTATATAGTCATGTGGAGCCATCTGGTTTGTCTTGGGAGGGAACAGAGTGAATTGTGTATTGTCATCCTGGGTTTTTGATTGATTTTATGGTATGTTAGAATACATTTTTATTGTTGTGACCCGCATGATGATGAAGGGTGGTATATGAATTTTATAAATATGTAAAAAAAAAGCTTCCATCTATACTGTGGTGTTCTTGGCATCATGGAATGTTTAACAACAATCTTTGACTGGTGCATGCCAGCTGCTAATAGGACTACTTCAGAGTAAGCTGCATAACCATTATTGTTGTTTTAACGAAAAACATTTAACCTGAAAAGCTACTTTCTTCTCTGGATAGAATTGATAGTTTATTTAGTTCTGTTTCTAATATGCCCTTCCCAAGGAATCTGAGCTGGTAACATTTAAAACAAAATATATGCAATAAAAACAAAATTACCAAGTTGAATTAAAGTTAACTCCACATCTACTTAATCCTGGCTGTTGAATGCCAGCTTAATTGAAGAATGCATTACAGCTCTGCTGGAAACTTTTAAAAATTAAGGAGTGGTGATATCCATTATTGCTCAATATATTCTTCAACATTTGTTTGTTTCTGCTTCCACATTTCCTTTTAAAATAGGTTCTCGTCTGACGATTATATGTAAAGTCTTTGTTGGAGAAAGCAGCCATTTTTATACTGATGTCTGGTGGCTAGCCAACAAGAGTTACCTTGGGATAACTTATCAAAATGGCAGAGTTACAGAAGGAGAACGTCAGTAAGTATGTGTACCCTAATCTCTGATCATTGAGAGATTTCAGGGGTACCAACCTCATTCATTTCTTTAGAATGAAGCTCACTGGAGACATATTTGTGATATATGGTTTTATTTATATGAATGTACATGCTGAGCACAAGACAGAAGGACACAGAGCATTAACAGTTTTTGCTTTGCTAACCCCCAAAGTCATAGCTTTAGGTTCAGCACCTAGAGGAAGACATGCCTCTGTCTTTTGTTTAAATGATAACAACCCCAGGCAAGTCCCATTGAGTTCTATGGTGCTTTGCCTTTGTACCTGAAGGCATACAGTGCAACTGATACATTGGGCTATATGCTGGCTTCTTCCCCCACCCCTCTGGCTGCACTGTAATATATGAACAAGGCGTTGCTTTATTTATTTTTCTGCCTTTTGTTTAAGGAGCTCATGCAAGATTTTCCTGCCCTCTTTATCTTCTCAACAATCCTTAATTAACAATCCTTGATTAAGGTGATTAGAGTGATTAGATAGACAGTGGTTGTCCTAAAGTCACCCCAGTAAACTTTGTGGTTGAATTGGGAATTTGAATCAGTATCTTCCTGGTCTTAGCCTGAGGGTGCTTCCAGAGACAGGTGCTTATTGTGGAATTGGTGCTTCTCATGCATGCAAGTTTTTTTGTAGCATACTTATGATGTTGGCAACAAAATGGCAGCTCATAGTTTTTCTCCATTTAATCTGATTTTTTCTCTATTCCCAGAAAGGGGAAATCCAATAAGTTAAAACCTGTTGTGAACAACCTGGTTGTAGTATTAAGTCCCAGTCTGGAAGCACCCTGACACTCTAACAATTACATTGCAATGGTTCTTCACTGAGATGCTGTCAACTTCCACTTTTATTTCTATTTTGAATACAAAAATTCAATATGCTATAGCAATATGCTACATTGAAATGCATATGCTACAAAACACTGCTACAGTGAAATGATCACATTCTCATGGGCTATAAAACTGCCACTGTCATAGTTATTGTTCTCTTTCCCCCCCATTACATCATCACACAATGCTAAACTGATAGTTTACAGGAATTATAGTGTTCTGGAATTGTCATCCATTAAAAATGTGATCAATTAAATTGCTGTTTCCTTGTTTTAGGGAACTTGTAGAAAATGATGAAAATTACATTGAGGTGGCACTGATTTTTGACCCTGTGGAAGAAGCTGATTTCAATACAGATTTCACATGTGTTGCCCACAACAGTATCGGGCACGAAGTGCGTGCAGCGCAAGTCAAGCAGGAAGGTATCTGTGTATGAATACTATTGTTGCCCTACTCTTAATGCACGGTTCAGCTCAGAAAGATGTTTGTTGTTGTTGTTATTTTATTTATTTAGTTTAATTTATATTTATTTAGTTTAATTTATATACCGCCCTAAGCCCGAAGGCTCTCTGGGCGGTGTACAAAAGATAAAAACAAGCATAATATATAAATACAATAAATCAAGAGACAAAACAAACAATAAAGAACCAAACAACATCCAAAATACAGAAATACTGTTAAAATACACTTTAAAATGCCTGGGAGTATAAAAAGGTTTTCACCTGGCGCCGAAAAGATAGTAGCGTCGGCGCCAGGCGCACCTCATCGAGGAGGCTATTCCACAGTTCGGGGGCCACCACTGAAAAGACCCTGGTTCTAGTCATCACCCTCCGAGCTTCTCGATGGGATGGTACTCGGAGGAGGGCCTTAGATGTTGAGCGCAGTGTACGGGTAGGTTCATATTGGGAGAGGCGTTCCACCAGGTATTGCGGTTATATGCCTTCAAGTCAATTACGACTTATGGCGACCCTATGTATCATCAACCTCCAATATACCAGTATTGATTGCATAATGGCTATATGGTAACTTCAAAAATAATATTTTGGGGCATTGTTAGTCTTTAATATTTCTACAGATAGACTAATCATCCTTAACTCACTAATTCTTCCAAATTCAGACAGGGCTAGAAGAGACCCCTGTGTGAAATCCTAGAGAGCTGCTGCCAGTCAGTGTAGACATTACTTAGCTACATGACCCTATGTTCTGACAGTATAAGGCAGCTTCCTATGTTGGGCTTCATATCACATTGGTAATATACATCCAGACCACATGGCATTCAGAACGTGCCTTTTCAGTAGTGTCCCCCGGCTGTGGAATGCTCTCCCCAGGGAGGCATACTTGGTGACTTCTTTATCCATCATTAGGTGCCAGGGAGACCTTCCTTTTCACCCAGATCTTTGGCCCTTGATGTGTGCTGCCTTAGTTTGTTTTTGTCATGAGCCCTGCTGGAGGGGGGGTGAGAACCAAGCAAAGGAGGAAGACTTAGAGTGGGATGTTCAAACCAGTGAGGGGCCGAGCAGGGAGTGGGACTCAGAAGGTGCCTTAGCTCTGGACTTTGACAGTTCAACCCTACTAGCTGCAGATACTCCTGTGGAGAGTCAACCTGACCAGCCAGATGCTTCCTCTCTCCCTGTGCTCGGATTGCCAGCAGACAGCCCTCCTCCCTCGGAGGGGGAAGACAGGATGGTGACAGAGGCTCCACCTTCTCCTCATGCCAGGAGGCAAATGTGGCAGGAGATTCAACAGACACAGTTGAGGCGGAGTCTTCCCTGTGTGCTCACACTCCAAACAGTGACAGTTGGCACATGCAAGCAGGGTGCCCGCCCAACCTTACATAAGCCGAGTGGGGGGGGGGGAGTAGTTGCTGAGTCACTGAGTCAACGTCTTAGTGCTGCAAAGTTGTGCCTAGTTAGTCCTAGAGAGATGCTAAGTTCTGAGTAAGCTGTAGGTAGATTCATGAAGCGCACTGAATTGAAACTGTCTCTTACTACAATAAAAGAAAAAACCACAGCCATGTCTGAGGCTGAGTTCTTCGAGTTTGGGCAGGACAGTTTTTCATTTGGGTTTTAAGTTTTTATAATGCATGTTTTAAAATTTGTTTTATATTGTGTGTTTTTAAATCTGTTGTAAGTCACCTAGAGACCATTGGGTATGAGGCAACTAACAAATGAAATAAATAAATAATACTTCACAAGGCCAAGGCCACTGTTCCATTTAGACCACTGACACTGCATTAGGTGAGAAGAGGTAGCATTTTTTCCCCCAGCGATTGCCATGCTAGAGAAGCAACATTGAAGTTGTCATTGAACTATACCGACTGTTGAGACAAGATAAGATGTTCAATTTTTTTTGTAGTTGATTATATATACTATTTCCAGGAATAAGTGTTAAACCTTACTGCTGGATGTATTTTGAAAAGTTATGTTTCTACTACTGATAAAAGGAGAGAAAAAGGAGTTAACTTGCTAAATTACATGTTGTGTAATCCATGAAAAATAGTAGAGAAGAGTTTTATTGCTTGGATGATTAGGAAGCAAGAACTGATCAGCTCATCAACATGTCTCAACAGCACCTTCCAAGAATTTAAGGTTTGGGCAGGGGGATGTCTTAAAAATAAATGGTGGCAGGTGTTACATTTGCCAACAGCTTTGTTGCACTGTGAGGAAACATCCCCACAATTCATCTACTTTCTAGGAGGGAGCAGGACAGGTTATGCTTTAAAAATGTTGGTCAGATATGAGATCCTGTTTAGTCAGCAGAAGCTTGTCCTGTTCCCCCTTGTGGAAGAAAAAATGACCCTTGTAGCAATAATTAGAACTAATCTCAGCAATGAGTTTGGAGCAGACAAAAGGAGATATTTATAATTTCATGTGGTGCATGCTTGATTTATGGAATTCACTACCCACAACATCCTGTGATGGCTATTTCTTTAGAAGGGTCAAACAAATTAATGGAGGAGAGGTGAATGTCTATAAGCCACGATAGCTAAATGGAACCTCCATTTTCAGAGGCAATAGAGCTCTGGATGCCAGATGTTGTGGAGAAAAGCAGGGATGGGAGGAGTGTTGCTTTCATGATCTGCTTTCGGGGTGCCTGGCAGCATCTAAGAACATAAGAAGAGACCTGCTAGATCAGGCTATCATGACTAGTAGCCATAGATAGCCTTTGAATTTGTATAATCCACTTTTTAAACTATTGGTAGCCATCATTCTATCTTGTGGTAGCAAATTCTATATTTTAACTGTGCACTCTGTGAAGAACTGCTTTGTTTTGTCTGTCCTGGGTTTCTCACCATGACCCTGGGTTCTAGTATTATGGAAAATGAAGAAAAATGTCCCTATCCAGTCCACTTCCTTCACATGTGTCTGGCCACTCTTGGAAATAAGATGGTGGACAAGACGGCCCTACCTCTGCTCGAGCAAGGATATTCTTATCTGATGTTCTTAAACATTTTAACTCCATTTCTTTCTTCACAGATAAAAAATACTTTATTTTCTTAAATGCAGTCTGACATTTTTGGGAATGGATTTGTCTGTTTGAGGGAGGGAGGGAGGTTAGGGAAATAATATCCCTGCTTTTTTATTTAAGCTGTGCAAAATTTGACACCTGATTTTTTAATTGAGTTCTTCTCTCTCTTTTTTTATAGAGCATGATTTGTCTTGGTACTTGGCGCTAATTCCTATGGCTGTAGCTGTACTCATTGTGGGAGGACTGTGTATGCATAAATGCTGGAAGCAAAGATCTGCAAGAGGATATATTGCAACCAAATCCTAAAGAACAAAACATTTTTAGCATAAAAAATAATCACTAATCTGTTTAAGCATATTAAGAAACCTAGAAATGACCCAAGACATTTTGTTGCCTGAGGCAAAAAATCCAGATGTAATTTCCTGTGATGGCAAAAAATATAATAAATCAATGACATCTTGTTGCCGCTTGTTAAACTATTAGAGCGGTATTCAACTAAATCTTTCCAATAGCAGAATGATTTCCACTTGCGCAGTGGGACTTCCTCCTTCTGTGTGTGCCCCATGTCATCCCCAAATCGGATCTGGAGAGTTGGAGGAACCCTCAGAACAGATTTAGGGAGGTGCAGGGGGAGGAGAGAGGGAGAACGACCTGTTGCACAGGAGAAACCCTCACACTGATGGAAGCTTTGTCTTAGTGCTGTGTTGAATACAATCTTTAATGTGGAATGAATAAAAAGGCAGTGTGATCCAAAGAGTTGCTTGTGCTAGCCCTATTAGAATTGGTTTTTTCTTTGAACAGCTGATTCTATCCCATATCACAAACTGCTTTAATCTCCTTCAGTTCCAAAAGCTGTTAACCATGCAGCATTGGAAACTCTTGTCTAAACAAGTCTAAAATCCTACTGAATTCATAAAATAAGTTTCTCAGATATTTGGATGCCTTTAAAAAGTGTTTAATATGTTCTACTAGATTGAAATGTATGGATTAAATAAATAAGGGATATGAAGCGTCCGGATCCCAGAGATTGTTTGCAACACATGTATTTTTAATCTTTGTAAGTTCTGAGAATAGTAGCTGCACCCTATGGACAAAGATAAAATCTGTGTTGCAATGCTTGCTTTTGCTTAAAGGAAGGAAGAAGCCAGTCTTTTTTCAGTGCCAAGTACTGATGTCATAGTAACCACAAATTGGCTGCTTTTCCACAAACCCCTCCATATTTGTGCAGTGATCTTTGTCTGAATTGCTTCATTTTCAAATGACTCTGCATTAGTGGAGGAGAAGGCATAAGTAACTATAATTCAGTTCAAAGGTAACTCTGTTTTGTTTTTGCTTTTGCTCAAAGACTGATAGCTAGAGAATGAAAGACAACTGTCATGGTATATGATTTGTCCTTGGGTGGGGAAAAGGAAGGGAAAAATAATATTGTAATTACAGATCAAAGTTTATGCTCCAGAAAGTATTTGGCTTATTATTACCTTCCTTCCAGACAATGACGTTTATCACCAATATAACAATACTTTTTGTTGGAATCTCCACATCTTCGTGAATCTTGTCTGTGTCAAGTCAACCACAATGTCTTTGAACAGTAAATTCTGGATGTAACTGTGTTTTTAGATTCTGTAGCCTTTTCCTTGGCAAAAGATAAAACATAAATTAAGAGTTTTGTTTTATCTTACACACACGGTTGTATCAGACTCCTTGCTAATAGCTCAGAGCAGCATTTGCCAACCTGATGCCGTCTTGATGTTTTGGTCTGCAACTCTCATCAGCCACATGGCCAGCAAGTGCTGGCTGAAGCCAATGGGAATTGTACTCCAAAACATCTAGAGGTCACCAGGCTGGTGAAGATTGACACAGAGGATATTATTAAAAAAGGAGGGGGGTTTACACTGAATTCTCACAAAACAGAAGTCCATGTGTCCCTACCATAATCTAGTATGTATTGTATCCAAAATGCATGTGTGTAAAAAAGAATTTTCAGTATCTTTATATAATTTTAATGAAAAATGCTAAGCATGCTGTAGGTTTTGTAATGAAGTCAACCTTTCACATTTTCATAAGATTTTACAGGCTTTTTAAAATAAAGCAATTTAACATATGATTTTTAATGTTCAGAAATAGGCACAACAAAATCTTATTTAAAAAGTCCTACTCTGACATTGAGCCTCTTAAGGGAGCTTACAATAATAAAAGTCACATCTGAAACTAGCCAAGAAAACTAACAAAATTAATAACACAGCCATAGAAATTTATCAGTGGACCTAATGTATAATCATCAGCCAATAATCACTATAATTTATAGGCCTAACATAGAAGTTATATTATGAATATGTGCAGTAATACACCATTACATTTCATGTTGCATGATTTTTCTAATCTAATTTTGTAAGTTTAGGGTATGTAGGATTCAAATTAGTTTTTGCCCTGGTTGTGGTTGTCTCCTTTTTTCCCTGTACCTACACTGTGGAATAAATCTCAGAACCTCCTAGTCTTTTAGATATGACACACCGCAAACATAAGAGGAAGTGTGCTGTGTTCACTCTTAGAGGTTAATCCTTGCCACAGAGATATATGCTATAATGTTCATATTACAACATATTTAAGTCTTCCAATTCCAAATCTCTTCCATACAAACTCACCAGAATTATGTATCCAGTGGCAGTGCCAGCATGACTGGTATAGTTGGGCATCTACTGAGGGCTCACACCCTAGCAGAGTACACAATAACAAGAGCCCCCATGGATCTTCTCTTCCTCACCATTGCAACCTGCTTGCTAACCTGCCTCTCATTCTGGCCAGACATTGGTGGTGGTGAGAAGGAGGAGCGGAAGATGTCACTGCCTGCTTGCTCATTGGTAAAGAGAGGAGAAACAGTAGCAGCTGGTGATAATGGGGGTGAGGGTGAGATATCCTCACTGAGGGAGGGGGGGCCATGAGCTACTGCAGACATGAACCAGCGCCGAGATCCCTCAGGCATGATGCAAAAGAAAGATTAATATAGCATTACATTCAACAAACTGCCACATGCCCTTCAATAGTCGCAATTTGCAACTAGGGATGGAAGGATCTGTCAGTTTTGGTTCTCCAAGTTATTCATTTTCACAATAATAAATTCAGTTTCCCACATTTCTACAGCAATTTGCAATTTTTAAAAAACAATCCTCATCAAAATTTTCAGCATTTTAGTATGAATTTCTCCTAATAAACACATTTTTGTATGCAAGTTTTACTAAGGTGCACCTTTTTGCAAGCAATTTCTTCCAATATCATGCATTTTTGTATGTTATTTTCACAAATATATTCATTTTATGCATACTTCCCCCTAATGCATGCATTTTCGTAAACATCGGTTAGAAAACTGCATTGCAAAATTCAGATGTGCCTGTTCTGAAGCATGGCTGTGTTTCGATTCTCATGTTGTTTTGGAAAGTGCATATTTGATACATTCAGCTTTAAATGTAAACTTAATTGAATCCCCCACCCCCACCCCTACTTGCAAAGTATGTCCGCGTTATCAGCTATGAATTGGGAAAAGTGGTATACTAGTGCCAAACAACTTGTGTTCTCATTGTGTACCACAGACTCAGTGTTTATATGGATAGAAATCCATACATGTGAATTGTCATTGAAGCTCTCTTCTAACTACCATTGCTATCAACTACCATTGATGCTTTCCTATATCCAGATCAATTGTGTTCATGGTAATCTAAAAGAGTGTCAGTTTATTATTATTATTATTATTACTGAAAAGTTCAGTACTTACTTTGTTGGGAAAAAATATACCATCTTCTCAATTAATGTTTTAATCCACATTTTGCATGGTCATTGGTCACCTGTTGCTTTTAAATGCTTTCTTCTTTTCCAATTATTGCCAACATCCTTACAAAATGAAGAAGCTTGAACCATGGGAACAACTGTTTTTCTCACTGTTTTGGCCACAAAACAGGCAATGACACCTTGAATAAGAGAACAGGGACTTGATTGGTTAAAAAAGTGTCATTTTGGATTATCATCTGCGTACATAGCAGGACCACTCAGAAGTTCACAGAGCTTTGTGTCATGAACACAGGGTTTATTTTATCTTGACACAAAAAGACATTATAATTCATAATGAGCATCTCAACCCCATTATAATTAATGGAAGTGTTACCTTTCACTTCAGCTGGAGATGCCCACCCTTAAATTACTTTCCACTCAGACACATT
Source organism: Rhineura floridana (assembly GCF_030035675.1). NCBI lineage: Eukaryota > Metazoa > Chordata > Lepidosauria > Squamata > Rhineuridae > Rhineura > Rhineura floridana. The sequence goes on along the minus strand of NC_084484.1, from coordinate 57,716,592 downwards.
CTACCTTTTTAGCATGTTTTGGAATGGAGGAGGGAAAAAAAATACTCCAGGTTAATTGTATTTTTCCTTTATAACTTAGAAGATGAATGAATAACCATAGTTGAGAATTGTTATTTGCTATTGCTAAATCTCATTAAGGATTTAACAATAAGATTAAATTACTTTTTTTGTTGACTACCTAGGCTAATCATAACCATAACATAACCAGGCATATATTCCACATACATCTTACATTTCACAAATAGCATACAAAAAATGATATATGCTGACATTTTCAACTGATTAGGAGTTTGGTGGTTTGGGAGGAGGTTAACTTGATCACTTACTAATGGGGTTTATGCTGAAACCAACCATTCCTTTCTGCAGCCATAAGGGAATTATTAAGTTGGTTTGTCCCTAGAGGCTTAAGGTATGTGTGTAACATTTTATCTAAATCCACATATAAGTTTTCATTTATTTTATTCTTTAATTGACTAGGTCCTTATTCTTTTCTGATTTTTTTTTATTCTTCAGATTCTATTCTTCAGATGAATAAAGGACCAATCCAATTTTCCTTAGGCTGTTCATGAGCTTTCCAAGTGTTGGGTTTATCTGTGGGAACAGAGTTTCCCTTTGCCTTGGAGGATACTCAACATAGCAACTGGAGTCTGTTATGTAACATAATTTAAACAACTTGATTGTTGTTGCAGCGTATCTGCCTTTATACATATGTTAAGACAGTAAAAGGAAGATTGCCTTCTGCTCATGGCATTTCCTTTCAGGCAGTGTTCACCTTATCAGTCTTCATTTATTTGTTTTGCTGCTTAAAGTGGTTTCCGTGATACATAAAAGTCTGTTGTGGTTTTTGGCCACACTCCTGCTCTGAACAAGAGCACAAACTGATTGAAATGCTTATGTACAGTGAAGGCCAGTGTTTCAAACTGGTTGGCCCAGGGAATAGTCTGGGAACAACCGAATGCTGTAGCTTTAATGGAGCTGTGGAAATGTGGGCCTGATCTGGGTGGAAGGCCATTGGGGGTCCCATGTATGTTCAGGATATGCACTCAATAAGTATTCTAAAAAGTCTGAAACTATCAAAGAGTGTCTAAAAAGGTGAAGGATCATAGAGTATCTGCTTTGCATCCAGGCCCCAGGTGTAATCCCCAGTATCTCCAGACAGGACAGGAGTGGAAAGCTGTTGCCAGTCAGTGCAGACAATACTGAGTTATACTGACCAATGAACTGACTCAGTGTCAGGCAGCTTCCTATGTTCCTATGTTGGGTTTCTTATGTTGGGTTCCATGTCGCACTGATGATATACAGATGTGTTGATGATGTGAGTCATCCACACCATATGGTTTCTTCACAATGTGACATTTCATTTAGACCGCTGAAACTGGCTTGGTGAGAAGAGGGAGAGGGTTTGGGCAGCTCATGTCATCCTAGATTTATAAAATCTTTATCTGAACATCCTCAAGCCAGTGAGCTGTATCCAGCACTGCTGTTCCCCCCTGCTTGTGCACTGGAAATCCCACCTCCTCTCCTTTGCAGTTCCTTGCACACCCTCAAAATCTGCTCCAGAGGGTTGGGGGCATCTGGGGATAGGAGAGGAAGGGGAAGTCCCATTTTGTGAGTGGAACCCCCCTCCCTCCATGTGCAGCATTGGATACAAACCAAGAAGGATTATTTTTAAAATAATGTGCATCTAGTTACACTAAGAATATGTCACAGACACGTTCTCATGTTATTCTGTGGCCCAGTCAGTGATAAAGCTGCTATCGCCTGGGAATGTAATACTACCTGACTTGGTAGGATTGAAAAGCCAGGTGCTTGTTGTTTTTACTTTGAGAAAAAGTGTGTGTCGAGACTCAGTCATCAGTCCAACTAACATTAGCCATAATATAGTCTTGTAGTTTCATGGGGGAAGGATGGATGTCATATTTGGGTCCCCCTCAAGCCTGTGGTTTTATATCTGTACGATGGGATTCAGTAGAGGAAGAGAGCAAGAGTGTCTCATTGCACTAAAACCCATGGACATCCAATGAAACTGAATGCTGGAAGATTCAGGACAGATAAAAGAAAGTACTTCTTCACATAGTGCATAGTTAAGCTATGGAACTCTCTCCCAGAAGAGGCAGTGATGGCCATGAACTTGGGCGGCCTTAAGAGAGGATTCATGAAGGATAAAGCTATCAAAGGCTATTAGCCACAATGCCTATGCTCTGCCTCCCCAGTTGGAGGCAATATGTTTCCGAATACCAGTTGCTGGAAACCAGAAGGGGGAGAGTGCTTTCGTGCTCAGGTCCTGTTTGTAAGCTACCCATGGGCATCTGGTTGGCCACTGTGAGAGCAGGATCCTGGTCTAGATGGGCCACTTGCCTAATCCAGCAGGCTCTCCTTATGTTCTTACTGCTAAAGTGGTCAAACCAGTCTCCTTGTTAACTTAATGGCTTTAGTCAAGTCAGCTAAGTATCTCTTTGCATGACTAAACTATTAGAAACCATTAGCTTCCAGATGCTTCCAGAAGGCAGGTTCCTACCTCCTAGCTGGAGGTGAAGTTACTGGGAACTGTAAAAGAGCATGATAGACCTGAGGCCAGTCTTGTTTTGAGCTGCATCTGGGACACGCAAAATCTTTCCTTGCTCTCTGTGCTGAATTCAGAACTATGGGTTTGGGAACTTCCCTAAAAACCTATTGGGGAGCAGAATCTGTTGGAGTGTTAATACCATGAGCCTTTCCCTCTTATGCTAAGCATCCCTCTCTGTCTCTCACACTCTCAATAAAATAATATATCAAAAGATAC